>NC_073224.2:95263257-95566287 GCF_029281585.2 Gorilla gorilla gorilla | reverse complement strand
TGTAATTCTAGCTACTCAGGAGGCTGAGGCAGGAGAATCGCTTGAACCTGGGAGGTGGAGGTTGCAGTGAACCGAGATCGTGCCATTGCACTCCAGCCTGGGTGACAGAGCAAGACTGTCTCAAAAAAAAAAAAAAAAAAGTTAAGGACACACAGGCAGATTTGTACTCAGGTCTGTCAGACTCCAAAGCCCATCATGAAGAATTTTGGTGGAAAAGATGGGCTCTGGTTTCAAATCTCCACTCTCAATTTACCAGTGAATAAAGTGTCTATTTATAGCATTATTTTAAGGATTAAATGAGATAACATGTGCCTGGCACATGTAAGTCCCCTATAAGTGTTCATTGTTATTAATGATATGTACAAATAATTGAACCACTACCCCCTACTTTGTCCCAATACTAATCATCCCTCTCTTGGGAAGTCCCAATAAGAGTTCCATGGATGTTTACTTCCTTGTTTCTAAGATTTGGCCCATGTTGATTTCATAGCCTGGAATGCTTCTTCTCCCTTCTAGCTATCTAAATCATTTCCTATATTTAAGCTCAGATCCTACCTACATGAAGTCTTTGCAGTGTTCTTTCCTTCTTTTAAAAACTTAATGGCTAAGGCACTTTCTTGGTTACTTACAAATTTGGCCTCTGTTCCTAGTTTTTCACATGTACTTCTTTCGCAAATTAAAATGTAAGCTTCAGATTAGGTGGGCATGGTGGTGTGCGCCTGTAGTCCCAGCTACTCTGGAGGCTGACACAGGAGAATTGCTTGAACCTGGCAGGCAGACATTGCAGTGAGCCGAGATGGTGCTGCTGCACTCCAGCCTGGGTGCAGAGTGAGACTCTGTCTCAAAAAAAAAAAAAGGTAATCTTCTTGAGGGTAAAAGTTCATTTAGTGGGAGTAAGCATTAGGTATACATTTCCTGACTGGTTGGCCATTCATTGGATACATTTGGAGGGCAGTATATCATAGTAGTTAAGATGTTTGGATCCTGGAGCTAAACAGGCTGGGTTAAAATCCTGGTTCTGCCACTTACTAGTTTTATGATCCTGGAAAAGTCATTTAAGCTCCATGGCCTCAGTTTATCCAATGAAATGGGGATAACGATAGTACCTATTATTCATAACAGTTGTTGTAAGAATTAAATCAATTAAAGTGCCTAAGGTAGTGCCTGGCACATAATAAAGCTATATAAGTGTTATGTATTATTAAAAAGATATTCTATGCACACTGACTATGAACCATGAAAAAAAAAAAAGGTATTCTAGGAGACATAGAGTGAGATTCATGGTGTCTGTCTTCAGAAAGTTTAGATCTTCCTTTTCCCCATCTAAGGGTCCTCTTCCTGGTTATAGTGGAGATTAGGAAATTAACAAAGTATGGAATGGTGAGTTAGAAAATCTATAGGGAGAGGCTAACTCCTTGCTGTCTTTTGGGGGATCCCAAGGGAATAACCATGTGGCTCTGAACTATTTCTTCTCAGATGTGGACCCTCCAAAGGACACAATTGTGAAGAACATGACCCTGAACTTTGGGCCCCAACACCCAGCAGCGCATGGTGTCCTGCGACTAGTGATGGAATTGAGTGGGGAGATGGTGCGGAAGTGTGATCCTCACATCGGGCTCCTGCACCGAGGCACTGAGAAGCTCATTGAATACAAGACCTATCTTCAGGTGTGGGGGGTGAACAGGAGCCTTTTGGCGGGATCTGGGGTTGCTTTAGCCTGGGGCTTTGCCAGTTTGCTGCCCTTAAAACGCGAGGGGAGGAAGGTGTTGAGAGGAGTAACCCGTTGAGGTTACTCTTGGTTGGGTGGATGGAGGGAAGTGGCACGGGATGCTTGAGTCATTAGGATTTGGTTTATTTAGCAGCAGTGCTTTGAAGCTGGAGCTATACTCAGCTTTTCTCTGGCTGACTTTTTGTCTGGCCCCTTTGCCATTGCTTGAGTGCCTCAGTTTCCCTGCTCTTACGTTAGACTAGTGCGTCAAAGCCAGTGTCCCTAGGGGCAGGGAAAGAGAAAAGACATTAGCTCGCTAAGTTTAACAGCTGATTCTTGTATCTTCCAGCTGTCTACGTTTGTTTTCAAAACATTCAATGAGTCAGAGCAACTCAGAGAGGGTTTATGACAGTTTGCCATTTTTAGGAGAACTGTATAACCCAAATGATGAAGGTCAGATTTGAAGGAGTTGGATCTCTAATAGGAATCTGAAGTTTTTTCTTACTGTCATGAAGAAAGGTCCTGATAACAGGATGGTAGGATTAGGATTTAGATCCAGCCCAGTGTCGGGGTGAACAGTGACTAGAATGTGATTCCCCAAGAGAGCCTCGGCGATGACAGTTTCTGGTCCCGGAGTCTATGGGTTAACCCCTGTAGCATTAGCCCCCATCACAGTGACATCAGAATAAGAACAGGCTGTCCCAGCTAGTAGCGTCTTAGCTCCACCCTCTTCCTGGAAGCTGAAGCTGGTTCAGCAGACAGCTAGGACTTGGCTTTTTGGCATTCTGGAGGAAGGACCATTTCTACCTGATGCTCTGTCTTCCTTAAATACCTCGCTCTGGCCGGGCGTGGTGGCTCGCGCCTGTAATCCCAGCACTTTGGGAGGTCGAAGCAGGTGGATTACTTGAGGTCAGGAGTTCGAGACCAGCCTGGCCAACAAGGTGAAACCCCATCTCTACTAAAAATACAAAAATTAGCCAGACGTGGTGGTGTGCGCCTGTAGGAGAATCACTTGAACCTGGGAGGCAGAGGTTGCAGTGAGCCAAGATGGTGCTACTGCACTCCAGCGCCTGGGCAACAGAGCAAGACTCTGTCTCAAAAAAAAAAAAAGATTAAAAAAAAACCCTCCCAGATACTCTTAAGACTGATTGCCTTTCTCCTTCATAATCTGAAGTTTTTTGTTTGTTTTGTTTTTTCCCCTACGGAGTCTCGCTCTGTCGCCCAGGCTGGAGTGCAGTGGCGTGATCTTGCTCACTGCAACCTCTGCCTCCCGAGTTTAAGCAATTCTGTTTCAGCCCCTGGAGTAGTCAGGATTATAGGCACGCACCACCATGCCTGGCTAATTTTTTTTTTTTTGAGACGGAGTTTCACTCTTGTTGCCCAGGCTGGAGTGCAATAGTGCGATCTTGGCTCACTGCAAACTCCACCTCCCAGGTTCAAGCGAGTCTCGTTCCTCAGCCTCCCAAATAGCTGGGATTACAGGTACCCACCACCACACCCAGCTAATTTCTATATTTTTAGTAGAGATGGGGTTTCACCATGTTGGCCAGGCTGGTCTCAAACTCCTGACCTCATGAGCCACCCTGACTTGGCCTCCCAAAGTGCTGGGATTACAGGTGTGAGCCACCGTGCCTGACCAGTATGTCAGTTTTTTTAATTTTTATTATTTTTTGAGATGGAGTTTTGCTCTTGTTGCCTAGGCTAGAATGCAGTGGCATAATCTCGTCTCACTGCAACCTCTGCCTCCTGGGTTCAAGTGATTTTCCTGCCTCAGCCTCCCAAGTAGCTGGGATTACAGGCATGCACCACCATGCCCCGCTAATTTTGTATTTTTAGTAGAGACGGGGTTTCTCCATGTTGGTCAGGCTGGTCTCAAACTCCCGACCTCAGGTGATCCACCCGCTTCGGCCTCCCAAAGTGTTGGGATTACAGGCGTGAGCCACGTGCCCGGCCAAGGACTCTTGACAGTGGTATCCTGGAGCTAGCTCATACGGGCTTGCAAGAGTGCAGTTGTTAAATTTTCAGGAGTTTTGTGAGCCAGTTGTTGAACATAGCCATTGTCAGAAATTAATTTATATAAGCTTATGATTTAATACATTATATTAAAAGCAAAGGTAAGATTAAATATTCAAAGCTCATCACTTCATTATTTTACCACATTTTACTATGCTCTGCCTTTGAGGTATTTGCTTTGAATGTGTCTGTATGGTGGAAATACTGTATAATGGTGTGGTATTCTTCCCAATGCTGCATTCAGTTACATGATATTGGTAACTTAAAATTGGCCATTGTGGGAGTATTTTTACCATGGAAATTGGCAAACATGACAAATCAGAGTCTTCCCTCACTTTGGAGAGCCAGTTTTTAAACATTTACTAGAATACTACTGGTTTTTGGGATATTTTACCTGCTTGTTGGGGCTCCTGAGACTAGAAAGGCTTATACAGCACCAACTTCTGGTGCCGACTGAGAGCAAGGCTTCAGGCAGCCAGACTGTGGGCTCCTGAGCCTGTTAGATGTGACCCACATTCCTCCCTCTTCCCAGGCCCTTCCATACTTTGACCGGCTAGACTATGTGTCCATGATGTGTAACGAACAGGCCTATTCTCTAGCTGTGGAGAAGTTGCTAAACATCCGGCCTCCTCCTCGGGCACAGTGGATCCGAGGTATGTCCCCCCGGCTTTTTCTGTGGCCCACTGTGAGCATAGCATAGTGCCTTTTCCACCACTTCCCCGTTGAACCCAAGCTTAGTGTTCAGACCCCAGGCTCTGCCCAGACCTCTCTGTCCGCCTCAGTGCTTGGCTCCTATATCCTGTCTTCTCCTTGTCTTCACAGTGCTGTTTGGAGAAATCACACGGCTGTTGAACCACATCATGGCTGTGACCACACATGCCCTGGACCTTGGGGCCATGACCCCTTTCTTCTGGCTGTTTGAAGAAAGGGAGAAGGTAAGAGCGGGAGGAAAGGATAGGAATAGGGAAGGAAGTGCAGGAAGTAGAGAAGGTATAAAGAAGACAGGAGATTAAAAGAAGAGAGAGAACATGGGAGAACATTTAGAGGGGGAAGGTATGTTTAACTTGGGTTATATTTGTAGAAACTATATCATGAGGGGTTGGTTGGGCACAAGAAGGCAGAAAGTGGGGGAGTAGGCCATCATAGGACCTGGGGGCCTGGGACTTTGACACTAATTCCCAGCACGTTCTATGAAGATGTTTGAGTTCTACGAGCGAGTGTCTGGAGCCCGAATGCATGCTGCTTATATCCGGCCAGGAGGAGTGCACCAGGTGAGCAGGTCCCCCGCTTCTCTAAATGTCCACCCCAGGCCTATTTTCCCTGTGGCCACTGGAGGGCAGTGCTGGATGATGGAAACTCCAAACCTGTATCGCTGGGGGAGGGGGTGCTGAGAGGGCTCTCCTTAGTGAAGGCTATGCCACATTCAATAGCACTTCCGTTTGGCTTCTAGGACCTACCCCTTGGGCTTATGGATGACATTTATCAGTTTTCTAAGAACTTCTCTCTTCGGCTTGATGAGTTGGAGGAGGTAAGCTAGGAGTCAATGGGAAAAATCTCTCCCCCCACAAGAAGGGCTTGTGGGGTTTTATTCCCCAGTTGTAAAGAAATACAGAGATATTTGAAGAGTGTGAGGAAGAGTATTAACACACCCGTTTTCTTGATCAATAGTTGCTGACCAACAATAGGATCTGGCGAAATCGGACAATTGACATTGGGGTTGTAACAGCAGAAGAAGCACTTAACTATGGTTTTAGGTGAGGGGAATACAACTTCTCTCCATAAGAGTGGGGGTGGGAGTGGGGGAGTTCCAGCCTAATATCTTGTCTTTGAAGACTTGTTGGCATCCTCCTAGTCATACCCTGAATGTGAAGGATCAACAAGGGAGGCTAAGGAAGAATGAACCTCCTTACTTAGTTTGTGGAGAGTGGCCTTTATTCCCGTTATGCTCTCCACAGTGGAGTGATGCTTCGGGGCTCAGGCATCCAGTGGGACCTGCGGAAGACCCAGCCCTATGATGTTTACGACCAGGTTGAGTTTGATGTTCCTGTTGGTTCTCGAGGGGACTGCTATGATAGGTAAGGCCCCAATCCTTTCTTGGCTGATATTCCAGCTAGTTTCCCCTGCCTCACTCTTCTCTTTGCCACTTCCTTCTTTACCCTACTTCTCAGTGTCTGTGGGAGCTCTTGTGTGTGTTAGACGAGGTTGCTCTCAAAACACTTTCACATATATGGAATCTTACTTATTTTTTTCTCTTTTGAGACGGAGTTTTGCTCTTGTTGCCCAGGTTGGAATGCAATGGTGCAATCTCAGCTCACTGCAACCTCTGCCTCCTGGGTTCAAGTGATTCTCCTGCCTCAGCCTCCTGAGTAGCTGGGATTACAGGCATGAGCCACCACGCTCAGCTAATTTATGTATTTTTAGTAGAGACGGGATTTCTCCATGTTGGTCAGGCTGGTCTCAAGCTCCTGACCTCAGGTGATCTACCCACCTCGGCCTCCCAAATTGTTGGGATTATAGGCATGAGCCACCACACCTGGCCTATGGCATTCTTTTTATCTTTACATTATCCTTGTCTTAGATGGAGCTAGCTTTGGCTGCATTTTATAGCTGAGAAAGCTGAGGCATAAAAATTAGGGATTAGCTGGGATTATTCTTCAGGAGTGGTCGAGACTAGAATCCTCCTGATCCAGTGTTCTTTCTAGTAGATCCTAAGCTTCAGATTCTCCTCCTGGGCCAGGCACAGTGGCTCATGTGTGTAATCCCAGCATTTTGGGAGTCCAAGGTGGGTGGATCACTTGAGGTCAGGAATTCAAGACCAGCCTGGCCAACATGGTGAAACCCCATCTCTACTAAAAATACAAAAAATTAGCTGGGTGTGGTGGTACATGCCTGTAAGTCCAGCTACTTGGGAGGCTGAGGAAGGAGAATTGCTTGAATCTGGGAGGTGAAGGATGCAGTGAGCTGAGATGGAGCCACTGCATTCCAGCCTGGGCGACAGAGCGAGACTCTGTCTCAAAAAAACAAAAAACAAAAACCAAAAACAAATTCTCCTCCTGTTTTCTCACCCTGAGTCAGATTTGTTACTGTGTATTTTGTTTTTTTTATTTTTGTTTGTTTTATTTTTTGAACCTGGTAGCTACTGTTATTTTTGTTTGTCCATTTGACTCTCACCCATCCTGTGGTCCAAAAAGTGCTTAAGGAGGTAATGAAAGAAATAAATACTACAGGCCATGTTCTGAGGAAATAAGAAGAGGATTTGGGGAAGCACCCGAGAGTAGAAGCAAAAGATTACAGGGGGCTGGGGTTGGTGGCTCATGCCTATAATCCTAGCACTTTGGGAGACCAAAGCAGGCAGTCGCTTGAGCTCAGGAGTTGGAGAACAGCCTGGGCAGCAAAGTGAAACCTCGTCTCTACAAAAAATATTCGGATGGGGTGGTGCACACCTGTAATCCAAGCTACTTTGGAGACTGAGATGGGAGGATCACTTGAGCCCCGGAGTTCGAGGCTGCAGTGAGCTGTGAAACCCTGTTTCAAAAAAAAAAAAAAAAAGACTACAGGGTTTATATGGGTGGCCAAGCCAAGCAGAGATGCTGTACTTGGAGAAAAGAGTGGGGAGAGTTGACCTAACCCTTTTGAGGTTGGCCAGAGGGCATCCTTCCTAGCCCCATACCTGCTCCTCTGACTGTTCTTCTCTTGCTCTGTCTCATCTTCTTGAGGTACCTGTGCCGGGTGGAGGAGATGCGCCAGTCCCTGAGAATTATCGCACAGTGTCTAAACAAGATGCCTCCTGGGGAGATCAAGGTTGATGATGCCAAAGTGTCTCCACCTAAGCGAGCAGAGATGAAGGTTGGCTGCAGGGAGGGGGAAAGTGTGGGGTGTTGGAAAGGGGCCAGTGGCTGGGGAGGAGTATCCTTGGATTAAATCCTATCTTTCGGTTTTCTTTTTTTTTTTTTTTTTTTTTGAGACAGAGTTTTACTCTTATTGCCCAGACTGGAGTGCAATCTCGGCTAACTGCAACCTCCGCCTCCCAGGTTCAAGCAATTCTTCTGCCTCAACCTCCCAAGTAGCTGGGATTACAGGCGTGTGCCACTACGCCCAGCTAATTTTTTGTATTCAGTAGAGACAGGGTTTCACCATATTGGTCAGGGTGGTCTCGAACTCCTGACCTCAGGTGATCCTTGGCCTCCCAAAGTGCTGGGATTTCAAAGCGTGAGCCACCACGCCCAACCCAGTTTTCTTTTTATAGAGAATTCACTGTATAGTAAGAGATTCGGGGTTTTTTTATTTTTTTATTTTTTTTGAGACGGTGTCACGCTCTTTCACCAGGCTCTTTCACCAGGAGTACAGTGGCATGATCTTGGCTCTCTGCAATCACTGTCTCCTGGGTTCAAGCGATTCTCCTGCCTTAGCCTCCCGAGTAGCTGGGATTACAGGCACCCACCACCACGTCCAGCTAATTTTTGTATTTTTAGTAGAAACGGGGTTTCACTGTGTTGGCCAGGCTGGTCTTGAACACCTGACCTCTTGATCTGCCCACCTCAGCCTCCCAAAGTGCTGGAATTACAAGCGTGAGTCACCGCACCCGGCCATATAAGAGATTCTTTTTTTTTTTTTTTTTTTTTTTTTTTTTTTTTTTTGAGACGGAGTCTCGCTCTGTCGCCCAGGCTGGAGTGCAGTGGCGCGATCTCGGCTCACTGCAAGCTCCGCCTCCCGGGTTCACGCCATTCTCCTGCCTCAGCCTCCCGCGTAGCTGGGACTACAGGCGCCCGCCACCACGCCCGGCTAATTTTTTGTATTTTTTAGTAGAGACGGGGTTTCACTGTGTTAGCCAGGATGGTCTCGATCTCCTGACCTCGTGATCCGCCCGCCTCGGCCTCCCAAAGTGCTGGGATTACAGGCGTGAGCCACCGCGCCCGGCCCATATAAGAGATTCTTAATCTCCCATAGCTCTCCTGTTTTATTCTGTATCCTCTCTGCTTACTGACTGACATGTGGCTTTAGTCTCCCTGAGGGTAGAGATTATTTTCTGTGCTGGGGGAGGCCTAGGAGACAGAGTTTGGATATGGTTTATTGATGCTCCCTGTTTCCTCTCTACAGACTTCCATGGAGTCACTGATTCATCACTTTAAGTTGTATACTGAGGGCTACCAAGTTCCTCCAGGAGCCACATATACTGCCATTGAGGCTCCCAAGGTGAGGAGAGGAGGGGAAGGAAAAGACCATATGTAGAGTAGGTAGCTAAAGATAGATGTTTAACAAAACGCTCATTCATCAATGAGAGAGAAAACAGGAGAATGAACAGAGGTTTTGTTGGCAGAGAAAAATACTCTTCATGTTAATACAGACACCCAACCTTCTTCCTTGAACAGGGAGAGTTTGGGGTGTACCTGGTGTCTGATGGCAGCAGCCGCCCTTATCGATGCAAGATCAAGGCTCCTGGTTTTGCCCATCTGGTAAGAATCAATCCCAGTAACTATAACTCCAGTGAATTAAACCTGACCTTGGTTGAGGTTTTTATGAACTCTTCTTCTTTCTCCTCCCACCTTGCAAGTCTTAACTAACATTGTTGCCATCTCAATCTCCCTAGGCTGGTTTGGACAAGATGTCTAAGGGACACATGTTGGCAGATGTCGTTGCCATCATAGGTACGAGGCCTATTGTGTAGTAGAGGTATCCTAGACAAAGGAGTTCGGGACGCCCACTGGGGACAGAAAGAGAACACTTCCTGTTCACCATAGGCCATGGCATGGACTCGGGTCCTCAATCTTTTGAGCACAGTAACGGGTTCTGGATCTTGGGTAACACCACTTTTTTTGTTTGTTTTGCCTCACAACAGGAAGATAAGTAACACCACTTTTTTCCTCCATCCTCTCACCTAGGTACCCAAGATATTGTATTTGGAGAAGTAGATCGGTGAGCAGGGGAGCAGCGTTTGATCCCCCCTGCCTATCAGCTTCTTCTGTGGAGCCTGTCCCTCACTGGAAATTGGCCTCCGTGTGTGTGTGTGTGTGTGTGTGTGTGTGTGTGTGTGTGTGTGTGTTTGTGTACATGTTCATGTACACTTGGCTGTCAGGCTTTCTGTGCATGTACTAAAAAAGGAGAAATTATAATAAATTAGCCATCTTGCGGCCCCTAGGCCTAAACTTCTGGTATCTTAGTGTCTCAGTATCTTAGTGTCCTTCACTCGGACTGTAAACCTAGGAATGTTCATTAACCCTCCATTCCTGTTAGATTCAGTCAGGTCTTTGCAATTTTTCCTGCTCGTCTCCACCCCCTTCTCTGACTCTTGTCCTTTCCACTTCTCTATTCCCCATTTCCTCTTTCGCCTCAGTTCCCTCCTTGCCCAAACCTTCTCAGTGCCCACATAACTTGGTAAACCACTCAAATCAAGACCTGGGGTAAAGTTGGGAGGGAAAGGGCTATAGTGGGGTCTGAGGGAATGTTGACGGGCAGTTTCACACAGATAAATCTCTGAACCAGCCGGGCGCAGTGCCTCACGCCTGTAATCCCAGCACTTTGGGAGGCCGAGGCGGATGGATCACCTGAGATCAGGCAGGAGTTCAAGACCAGCCTGATCAACATGGAGAAACCCCATCTCTACTAAAAATACAAAATTAGCCGGGCGTGGTGGTGCATGCCTGTAATGCCAGCTACTCGGGAGGCTGAGAGAATTGCTTGAACCTGGGAGGCGGAGGTTGCGGTGAGCCGAGATCGCGCCATTGCACTCCAGCCTGGGCAACAAAGCAAGACTCCGTCTCAGAAAAAAAAAAAAATCTGAACCAGGTGGAGTGGAAAATGGCAGATGTAGACAGCCTTTCCTGAGCGTGAGAGTCTCCTCATTCTGTGGGTTAGGAGTTGGTCATTGAAGGGCTGACGCTTAAGAGCCCAGATCTCCCAACTCCCTTAGTTGGCCCTTCCGGGAGCCGCCCGGTCTCTTGTGCAGGAAGGGGAAGGGGCCAAAGCATGGGGGAAGGCGTGGCAGGAAGGGGGGGACTCTGTGGTCAGGGAACTGCTCGCTGAGCACAGCTGCACAGTGCTGTCAGAACGGCCGATCTCCAGCCCAAGATGATTCCAGCGGTGATCTTGCTCTTACTCCTTTTGGTTGAACAAGCAGGTAAGAGGGTTTGGTGAGGGATAGCGTGAGCTGGCTCCAGGGTGGAAGTCCAGAGCTTGGGTCTGAGGGCCAAGTCAAACACAGATGAAGGAAGGCTGACAGTGGGTAGGTGGGCATAGGGAGACCCTGAGGCTAGTCCTCTCCAGCCCCGACCCAGGGCACTAGACTCATAGTTCCCTCCTTTCTTGTTGCCTTCTTACTTCATTCCAGACTTTTTTCCGTATTATTATTATTATTTTGGAGATGGAGTCTTGCTCTGTCACCCAGGCTGGAGTGCAGTGGCGTAATCTCTACTCACTGCAACCTCTGCCTCCTGGGTTCAAGCGATTCTCCTGCCTCAGGCTCCCGAGTAGCTGGGACTACAGGCGCCCGCCACCACACCCGGCTAAGTTAAGTATTTTTAGTAGAAACCGGGTTTCATCATGTTGACCAGGGTAGTCTTGAACTCCTGACTCAAGTGAGCCACCCACCTCGACCTCCCAAAGTGCTGGGATTACTGGTGTGAGCCACTGCACCCAGCTATTATTATTATTATTAAAAAAAGACAGGGTCTTGCTATGTTGGCCACATCGGTCTTGAACTCCTGGCCTCAAGCAATTCTCCCACCTCGGCCTCCCAAAGTGCTACTGTGCCTGGCTGACTTTTCTCTTTTCAGGGTTGATAGAAAGTGGCAGGGGAAGGGTCTGGTTGTATGGCATGAAGAGCTGGTGGTGAAAAGCTTCATTTCTCATGATGAGCATTTCCCATGGGGTGCCTTTGGTCTTGTCTGCTGGGAGCTGATCTCTAGCTGGTTTAATATACAAAGCACCCTTGGCGCCTATAATCCCAGCTACTCAGGAGGCTGAGGCAGGAGAATCACTTGAACCCAGGAGGTGGAGGTTGCAGTGAGCCAAGATCGCACCACTGCACTCTAGCCTGGGGGACAGAGACTCCGTCTCAAAAAAAAAAAAAGATTTTACATATATATCTATATCTATATATATACACACACACATATGTATATATATATACACACACATATATATATATACACACACACATATATATATATATATAGAGAGAGAGAGAGAGAGAGAGATAACCCTTTAGGAAGGTAGGGCTCTGTTCTTGTGCTTGGGAGTAAGGCAAGGATATAGCCAAGACAAACAGACGGGATTGCTGTTTCTGTGGGTCGTTGTTAATGCTCCATTCTGTCAGCAGTTGATAATGAGGGTGGGCAGCATGAGATGCCCAGTTCCAGAGACCTGAGCGTCAGCTGAGAAATAGAGGCAGAAATGGGAAGGTCTCTGAAGCTCTACAGCTCCAGCCACTATCTAAGAATTCTCACTCCTCGTTCACTCTGGGTTGTCTGTGCTGGATTGGTGTGTGTGTGTTGGTGGCAGCTGGGTGTTGGGGAGGAGGAGGTCAGTAAACTTCAGGAAAACTGTGGAAATTGAAAGAGAATGACTGGGGAGGAATTCCAGCAGCCTAGCTGAGAAGGTGGGAGCAAGTATTAAGTTAGCCACTGGTCTGCTGCCGTGGGATGAGGAGGGAGGAGGCCCGCTGAGGCACAAAGGAAAGCATGGGCTTTAGAGGCAGAAAACCTGCATTTGAGTTCCAGCTCTGTCACTTAACTCTGTGTCTCTGAGTGAGTTACTTAGCTTTTCCGAGCCTTGGTTTCGTCACCCATAAAATGGCGACGATGATGTTTCCCTCACAGGGTAGTTTTAAGATTTGTGCAATATCGTGTGTGTGAAAGAGTGTTGCAGAATAAAAAGTACTTGACCGATGTCAGCAATTGACTGACGTTAGTCACATGTTCCCTACTGGTCCTCTGATACGGGATGAGAGCAGTCTCTGGAGCCCAGACTTGATTTGATTTTTTAAATTGCACAAAACTTCCCCTCTCAGAGGCCCAGAGAGTGAGTAATAGGGCAGAGTAACAGGAGCTGGAATCCATGTAGCTGTGGTCATTCCCCCAGCCTTGTGTTCAGGGCCAAAGGTATCTGTAAGGTCTGGGAAAAACAGACACACTTTTTTTTTTTTTTTTTTTTTTTTACATATTTAAGTGTCTTGTGGTGGGACAGAAAGCAACAAGGCTGAGGCTAGGAGATGACCAATGATAGAGTAATTGCCTTCTCTCCCTTCCCCAGCTCACATCCTTCCTGTCCAGCCCTCAGCCACAGGTCACAGGACTTAGTAGAGACACTTCTGTGGTTTCTTCACTGAAATTTGCCACTACCTCTCCCTCCCACTACCCATCTTGGCTGAGGTTTTGGTTTCAGTCCAGTGGACTCAGATGGGTCCCTTGAGGTGGATAAAGTGCTCAATGGTGCCTAAAGAACCCACAGTGCTAAAAAGAAAAGGTTGGGGGCTGAGGGGGAAGGCCTCAATTATTAATCCGTGTGAGTCCCATTTCAATAGAACCCTCAAGCTTCCTATCCTAGCCCGACCCTATGGTGTGGGAGGAGGGAAAGGTAAGGGCAGTGGAAGGCCAGAGAGAAACAGAATTTCTTCCCTTAGACGGCTCCCCTCCAGGCCCTGTCCTACCTCCCAGAGCCCCTTCCCTTCTCTCCTCTGAGTACCAGATCCTCCCTGATACCCCCGACCCCATGGGCCTCCTCTATCCCCTCAGCGGCCCTGGGAGAGCCTCAGCTCTGCTATATCCTGGACGCCATCCTGTTTCTGTATGGAATTGTCCTCACCCTCCTCTACTGTCGACTGAAGGTAGCGCTGGGCAGGGTGGGGTAAGGGCTGGAAGGGGAAGTGGGAGGAGGGCAGCAGCAAGGATTCGAAGAGAAGGAATAAAAGGGGATTCCCCACAAAGTTTGGAGGGAAGGGGGATGGGCCACTAACTTACCCTTTACTGATAACCTTTCCCCCATTCCAGATCCAAGTGCGAAAGGCAGCTATAGCCAGCTATGAGGTATGGACCCTCCTACACCTGGTGTGGACAACTTTTCAGACCCTCAGCCCTCCTGGGGCTCTAGCCTGGGTTTCCGGGCCTCTGGGAGGGCATGCCTCTCAGGTGCTGATCGGCATACACCTCAGAGGCCTCCCTCCCACCTTACCTAGCCAAGCCTCAAGTAAAATATTCAGCAGGTGACAGGGAAGAATCAAGCATAGAGTGACAAAGAATATGTGAGAGACTTGGATGTAGTATGTCGGGTGTATATGTGTGCTTGTAGCCATGTGGGCAAACAGGTATCCATGTCCCAGAGTGTCCATGTCAGTGCCCTCTAGCCCAAGGTGGCTGGCTGCCCACCCCCCATGCCTCCCTGGGTGGGGCAGATGCTGAGGGGCCCTGGAGAAGGTGTGGGTCTTTAATGTTTTGCTTCTTTTGTCTCTGCAGAAATCAGATGGTGTTTACACGGTAAGTGTGCCTGCCTCCCCCACCCAGGAAGTCAGCAGAAGAGGGTGGGATTTTGAGCAATCTTTGGAAGGCCGGGGGGGGGGGGGGCCTGTGGAGGTGGGAGGGGCCTCTGATGGACTCCAGCTCCTGATCGCCCTTTGACTCCCACCTCCAGGGCCTGAGCACCAGGAACCAGGAGACTTACGAGACTCTGAAGCATGAGAAACCACCACAGTAGCTTTAGAATAGATGCGGTCATATTCTTCTTTGGCTTGTGGTTCTTCCAGCCCTCGTGGTTGGCATCACATATGCCTGCATGCCATTAACACCAGCTGGCCCTACCCCTATAATGATCCTGTGTCCTAAATTAATATACACCAGTGGTTCCTCCTCCCTGTTAAAGACTAATGCTAAGATGCTGTTTACGGATATTTATATTCTAGTCTCACTCTCTTGTCCCACCCTTCTTCTCTTCCCCATCCCCAACTCCAGCTAAAATATGGGAAGGGAGAACCCCCAATAAAGCTGCCATGGACTGGACTCCATTCATTCATTCATTTATCATAGATTTATTCAGTCTCTACTAAGCACTAGATACAGCTTTTCAGTTCCAGAACTCACAGTCTAATGGACTTCAGAGCTATTTTGCTCGACTGAGCGATAAATGCTGACTATGGCTGGGGGAGGGATAAAAACCTTTGACCTGTAGGTGCTCTGAGGATGGAGCTGGAGCAGGGGCTAGTGTGTTGGGAGTCTAGGCATATTTGGAAACATAAGAAATGACTTCTGTATCAGCATGGCCTTCTGTGTTCGACAATTGAACCAAGGTTGGGTTGTAGGGGAGCCTGGGTGTCCCCAGATGGCCACCAATCCAGACAGCATCAATCCAGTACATGCATATGGGAATTAGCATAGCTGAAAAGCCAAATATGCAGAACGGATGGTGTAACTAGGGCTGTGTGAAGCTCCTAATGGAAGGTTTTATAGCAACAGTGAATTTTCAGGGCATCTGGGGCAAGTGGGACCTTAGAGGGCCAGATGGGTCAGTGGTAGGTAAGGCAAAGGGAAATAAGTTGCTTCCAAATGGGGGTCATCTCCCTCAAGTGCATGGGTGGTGGTCAAGGCCCTGTCAATGCCTGTCCTGTTTTCAGAGCTACGAGGAATATTTGCCTGAAAGAATTTAAACCTCAGGAGATGCTGCCAGTCCTACTCGTGACCCAGTCTTTTCAGAATGGGTCTAGAGACTCCAAGCTTACCCCTGGCATAACCCCCAACCTCCACAGTGCTGCACAACACTTCACACTGCATAGTGACTTACACTTTTCAAAGTATTTTCCAGCTCATTGTACCATTTGATCTGCTAATTAACCCTGTGAGGAAATTCAGGCTCTTTGAAGTTAATTAACCTGTCCAAGGTCACCTTGCAAGGAACCGACTGAGATCACTTTCGTCTCTGCACATTTTGCCACATGAGAAGAAGCAGATATTGGGAAAGAGAAGGGGTAGTGAGTAATCATGAATGGCGGGGGTCTTGAAGGCCAGATGAAGCAGGTTGATCAATATCTGGAAGGAATTGGAGCCATCTCCGGTGTCTGGCAGGGGAAAGGTGATTTCTGATGAGATAAGAGAAATGAGCCAGGGTAGGAAAGTAACTTTTTTTTTTTTTTTGAGATGGAGTCTCCCTCTGCCACCAGGCTGGAGTGCAGTGGCATGATCTCGGCTCACTGCAACCTCTGCCTCCCGGGTTCAAGAGATTCTCGTGCTTCAGCCTCCCGAGTAGCTAAGACTACAGGCACCACCATGCCCAGCTAATTTTTTTGTATTTTTAGTAGAGACAGGGTTTCACTATGTTGGCCAGGATGGTCTTGATCTCTTGACCTCGTGATCTGCTCGCCTCAGCCTCCTAAAGTGCTGGGATTACAGGTGTGAGCCACCAAGCCTGACCTGGAAGTAACTCTTTTAAAGATAAAGTGGGAATAAACTTTTATTGGAAAATGTTTCATTTTCCTTTGCTCTGCCTTTTGGGATTGTAAGTCTGTCCCCATCAACCCGGACTGATTTCCATTCCATTTTCATTTAATCCAGGTATCACAGCTCCCACAGTTTTTCTAGTCCCACATGTCCACTGAATTGGATACTTGCCAGGCCTTTAAATGGCTACCACAGCTACTACTTCCAGGCTCCAAGATGGCTACCAGGCCAGTTCTATGAATAGTGCCTGGATAGCAGTGGAGGAGAGGCTTGGAATGGGTCTTCCACAGACAGTGTCTAGATAAGAGGGGTTTTTTTGTTGTTGTTGTTGGGATGGAGATTCACTCTTGGTGCCCAGGCTGGAGTACAATGGCATGATCTCGACTCACTGCAACCTCCACCTCCCAGGTTCAAGCGATTCTCCTGCCTCAGTCTCTTGAGTAGCTGGGATTATAGGCATGTGCCAACACTGCCAGCTAATTTTTGTATTTTTAGTAGAGACAGGGTTTCACCATGTTACCCAGGCTGGTCTCAAACTCCTGACCTCAGGTGATCTGCCTGCTTCAGCCTCCCAAAATGCTGGGATTACAGAGGTGAGCCACTGCACCCAGCTGGTCTTTTGTTTTTAATTAAAAAATATATATATATTAGGGGGGCTCACTGTGTTTCTCAGTCTGAACTCCTGGCCTCAAGTGAGTCTCCCACCTCAGCCTTCCAAAGTGCTGGGGTTACAGGTGTGAGCCTCGGTACCTGGTCTAGATAAGAGGTTTTAAATGGAGAAATTAGAGCACTTCTAGGGAGAGGAGCAAACTCAAGTCTTTTATTGTGGGAAAGGGGGAAACACAGTGTTCCCCTGGCTCAGAAGGGAAAGGAGGGCCTCGGGTAACACCTTGGGAAGCTTTCTTTTCTTTGTAGAATGACTAACAGGAAATTATGAGGGGTACCCTCATTTTCTTTTTTTCTTTACTTTCTTTTTTTTTTCTTTTTTGAGATGGAGTCTTGCTCTGTCACCCTAGGCTGGAGTGCAGTGGCACGATGTCAGCTCACTGCAACCTCCGCCTCCCCGGTTCAAGCGATTCTCCTGCCTCAGTCTCCCGAGTAGCTGGGATTACAGTCACGTGCCACAACACCTGGCTAATTTTTGTATTTTTAGTAGAGACGGGGTTTTACCATGTTGGCTAGGCTGGTCTGGAACTCCTGATCTCAAGTGATCCACCTGCCTTGGCCTCCCAAAGTGCAGGGATTACAGGTGTGAGCCCCTGCGCCCCACCAGGGTACCCTCATTTTCTATGACCTCCAGAAATCGAGGGATTCAGTTTGTGAATCCTTCCTTCCTCTCCTAGTTCCGTGTGCAATGCAAAGCCTCTTTAGTGTTCACCTGCAGAGTCATGCCCAGGCTGTAGGAGACTCTTTGGGTTTGGAGAAGAATCATGGCACCCTCATCCTGTCATTTTCATCAGTTGTGTCTTCAATCCTTTCTTCACCCCTCCACACTCAAACTTCTCTCCTTCTAGAAGCAGAGTTTTCCTTTTCCTTCCTCTTCTCCTCCCTTACTCCCCTACTTTTCCCAGTCCCCCAAACATACCAGGCTCAGAGCTGGATTCATTCAGCATTTATTGTAGCAAAGAGTGGGTAGGTACAGGAGCTCTAGGCCTGGCCAGTGGGTGTTCTAGAGGCCAGCTGGGGTTGGAAGACAATGGTCTGGACACTTCACTGGGTGGCAGGCTGTGTTCCAAGTTCCACGAAATAGCTCAAGAAGTTAACCAGTTCCGTTCCAGCCTTCTTGATCAGGGGTGTCAGCTGCTCCTTTGACTTTTCGAAGTAAGACCTGGATAGGTGAGGGGATTAGAGTTTAATCTGAGGGACCCTAGGCACTGGCAGGGGCCTTGGTGGTGGTGGGAGGTCAGAGCAGACTGACTCAGGTCCCCAAACTCTAGTGCCTGGTCCATCGCATGGCAAAGCCCCTAGGTAGGAGTAGAGTCAAGACCTTTGCTAGGTAGAGGGACAGACTCTAGAGACTGAAATTCAAGGCCCAGTTCTTGCTGTTCCTCTCTATCTAAGAGACCTATGGGATCTTTGGGTGATGAAGTACTTTTTCTCTGCAATTTAAGCCTAATCTGCCCTAATCCCCACCCCTGGGTTCAGACTTCTGTGGGACCTCTTATCTTCCCTTCTTTCTCTCCACAGTTCCACAGCCCCTGAACTCCTTGCCCTGAGACTTACTTGGCCTCGGCCTGAAGCTCTGGGCTCTTGACCTTCTCCATCAGGTCCTTGCCATAGTCAGTCACGGTCTGGAAGTACTGAGAAACCAGGCTCTCCACACATGGCTCCTTTGCCTGTCTCCGAACCAAAGCTCCTGCACACACACACACACACACACACACACACACACACACCCTTTTCAGCTGGGTCCACAGCAATGAATCCTGGCCTCCTGCCATACCTCTGCCAGTACCCACCCCAGCTCTCTGCCCCCTCCCCAAAAAGGTATCCAGCCAGATCTTTGGATGGGCTTTCTGGGCGTTAGAGAGGGAATGATCTTCCTTTTGAGCCCTCTGGTTGCCAGACCTGGATATAAGAGCACAGGCAGATAGGTAGCTATAACCACCAGCACATTCTCCCTTTTGGCCCCCTCTCCATATCACACCCACCTTCAAGGCTGCAGATGGTGAGGAGCAGCACAGTTGCTGCGAGCAGCTTCATGTTGGTAACAGTGGGGAAGGTGGCCTAGGAAGAGGGTGGTGGGGGTTGGGGGGACATTGAAGCCAAATGGGCTTCAGCTCCTCCCCAGGGATCTCCCTACCTGCTGCCCATTCCAACCTGGCTCTCTCCCTCTCCACAACTGAAGCCCAGGCCTCTTTGGATGCTGCTCACACATCTTGCCTCCTTATCTTACCTAGTCAGCGTCTCTGTCCTTGGTGTCTGTGCCTGCCCTGGCTGGAGAGGAAGGGGCTATATACCTGTCTGTTTACCCACCCCCTGTCAGGTGACAGGGACTATGGATGGGCCCAGTGGGGCAGGGATTATGTGAGGATAAACAAGTTGGAGAAATGGGGGAGGAGAGGACAAGCACATGGAAGACTCATGGTGATGGGGTGAGAGGCAGGGGGTACAGCTCTTAGTGGAGGCTAAGGAGGTACACTTCAGGTATATTTGAGGTTCATTCTTTTGAGATCTGAGGTCCTTGGACTTGAATGCAACAGGAAGCAGGATTCCAATTTATTTCTCTGGAAAGCTCTGACATATCAACCCATGGAATACCATCAACCCATCATACCATGGAAAGCTCATGGTGTCTTTATTCCATTATGGGTAGATCTCATCTCTCAACTTTATCCCACTTTACTGCAACTTGGCAGAGAGATATTGGGGAGCAGAAGAAAGGAGAAAGGAATTGAAGTCAGGGACAGGGTTGAGGGCTATGGGGGTTAGGGGAATGAGGGTCGGGTAAGAGGGCAAGTGTAAATGATTTTGTCCGTTTTTGAGTTAATGTGTAATGAGACGGGGAGAAAACAGGAGAGCCCAGAATGACCTGGATGCTGATCACTGAACATACCCTACCCCCAGTAAAACAAATTCAGAAAACAGCTTCCGCCCATCCCCTCCCAATGGAGGGCTCTGGCAGGAAAGGAGGTGAATAAGAGGCTTCTACCAGGGTAAAGGTTGAAGGCGCCTGGTCATTTGATCACCTTATCAGTTCTACGCAGTGATCAGCCAATATTGAGTCAGCAGGGGCAATAGCCCTGGCCCTTGTCTCACTCCTGTTGGGGTGGGGGAGGGGGAGAGGTACATTCCCAGGTTCAAAGCATTTGGGTGACATCAGTTAAATAGATATCAGAAGCTTTTGTATCTTTCACCCTTTTGCCCCCCAAGCATACTCGCTGAGTATGTGGAACATTCCTGAGGGTGAGAGTGGAGGCGCAGAGCTAATGAGGGAGGTAGTGACCAGAGACCAAGAAATCTTTGTTTTTTAACTTTTGTTTTAAATTCAGAAGTATATGTGCAGGGTTTTTTGTTTGTTTTCCTGAGACGGGGTTTTGCTCTTGTTGCTCAGGCTGGAGCGTAATGGCATGATCTCGGCTCACTGCAACCTCCACCTCCCGGGTTCAAGCGATTCTCCTGCCTCAGCATCCCAAGTAGCTGGGATTACAGGCATGCGCCACCACGCCCGGGTAATTTTGTATTTTTAGTAGAGACGGGGTTTCTCCATGTTGGTCAGGCTGGTCTTGAACTCCCGACCTCAGGTGATCCGCCCGCCTCGGCCTCCCAAAGTGCTAGGATTACAGTCATGAGCCACCGCGCGTGGCCTATATATGCAAGTTTGTTACACACGTAAACTTGTGTCATGGGGATTTGTTGTACAGATTATTTCATCACCCAGGTATTAAGCCTAATATCCATTAGTTATTTTTCCTGATCTTCTCCCTCCTCCCACCCTTCACCCTCCAAGACCAAGAACTCTTACTCCATTTTCAATTATTCCCCTGTGGAGCGCTTAGTGCTTGAGGTCAGCCCTTTGGCTTGTCCCTGGTCCTGGGATGGAGTGCCTTTGGGGGCCAGGCTCCATATTCCTAGATTTTATTTGCCAACTCTGCCTTGGGACTCAGGGAAGGAAGGGTTAAATACAGAAAGCAGCTGTTTCAGCGAATAGTTCTGCTAGAACTTACTCCTCTGCGCCAAACTCTCACACCCGTTTCCATTCCACCAAGTGGTCAAGAGCGGGGACTTTGAGAGATGTAGACCTCCAGAAGAGAAGGGTGGGTCCCTATTCTAGGGAGTACTGCGCTTAATGAGTAGTACTCATTTGGAGGTGTGCTGTGGAGGGCTGTGAGGAGGATTTCCCATGGGTTCTTTGGAGAGAAGGGAGCGATAGAAATGAACCAGGGTTCCAAAGAAGTCTTCATAATCGTTCTTTCTGCCACCCTTCACACTATGCCAGTCTACAAGCTGTAGTTTCACTTTTCTCATGGATGAAACTACATGGGTGGAAGGAGCTTCAGTGGCCCAAGCTACAAGATGCTCCCTCTAGTGTCTTGCACGCTCACAAGTTTTTTTCCGACCTTGGAGAGGCCTAGTGATCTAAAGCCTTCCACTTAAGTCTAAGGGGCCACCGATCAAGTCCTGCCCGCCTCTGCAGCTCCAGGGTTGAAGCTCTTGGGCCGTCAGACCTGCCACTCATTTTCTTCCTCCCTTCCCATTGGCCCATGGTAAATAGCAAGGCTTTTTTTTTTCATTGATTGGGCGGGGCCCAATCAGGGTTGGGTTGGGTCTTTGACAGCTTTCTTTGCCAGCTTCAAAGATGGCGCTTACGGCCACGCTAAGAATGCAGCGTGAAGCTGCAGTTCTGCCATCACTCAAGATGGCTGCCCCCATCAAGATGACCGGGGTGTGCCGGGGGGAAAGGGGCAGCATGATGGTCTGAGATGGTAAGGGATACTGCACCATTCCGGGCCTGGTCTTGGGGCCTGGGAATGAAGAATAGAGAGGCTAGGGAGCTAGGTGAAGTCTGTGGTGGGGGCTAGGATCAGAGAAACGGAGAGAGGACAAGGGTGACAAGTGGGGGTGAGAGATCAAAGATGGGGCGGGAGTGTGCCTAGGGTTGTCTCTCCATGAGTGCTCTCCTTCCCTACTCTTCCTGTTCCAGGTGTAGCGTCGGACCATGTGGAAGTTTCTGAGGCTGGGGAGCCGGATAATGGGGGGTGGGGCCCGTTGGGGGGTAAAGGGGCAATAGCGTCCTTTCACAGGCTAACCTCGGCCCTTCCCAGTCCTCTGGACTAAAATGGGGAACACATTGGGTCTGGCACCAATGGGGACTTTGCCCCGCCGGAGCCCCCGCCGAGAGGAACCCCTGCCCAACCCTGGGAGCTTCGATGAGCTGCACCGGCTATGCAAAGGTGAGAACTTGGCACTTGGGTGTCTCAGGATGAAGGGGCAGAGGAGTGGAGGGTCTTGAAAGCCGGATGTCTGGCGATGGGAGCAGGAAAGGGGAGATCATAGCTGGGTCATGCAGCCTCAGGGAGGATCAGGTGCCCAAATGAAGTGGAGCATTTCATTGCAAGACTTGAAAGGAGGTTAATTCCTCCAAAGTGTTCCCTATGGGATTGAAAGGGGAGACTATCTTTTGGGGTAGGGGTTCTTTGTCTGTGCTTATTCCTTCCCTTCCCCTACCCGCTTCAGATGTATTCCCAGCACAGATGGAGGGCGTGAAGCTCGTTGTCAACAAGGTTCTGAGCAGCCATTTCCAGGTGCTCCCACTTCTCTGGCCCCTCCTTACTATTCCCCCTTTCCTGTCCCTGGATCATCTTCTCCTTTCCTTTGTACTCCAACCCTAGCCAGTCTATGTGGGACAAATGAGGGAGGATGTGGGGTTCTCTTTACCTCCGTGCCTGTGGGACTTGTTGCTTTTAATCCGATGACCTTCTCTGTATATGTTGGAATATTTAGGATTCTTGAGAGGCCCTCTGGATGGGGAAAAGACTAAGGGTGGGATGAGGGATTGAAGTGGAGCAGGAATGCGCTTTTCTCCACTGAATCCTCTTTTCCTCAGGTGGCGCACACTATACACATGAGTGCCCTGGGCTTGCCGGGATATCACCTCCATGCGGCCTATGCAGGGGATTGGCAGCTCAGTCCCACTGAGGTGAGGGCTCCACACACCTGAGTCATCTCCCTAAAAACCAATCTGGGACCCAGGTCTGGAGGAAGAGGAATTGTGTGTGTTATGGGGAGGAATGGGCCATAACCTGATTCTCTGTGTCTTTTCTGAATGAGAGAGGGTAGAGAAACATTTTCTGTGAAGAGCCCAGAGTGTGTCTTTGTGACTCCACCAGGGGGCGCTGTGCACTCTTAATGAAGGTCTATATTTGGGGTTTAGGCTGAGTGGTGCCATCCGGCTCAGCCTTACTACTGTGTACACCCTTCCACAGGTGTTCCCCACTGTGGTAGGGGATATGGACAGCAGTGGCAGCCTGAACGCCCAGGTCTTGCTCCTCTTGGCAGAGCGGCTCCGAGCTAAGGCTGTCTTCCAGGTGACCACAGTTCCTGCCTCCATCCCCTGAGGCACTTCCTGCTTCTCCTCCACGGGTTTCCTGCTCTGAGGGCTTGGAAGGAGGAGCAGAGTCTATAATGATCATAAAGAGGGAGGGAGATTTTACTTCTTGCTCTTGCCACCCAGACGCAGCAGGCCAAGTTCTTGACATGGCAGTTTGATGGCGAGTATCGGGGAGATGACTACACAGCCACTCTGACCCTAGGAAATCCTGACCTGATTGGGGAGTCGGGTGAGGAACTGGGACAGGGTTCTTTTTATCTTGGCGGCCCATTTGCTAATGTTACTATGCCTCTTCATCTTCTGTACAGTTTGGAGTTTAGAAAAGGAACTTCTTGGGCAGGCTGGGGTGGCGGTTATTGGGGGTGAGGGAGCAGGTCTGGATATTGTCTCTATGACTGACTCCATGTCTCCCCATTCCCCCACAGTGATCATGGTTGCTCACTTCCTGCAGAGCCTCACTCATCGGCTGGTGCTGGGAGGAGAGCTAGTTTATCACCGGCGGCCAGGCGAAGAGGGGGCCATCTTGACACTGGCTGGGAAGTACTCGGGTATGGGGCGAAGTGAAGTAGTGGTGGTGGTGGGGGGCAATTCTGGACTTTTCTGGGGTTCCTGGCCTGTGTCATACTACAGTTAACACTCCTTCCCCTCTGTACTTTGGATTTTACAGCTGTACACTGGGTAGCTACATTGAATGTGGGATCAGGCGGGGCCCATGCAAGTTACTATCACAGGGCAAATGAACAGGTGAGACCTCTGATCTCATTCCCTCCTTGTCAGCAAGTCAGTCATGAACTTCTGTTCATCTGGACCTCTATCGCCCTGCTGACCTATTTTTCCTCCTACCACGCTGTGTATATATTTACATGCATGCCTCCATTCTGCTGATTCCCCATCAGGACCCTTCTGGTCTTCACTGATACTGATCTCTCTCTCATCCTTGCCCATGGTTCTCAGGTTCAGGTTGGAGTGGAGTTTGAGGCAAACACAAGGCTACAAGACACAACATTCTCCTTTGGTTACCACCTGACTCTGCCCCAGGCCAACATGGTATTTAGAGGTGAGGGTTATTGGGAGACATTTGGCTATGCTGAGGAATGGGGGATGCAGAGGAGGGAGGGAAGCTCGACCTTACTTCTGGTGACTATTTCCTCCAATCCCTGTTAAATAATCTAGTGGGTATTCTCTCCCCCAACAGGCTTGGTGGATAGTAACTGGTGTGTAGGTGCTGTGCTGGAGAAGAAGATGCCCCCTCTGCCTGTCACCCTAGCCCTTGGAGCCTTCCTCAATCACTGGCGCAACAGATTCCACTGTGGCTTCAGCATCACTGTGGGCTGAGGTTGTCCAGAGCCAGCCCCCACAGCAGCTGGAACCTCTGAGTCAGGTGCCCTAGGGCCAGAGACTAGGCCCCTCTTCAGAGCCCACCTTGCTGGGTGATCTCTAGGACCCAGGAGCAGAGTGGTGGACAGGACCATGCCCTCCTCAGAACTGGAGCTGCCACAGGGGCAGTTGATGAGGCAGAGGTTTGAGGATCCCCCCTCTGCTACCAGCCCCAGTATCACCTTCCCCATGCTCTTGTGGCTGTGGACTAAGGGGGAAGGATTAAGGGGTATGGCTGAATTCCCCCGGCACCCCTTGCCCTCAGGCTTCCTTCTTCCTTTCCCTTTGGTTAATCCTGCATGGGATTAGCTGACCATCCTGTTTTCCATCCCAGAGCCTCCCAAGGCTGGGAAAGTAGGGCTGAAGGGCTAGATGTTTGGTCTCAGGAAGTGGGGCCCACCCATTCCCAGAAGGAGCTTCTTTACCTCTTAGCCCCGAGGTTTCCTCCTTCCCATCTTCTGTGCTTCCAGAGAACAACTTTGTTCCTATGGTCACCCCCACTATCCCCATGACCGCATGAAGAGGCAGTTATTGCTTTAGTCTTTCATTGCAACCACTGGGCTCCCTTTGAACCTGGCCCAATCTTTGGTCCGAGCATTTTCCCACTCCAGTGTATCCAGGGTGTCCCAGGTGAGCTGGGGAAGGAAGTGAGCCTGGCCTCAGCTGCAGATCTCCTGGAGCAGTGGCATCATGGCAGACAGGCCCTGGATGTGCTGGATTTGGTACCCGTAGGCCTCGTTAATGCTCCGGAGCTCAGCCAGCAGGCCTAGCAACTTCGCATACAGAAACCTTTGGAGGAAGTAGTGGGGTTGCCAGGAAAACAGGAGGGAAATAAGGCAGTTGGGAGTCTTGTCTCTAGGCCCTGATCCCCTGAACTATTCCTCAGTGAAGCCAGGTCTGAACATTAGAGAAAATCATGCTCTGGTATGACAGACTATCAGAGGTTCCAAAGGTCCTCCAGGGGGCCTCGGTCTGACACTGTCTTCTCTCACCATGCTCAGTTGTTTCTGAACCCAGAGCTCTGAGAGCCGAGTGTGAAGAAAGCTCCAGACTTGGCCAGAACTCCAACCATGTGGAATCTGAGGGCCTGGCCTTCTAGAGCAGGTTCTAGAAGGTGGATGTGTTCTATGGTATAAAGCATCGCCTTTCTGGCCAAAGTAGCTCTTGGAGGAACGAGCAAAACAGAAGCAGTGCATACCTCAGAGCCTGGATAAATCACAGACTATTGAACCTGGAACTGGCTTTGACCATGAAACTGTGAATGGCCCTAACTTCAAGGGAAATGAGAAATCGAAGGAATTGGCCCAATGGCGAGGAGAGGAAAGGCCAAGGGAAGAGAAAAGTCTGCGTTAGTCTGGAGAAGTTGGACTAGTGAGGTAATGGATGTCATCAATCTCAGGAATGCTATTACCCAGAGCCTCTGAGCTACTACTTTGCATCTGTACTGAATAAAAAAAATCTGGAAAAAGTGAGATGAAACAGCAGTATCCAAATACAGCAATTTGGATGCTGAAACGATGTGAGACAGGGATGGCCAGGGGGAAGGACTAGACCCCAAGATACCTGAATTCCCTAAGGAAAGGACAGTAAAAAAACATTCCTCCCAAGCTCAATGTTTCACCAACCCCTTCCTGCCCTGGTGTGGCCTCCAAGCCCTCAGTGTCCCACCGTACCGATCCCGGGGCCTTTGCTGCTGGCCCTTGATGTAGCTTTGCAGAATCAGTGCCATCTCCTCTTGCAGCTGATCAATCTCATCTCTCTGGGTAACTCCAGGTCGGTCTGTAAGATAGGGAGCTGGGAAGGACAAGGTGGGTGGCAGGGGTGGGCCTGCGTGGTGCCCCGGGGACTGAGGCTGGGATAGACCTAGTCTGCAGGTTTGACAGCTAGGCTAGAAGGCCTGGGTGGATGGACTCAAGGAGCTGAGTATTTGGGCAGAGGTGGTGCAGCAAAAGGCTCTGGGCTTTGGGAGGTGCTCACCAGGAGAGAAGAGGGCCATGGCAGCCAAGAGCACATACTCAGGCTCTTGGAGCTGCAGTTTTCGTAGTGTTCCATGGAAGTGAAAGAGCAACTCCAAAAACTCTACCTGGAACCCCACTGTGGGAGATACCAGGATTAGGAGCCTCTAGGTCACCTGACCACATACTGTACCATGAGGACACATGCCCCCTATTGCTCTAGCACCATCTCACCACGGGCTCCATCTTCAATTGTGTAGCGAAGAGGCCCGCAGAGGAAGTTTTGTGTTTGGAGACAGAAAGTGGTATTGAGTATGATGTGACAGATTTCCACAGCTGCTCCCTTGAGAAGGGAGATCTGGTCTTCAATGGGCAGGGAACTGTGGAAAGCAGGAAACAAGGACACTTTTCAATTTTTTTTTTTTCTGAGACAGAGTCTCATTGTCACCCCGGCTGGAATGCAGTGGCATGATCTCTGCTCACTGTAACCTCTGCCTCCTGGGTTCAAGCAATTCTCCTGCCTCAGCCTCCCAAGTAGCTTGGATTACAGGCATGTGCCACCATGCCTGGCTGATTTTTTGTATTTTTAGTAGAGACAGGTTTTCACCATGTTGGCCAGGCTGGTCTCCAACTACTGACCTCAGGTGATCCACCTGCCTTGGCCTCTCAAAGTGCTGGGATTACAGGCATGAGCCACTGTGCCTGGCCTATTATTATTATTTTTAGCTTTCATTTTTTGAGACAGAGTCTCACTCTGTCACCCAGGCTGGAATGCAGTGGTGCTATCTCAGCTCACTGCAGCTTCAACCTCCTGGGCTCAAGTGATCCTCCCACTTCAGCCTCCTGAGTACCTGGGACTACAGGCACCCACCATCATGCCCAGCTAATTTTTGTATTTTTTGTAGAGTTGGGATTTTGTCATGTTGCTGAGGCTGGTCTCAAACTTCTGGACTCAAGCGATCTGCCAGCCTCCGCCTCCCAAAGTGCTGGGATTACTAGTGTGAGCCACTGCGCGGCACCTCAAGGGCACTTTAGATGCAAGCCTGTACTTCAGAGATGGAGAAGAACTCCCAGTTCTGATTGGCACATTTAAAACCAAAGCTGGGAATTCAAGACCTAATGCTTGGAAAGGCTGAGGCATGTGTTAATTTGTAGTCAGTGACTTTTTGGGGTGGATATACAATTTACTGAAGTGTTTGCCTCCTGAAAGATGAGGGGAGGTCACTCACCGGAAGACGGGCAGGTCCTTAGTAAACTTGATGACTTGCAGTACCATGAAAGTGTTGATGTCTGCGAAGTGTGTGACCAGAGGCAGCACAGGGGCCAGGGTGGGCAAGGGCTGGTGATGGATGAACAGATGAGCTGGAGGCTGCAATGATCAGAACATTAGCTAGAGGCCCTGGCCCTAGGGCCCTCCTTTAGGCCTCGCCAGCCTTATCTTGGAAGAGTTCCTTGCTGAGAAGCCTGCTCAGGCTGGGGTTCTGGAGATCTGTTCTCAGTATCAGTGCATGGCATACACCCCTCTCCTTCAGACCAGCATTTTTGGGTGCCCTTTTAGTTGTATTCCAACCCAAATCCTGTCGGTGCTCACCCTAAACTGCACAAACTGTTCAAACATGGTGCCCATGTGGCGGGTGTGGGCCCCCAGGAGTGTCCGGATCAGCTCTTCTTGCTCCTTACTCAGTTGCACAGGTGTTTGCTGTGCCCGCCGCTGGGCCTGCTTTGCTCGCCGCAATGCCAGGGCTTCTGCCGACAGTATCACTGTGCCAGGCAAGAGATCATGACAAAGCTGTTGAGACCAGCAGAGCACTTCTCTCTGCTGGTCCCTGATCTGGGGCCCCTCAGCCGCCCTGCACAACGAAGGATGGGGGCAGTGGGGGGAATTCCTGAGACTTTCTTGGGCTTGGCTAAAGTCCTAGAGGCTCCAGGAGGCAGGGGGCTCCTATACACTTCCACCAACCTGTGAAGAACTGCAGCAGAAAACTGCACTGTGGGGGAGAAGGGAAGGGTGGCGAGGAAAGTATGAAAGATGTGAGGAAAGGTGCGAGGGCTTTTGGGGAAACAGTGTAGAGGGAGGGGTCTTGATACCTAGAGCATCACTTTATGTGATGTTTTCAAATAATCCTTCAAAAATAATCAAATAATCCTTTCAAATAAACCTTTATCTGATGTTTTAGCAAAATTTCAAAACTTCTGAGGTTAAATCCCACTGAATGAAACAACCCCAGGATAGGCAGGGCTGGTATTCATCATATATATATATATGTGTGTGTGTGTGTGTGTGTATATGTGTGTGTGTGTATATATGTGTGTATATATATGTGTATATATGTATATATGTGTATATGTATATATGTGTATATATGTATATATATGTGTATATATGTATATATATGTGTATATATATGTATATATATGTGTCTATATATTTTGTTTGTTTGTTTGTTTTGTTTTGTTTTGAGATGGAGTCTCTCACTCTGTCGCCCAGGCTGGAGTGCAATGGAGCAATCTCGGCTCACTGCAACCTCCTCCCCCTGGGTTCAAGCAATTCTCCCTGCCTCAGCCTCCTGACTAGCTGGGATTACAGGCACCCACCACCACGCCCGGCTAATTTTTTTTTTTTTTTTGTATTTTTAGTAGAGACGGGGTTTCACCATGTTGGCCAGGCTGGTCTCGAACTCCTGACCTCAAGTGATCCACTCACCTCGGCCTCCCAAAGTGCTGGGATTACAGGATTGAGCCACTGCACCCAGCCCAATCACATTTTTAAAAATGTGGACAGGCTTAGATTCTGGTGACAGAACCAAGGTCACAAAATAAGTAATATAGATTGAATTCAAACCAAAATCTTTTGACTTCTACAAAAGATCCAAGATCGAACCAAGATCTTGAATTCAGACCAAGATCCTTTGACTTCTACAGTTTCCTTTCATTCTTCCATAGTGAGAATCATGTGATATGGAAAAAGCAAGAGTTTGGGAGTCAGGTAAACTTGAGTTTGAATACTGACTGTACAACTTCTTCTTCCTTCTTCTTTTTCTAGAGAGGACATCTCACTCTGTTGACCAGGCTGGTCTTGAATTCCTGGCCTCAAACAATCCTCTTGTCTCAGCCTTCCAAAGTGCTGGGATTAGAGGTGTGAGCCACCGTGCTCGGCCTGCACAAGTTTTTAGTTGAATTAACTTGGGCAAATTAACTTCTGTGAGCCCCAGTTACATCCTCCTTTGGGAGCATAGCACAGTTACCTGGCACAGAGAAAGCATTAATTAAGTTATTGAGCACCTACTAGGTGACAGGCACTATACTCAAGAGATAGAAAATAAAAAACACACCTGTAATCTGAGCACTTTGGGAGGCGGAGGTGGGCAGATCGCCTGAGGCCAGGAGTTTGAGACCAGCGTGGCCAACATGGTGAAAGCTCATCTCTACTAAAAATACAAAAAATTAGCTGGGTGTGGTGGCACATGCCTGTAATCCCAGCTATGCAGGAGGCTGAGGCAGGAGAATCACTTGAACGCAGGAGGCGGAGGTTGCAGTGAGCCAAGATGGCGCCACTGCACTCCAGCCTAGGCAACAGAGTATGAGACTCTATCAAAAAAAATAGAAAGAAAAGAAAAGACAAGACTAGGCATGTGGCTATCTAGGAGAAAAGCATTTCAGGAAGAGGAAATGGCAAGTGGAAAAGCCTTGGGGAAGAGTGCGCTCGGTGTTTCTTTTTTTTTTTTTTTTTGAGTCGGAATCTGGCTCTGTCACCCAGGCTGGAGTGCAGTGGCGCGATCTCGGCTCACTGCAAGCTCCGCCTCCCGGGTTCACGCCATTCTCCTGCCTCAGCCTTCCGAGTAGCTGGGACCACAGGCGCCCGCCACTACGGCCGGCTAATTTTTTTTGTATTTTTTTAGTAGAGACGGGGTTTCACTGTGTTAGCCAGAATGGTCTCGATCTCCTGACCTCGTGATCCGCCTGCCTCGGCCTCCCAAAGTGCTGGGATTACAGGCGTGAGCCACCGCGCCCGGCCTGGTGTTTCTAAGAATGACAGTGAAGTCAGTGTGGCTAGAATTGATTGAGTAAGGGGGGAAGAGTATGAAATAAAGTCTGAAAGGTGTTGCGAGAGAGCTAGATCATGAGATCATGTACTTTGAGATGGGGAGCCACTGGATGTCTTGAGTGAATAGTGACATAATCCAACTAGTTTCAAAAAGAGTACTGTGCCTGCTATGTAGAGAATGCACTGTTGGGAACAAGGACAAAGCAGACAGACGCAGTCAATGGATTCTTGGGATGTAGGGGGCCAACTCACTGTCTTTCCTCATGCCAGCATCTAAGCACTTCTGCAACCTGCAGGCTGGGCAGTGGCGCCTCTGAGTCTTGCTGACTTCACAGCTTCCAGCAAAGGGGCAGGTGGGACAAATGCTTTTGCTGACTGTTCTCCTGTGAGACACAGAGATGTTGTTAGAGTCTGGGATGCAATGGATAGGTGAGGGGCTGAGATTACATGGTTTAAAAGACCTGGGAATCTGATGAAATGGACTAATCTGAGCTGTGCCCAAAGGTCGCCAGGGGTGGATAGCGTCCAACGCATCTCAAGCATTTCCATGGCAACACAGGATCACTCCAGAAAGCCTAGTTGATGTAGTACTAGCTAGGTGCTTCACAGGCAGTGGGTACATAATAAGTGCTCTTGACTAATGGGCTGTGTCCATCAGACAAACATTCAGCTTTCCCTCTGTTATGCCACCAGTTTATACAGTGATGTGTTTGGCAAGATGTAGGATGCCAGCCACAGGGTAGTTAGACTCTAAGATAAAGGAGTAATGTAGCTGGACAGGCTTGGGCACCAGCGAGGGTGTAAAGGCTGACTAATAGGGAGTTTGGTTTGCAGGGCTATTTCCATTGGGGAGGAGACTCTCACCTGAAGAAACCCTTGCAGCCCTCACAAGTCAGCGCATTAAAGTGGTAGCCTGTGGCTTGGTCCCCACATACCACACAGTTCCTCAGCTCATCTTCCCTACTGGCCATGACGTCACGTGTTGGGGTGGCTGTCACAGACTCCTGAATGTAGGAGGGGTCAGCAGTCAGTTTTGGGCCATCCTTGACCCTTTTCTGTCCCTTCTAGAGAGTCTCTTTCCAAATCAAACCAAACATGCCCTTGACTTGATCCCTGGCGTTATCTTTTGTGGTTTTTTTTTCTTTTTCTTTTTCTTTTTCTTTTTTTTCTGACACAAGTTCTTGCTCTGTCACCTAGGCTAGATCTCTGCTCATTGCAACCTCTGCCTCCTGGGCTCAAGCAATCCTCCACCTCAGCCTCCTGAGTAGCAGGGACTACAGGTCCAGACCACCACGTCCAGCTAATTTTTGTTTATTTATTATTATTTTTTTGTAGAGATGGGGTTTTGCCATGTTGCCCAGGTTGGTTTTTTTGTTTTTTTTTTTGTTTATTTGTTTGTTCTGTTTTTTGAGATAGAGTCTTACTCTGTTGTCTAGTGTTGCCTAGGCTGGAGTGCATCATAGTTCAATGTAACCTCACACTCCTGGGCTCAAGGGATCCTCCTGTCTCAGCCTCCTGAGTAGCTGGAACTATAGGTACACACCACCACACCAGGATATTTTTTTCTTTTTCTTCCTTCCTTCCTCCCTCCCTCTCTTATTCCTTTCTTTCCTTTTTTTTTTTTTTTTCCCTGAAATTGGGTCTTGCTCTGTCATCCAGGCTGGAGTGCAGTGGTGCAATCTTGGCTCGCTACAACCTCCACCTCCCAGATTCAAGTAATTCTCATGCCTCCGCCTCCTGAGTAGCTGGGATTAAGGTGCCCACCACCATGCCCAGTTAATTTTTTATTTTTAGTAGAGATGGGGTTTCACCATATTGGCCAGGCTGGTTTCAAATTCCTGACTTAGGCCCGGTGCGGTGTCTCATGCCTGTAATTCCAGCACTTTGGGAGGCCGAGGTGGGCGGATCACCAGGTCATGAGATAGAGACCATCCTGGCCATCATGGTGAAACCCCATCTCTACTAAAATTACAAAAATTAGCTGGGCATCGTGGCGTGTGCCTGTAGTCCCAGCTATTCGGGAGGCTGAGGCCGGAGAATCGCTTGAACCTGGGAGGCGGAGGTTGCAGTGAGCCGAGATTGCGCCACTGCACTCCAGCTTGGGCGACAGAGCGAGACTCCATCTCAAAAAAAAACAAAAAAACAAAAAACAAAAACAAAAAAACAAAAAAACAAATTCCTGACTTCAAGTGATCAATCCTCCCACCTTGGCTTCCCAAAGTGCTGGGATTACAGGCATGAGCTCCCGCGCCTGGCCTCTTTTCTTTCTTTTTTGTAGAGATGGGGTCTGTTATGTAACCCAGGTTGGTCTTGAACTCCTGGGCTGAAGAGATCCCCCCACCTTGGCCTCCCAAAGTGCTGGAATTACACACGTGAGCCACTATGCCTAGCCCCCAGCATTATCTGTATTTTATTGCGTTTAGTCTTTGGCCCCCAACAGATTTCCTACCTGCTTCTCTTACGCAGCATGTCACCTGCAGGCCACAGAACCTGGTATGGAATGCCTCTCCCCAAACTCCCACGCTGTTGCTGGTTTTCCTCTGATCTCAGGAGTTGCCAGTGATTGGAGTTAGGGATTATGACCCTTAGTATCTGGAAAACAAGAGATGTCTGTTTTATGTGGCCTCCAGTTGCTCTCAGTGACTGTGGGGTTAGGGCACAGACCCTGGACTCAGGGCAAAGGCCTGGGTGGGAGGTTTTCCCAGCATGACAAAAGTGCTGGTTGGTGGCACATGGGGAGGGACTCTGGTGGGTGGGAACCTTGTGACTCATTGGAAGCTGCTGCTTATTAGACTCATCGAGATTTTCCCTGTTGATGAGTTTAAGGCTACATCTGCAGCCTTCTGTGTACAGAGATCCTGAACAAGCTGGGAAGAGAGAGAGAGAGAGAGACAGGCAGACAGACAGAGCAAGCTTTTTCACACGCAGTATGTCAGTACTAAAAGAAGAGGTGTGACAGTTCCACAAGGCTCCCCCCAAAAAAGTTTTTAAGAGACTAGGGGCTGGGCACGGTGGCTCACGCCTGTAATCCCAGAACTTTGGGAGGCTGAGGCAGGCAGTTCGAGACCAGCTTGGATAACATAGTGAAATCCTGTCTTTACTAAAAATACAAAAATTAGCTGGGCATGATGGCACATACTTGTAATCCCAGCTAATTGGGAGGCTGAGGTGGGAGGACTGCTTGAATTCGGGAGGCGGAGGTTGCAGTGAACTGAGATCATGCCACTGAACTCCAGCCTGGGCACAGAACAAGTGAGACTCCATCTAAAAAAAAAACAAAAACAGAGAGAGAGACTAGGCTCTAAGTAAGAGCTTACAGAAAGAGCCCTCTCACTTCCTAACTAGGGAGGGCTGAGAATCAAATCAGAGTGACCACAGGGCACAGTGACATGCCCTGTACATCCCCCCTACTCTGGAGACAGGTAGAGAATGATTTGAGCCCAGGAGTTTGAATCCAACCTGGGCAACATAGCAAGACCCTATCTCTAATAATAATAATAATAATAATAATAAAGTGCTATTTTTAAAAAATATTTTTTTTTGGCTGGGCGGGGTGGCTCATGCCTGTAATCCCAGCACTTTGGGAGGCCGAGTTGGGCAGATCATGAGATCAAGAGATCTGGCCAACGTGGTGAAACCCTGTCTTTACTAAAAATACAAAAATTAGCCAGGCATGGTGGTGCACGCTAGTATTCCTAGCTACATGGAAGGCTGAGGCAGGAGAATTACTTGAACCCGGGAGGCGGAGGTTGCAGTGAGCCGAGATCGCAGCACTGCACTCCAGCCTGGGTGACAGAGCGACCACACCCAGCTAATTTTTGTACTTTTAGTAGAGCTGGGGTTTATGTTGACCAGGCTGGTCTCGGACTCCTGACCTCGTGATCCGCCCGCCTCGGCCTCCCAAAGTGCTGGGATTACAGGCGTGCACCTGTAATAATAGCTACTGCGCCCGGCCTATTTTTCTTTGTTTTGCTATTATGTCTTCTGCTTCTTCATTTGCATTAAATTATAATTAATGTTTCTCTAAAGATGAGTTAAAACCCCAAGTACAGGCTGGAGTCATACACACACACACCCACACACACACACACACACACACACACAGAGAGACTGAGTTAAAAAGATCCTTGTTTAGGTTACCAGAATGAGTTGGTAGAACCCCTAATCTCAAGTGGTATAGCATCTAACTATGCATAACTTTGTATTTTGAAATAAACTGAGTTCCAGAGAGCACAGATGCTTGGATCTGTTCCTTGGGAGATGGTAAGAATATTTATGTGTATGTATCTGTAGGTGTCTTTGTGACTCTGACAATTCATACTAATTTATTCAATCAACAAATATTGACCAAGAATCCACCTATGTCTTAGATACTAGAATTAAAAAATGAGTAAGATGCTCTCCTACCCTCATGAATTTTAATCGCTAATGGGGGAGACAGACCTTTACACAGATATAAAGAAATATGGTCAGATCAGTGATGATGCCATGCACAGAGCATTATAGCACTGAAATAGTGGGGCACCTAATTCTGCTTTGGCAAAGGGGTGTCGAGGAAGAGGCAGGAGAGGCTTTCTGGAGGTGTGGCAACTGAGTTGACTTTTAAAGGGTAATGATGAGTTAGCTAGGGGGAATATAAAAGGCAGTTCAGGCAGAGGGTGCAACCTGAGATGGTCAAGAAGCCAGATACAAAAAGGTAGATATGGTAGAACCACAGATGGGCCTCTCTTACTGGAGCATAACATTTCAGGCTGGGAGTGGGAAGAGATAAGGCTGGAGAGGTGGGATATAAGGCTGAGATGCAGGCAGATCACAGGAGACCTCATGTGTCAGGCTAAACACTTTGAGTCCATCAGGAAACTTTGAAAGAGAAAGCTGTGAAATGACATTGTCATGTCTATATTCTAGATCGTTTACTCTGCTGGCTGTTGGATTTGAGGGGGTAGGACTGAAGGCAAAGAGACCAGTTAGTAAGCTATTGCTTGCCGGGTGTGGTGGCTCATGCCTGTGATCCCAGCATTTTGGGAGGCCGAGATGGGCAGATCATGAGGTCAGGAGATTGAGACCATCCTGGCTAGCGCGGTGAAACCCCGTCTCTACTAGAAATGCAAAGAATTGGCTGGGCACGGTGGCGGGCGCCTCCCAGCTACTTGGGAGGCTGAGGCCGGAGAATGGCGTGAACCTGGGAGGCGGAGGTTGCAGTGAGCCGAGATTGCGCCACTGCATTCCAGCCTGGGCAACAGAGCAAGACTCTGTCCCCCCCACCAAAAAAAAAAAAAAAAAAGAAAGCTATTGCCATAATGTAGGTGAGAGAAGATTAAGCCGGAGCTAAGATAGTGGAAGGATGTAGGGGAGGAGAGGGTTTTGAGAAATACATGGAAAGTGGAATTATTGGAATTTGGTGACTACTATAGTGCCTGGATTAAGAAAGAGGACGAGGAATTAAAGATGACTCCAGGTTTCTGGCATGGGTGACTGAGTGGATGGTAGTATCGCCAATTGGGAGACAGACTACAGGAGAAGGACAAGGGCCCTCCATACTTGGGTGTCAATCCATTTTCACAGTTGACAATTTACTCCAGCAATAAGTTATCAAGTGTCCACTCATGATTAGGCACCAGAAGGAGAGACAAAAGAGAGTCCCTATTACAGAGACACTTCCAGATTAATTATGAAGACTGAATACATAAATTGAATTCCTAGGTCTTAAAAGAAAATATATAATCAAACCCTAAATGTTTGATTTAAGGTTGTGGTAAAGACTATGTATAATATTATAGGTATTAATTGCTCCCTTAATTTATTCTTCTTGTGTACCCAGTATGAGCAGAGTACTATGTAAAAATCCTTGCCTGTGTTAACACTGTAAGATAGGTAATATCATCATTTTACAGATGAGAAAACTGAGGCTCAGAGTGTTTAGATAGCTTATACAAGGGCCAATATACCCAACAGTTTATTAGATGACTCCACTTGGATGTCACATAGACACCTCAAATTCAATATGTCTCAAATTGAATTGTCAACCCCCCACAAACTAACTTTTCCTATGTTACCTAACTTGGTGACTAGTCCAACGTGAGGAAGTGGAAAGAACATGGGCTTTGGGGTCATATAGACTTAGGTTCAAATTCTGACTGGCTCTTGCTAGTTGAATTACTTATTTTTTGCCACTTCTCTAATTGTTTGACATGACTGAGACCCAGCTCCATGGGGCCCTGGGAATCAGATATCATCAGGCTGAGCCAATACCGGACCAGGGAAGGGAGGCATACTTCCTCTTCCTACATCAGCTTTGAATGCTTAGGGAGAGGCTAGGCTAGAAAGATGTTCTGGTCCAGGGATGCCCTTCACCTGGGGCCAGGGATTACACCGAGCCTTGTTCTTCTTGGAGAAGTCCACCTTGAAGTTCTTTGAGATGGGGTTGCCTTGGGAACAGACTGCTTTGAGTTTGCTCTTCTGTGTACAGAAACCCTCCCCTGGCTTCAGGGTCTCTGCTGTAACGCAGATGGAGAGTGGAATCTGCTGCAGGATGCCCCTGGCATCCATGGTGAACAGGCTTTCAGGGTTAACTGATACCCTCACCCTCTTCCAACATGCCTTTTCCAGGCCGGGGTCTGAAAAACACCTGCGAGGATTGTGACCTGATGGGTTAAGCTCTCTGAATTTCGGTTTTCTTACCTGGAAAAAAAAAGGGTTAAAACACTCATTATCCAGGTTTGCTGTGAAGATTGAACAAAGTAATAAAGTAGTAAAATGTAAAATTCCTTACACGGTGCTTGAAACATGGAAGGAAATCAACACATATTCATTCTCTTACCTTCTTCCTTTCCTTCCCCTTTTACTGCTGTCTTCTCCCAGATACAAAACCAGAAACTGGTGAGTCACCTAGTCTCCTTTCTCTCCCTCAATCCCTATAAATGACCAAATGCCATGACCTGTCATTCCTATCTTCTGACCTCTACATGCCCACTACCTCTTAGCTGAGTTTAGGCCCTCATCATTTTTCACTTACTGCTGCAGTAGACTATTCAATTATTCTCCCTGCTCCCAGCCTCATCTCCTTCCAACCCATCCTCCATGCTGTTGCTATTTCTAAAATGCAAATTTGATCATGTCTCTCCCCTGCTTAAAATTCTTCATTTGCTTTCCATCACCTTCACGATAAAATCCAATCTCTTTAGCATGTCACACAAAGTCCTTTGTGATCTGGCCCCTATTTAATCACTCTGGCCTCATCTATTCTGTCCCCACTTCCCTCCCCTGACCTAGCACACCACACTTTGGCTCTAGATGTGCTTAGGCATTTACAGTTCCCTGAACAAGCTGTGCTCACTCACCTCTGAACAACTGCCCTTGTTGTTCCCTCTGGTTGGAATCACCTCACGCACCCTTACTTTCAAACCCTCCTCCCCGATCCTCCTGATCCTCTTGGTCCTTCAGGCCTGGGTAGAGCAGATCACCTCTGTGAGCCTAATAGATCTACACCTCTGTACACAAATTTGTCACAGCACTTATCACATTGCAGAACAACTGACTGTTTCTTTTTGACTCTGTCAATCAACTGTGAGTTGATGAAGTCAAGGGCTGCACCTGTCATTTGGGGATCCTTAGGGTCTTATGTACTCCAAGCATATATAATAAATATTTATGGAATGAATAAATGGACTAGGATACAAATTAAGATCTGATTTCAAACCCGTGCTCTTTTCATGCAACATCATATGCTATTGTTTGTGAATGAGCACACTCATTCATTCAATAAATATGTAATGGGTATCTACTTTGTGCCAGGCATTTTGCTAGCACTATCATCTGAATACATTTCTATTTCCCTTTTAGCTGCTTTCTTTTTTAATTTTTTAATTTTTTTTTTTTTGGGATGGAGTTTTGCTCTTGTTGCCCAGGCTGGGAGTGCCATGCAGTGGCGTGATCTCAGCTCACTGCAACCTCTGCCTCTTGGGTTCAAGCAATTCTCCTGCCTCAGCCTCCCAAGTAGCTGGGATTACATACATGCACCACCACACCTGGCTAATTTTGTATTTTTAGTAGAGACTGGGTTTCACCATGTTGGTCAGGCTGGTCTCGAACTCCTGACCTCAGGTGGTCCACCTGCCTCTGCCTCCCAAGTGCTGGAGTTACAGGCGTGAGCCACCGCACTTGGCCTAGCTGCTGTCTTTCACAGCTCTGTCACCCAGGTTGGAGTGCAGTGTCTTGATCTCGGCTCACTGCAACTTTCGCCTTCTGGGTTCAAGCGATTCTCCCGCCTCAGCCTCCTGAGTAGCTGGGACTACAGGCGCATGCCACCATGCCCCAGCTACTTCTTGTATTTTTAGTAGAGACGGGGTTTCACCATATTGGCCAGGCTGGTCTTGAACTCCTGACCTTGTGATGCACCCACCTCGGCCTCCCAAAATGCTGGGATTACAGGTGTGAGCCACCACGCCCGGCCTTTCATAGCTTTTTTAACAAAAAAATTCTGAGACATGATGGGCGTGGTGGCTCATGCCCACTCCGGGAGGTGAGGCAGGTGGATCACTTGAGTTCGAAACCAGCCTGGCCAACATGGTGAAACCCCGTCTCTACTGAAAATACAAAAAATAGCCAGGTGTGGTGGTGGTGCCTATAACCTCGGCTACTCAGGAGGCTGAGGCTTGGGAATGCCTTGAACCTGGGAGGCGGAGGTTGCAGGGAACCGAGATCGTGCCATTGCACTCCAGCCTGGGTGACAGAGGGAGACTTTGTCTCAAAATATATAATTAATTAATTAAAAAATAAAACAAAATAAAATAAAATAAACTCGGAGACAGGCCTTGTTCTGTTGCCCAGACAGGAGTGCAGTGGTGTGACCACCGCTCACTGCAGCCGCCACTTCCTGGGCTCAAGTGAATGAATTTCCTTCCTTGTCCTCCCAGGTAGCTAGGACTACAGGTGCATGCCACCACACCTGGCTAATTTTGTTTATTTTTTGAAGAAACAGGGTCTCACTATATTGCCCAGAGTGGTCTCGAACTTCTGGGCTCCAGCAATCCTCCTGCCTGGCCAGACTTCCATTAGTCTTCTAGTCCTATTCGTGACTCCTTTCATACTTCTGAACTGTTCCTACCTGTTGTTCCTACTTGCCATGTTTGCATTTGCTATCTGGCTGACCTCATTCAGATATCTATTGAGCCAAATATCCAGTCTGGGCCTGTTGTGTCCTATTTGGCCTCCCAGATTCTGGCACAAACACTTTGAACAGGAAGAGTTCCTTTCTTTTGAGCCTTATAATCTGGTTTTAATCTTCTTTCTTTAAATTTACCACCAATCTCCTGTGGTCTATTGAATTCAATGGGCTTTCTTTCATGTTTCTCCCAATCAACCAACCTCCCTTCTGCTTTTGACCTCCTAACAACTATTTTCTTTTCTTTGAAACTTATTCTCCCTAACCTCTATGATGTTATGTATTCTTGGTTCTCCATTTCTATTTCTAATAGGTCTTTTTTTCTTTCTTCTCTAATTGATCCTCCTTTTTTCTAGGCCCATGGGTTAGGAAAAACTATGGAAACTATGGGGTTTTTTTGTTCCCAAATACTCTTCTTTTTTCTTTTCTTCTTTGAGACAGAGTCTTGCTCTGTCACTGAGGCTGGAGTGCCGTGTGCAATCTCGGCTCACTGCAACCTCCACTTCCTGGGCTCAGACAATCCTCGTGCCTCAGCCTCTGGAGTAGCTTGGATTACAGGCGCCTGCCACCACACCTGGCTAATTTTTGTATTTTTAGTAGAGACAGGATTTTGCCCTCTTGGTCAGGCTGGTCTCAAACTCCTGGCCTCAAATGATCCAGCTGCCTTGGCCTCCCAAAGTGTCGGGATTGCAGGTGTGAGCTGCCACGCCTGTGACCTAAAGCTTTATCTTAACCTTCCTACCCTTCTTTCATGTTCTTCCCTAATGCTTAATTTCTACACAAGGCTCTGGTAAAAAGTAAAAATGTCTAACATTTTAACATCACAGTTTACAGAGTTTATATGCTTCATTTCGTTCACCCTCATCTCAGTATGTGAATGTCTCTAAAATCTACAACTCTAGTTCCAGGAAATCTTGCTGTTCTTTTTCTTTTTATTTTTTATTTTTTGTACAGACGGGGTCTCACTATGTTGCCCAGGCTGGTCTTGAACTACTGAGCTCAAAAGATCCTCCTGCCTTGGCTTCCCAAAGTGCTGGGATTACAGGCATGAGCCACTGTGCCTGGCCAAATCTTGCTGTTCTTAATAGTCACTCTTTTTTATTTTTATTTTTTGAGACAGGGTCTCACTCTGTCACCCAGACTGGAATGCAGTGGTGTGATCATGGCTCAATGCAGCTTCAACTTCCTGAGCTCAAACGATCCTCCTGCCTCAGCCTCCTAAGTAGCTGGGACTATAGGTGCACACTATCACATTCAGCTAATTTTTATTTTTATTTTTTGTAGAGACGGAGTCTCACTGTGTGGCTCAGGTTGAGTAGTCACTTCTAATGCCTCTGCAGATTGCATTTCATTCTGTTCCTTTCTCTGGACTCCCACTGCACTTGCCCAGACTTCTATCAGATAACCTATAACAATATCATGCTTTAGCATTCACATGACTGTCTCTCCCCTACTACACCATAAGCTCTATGTTGTGTAGGTTTTTCTATCCAAACACTCAGCATCTGTCCTGGTCATAATGTGTGCTTAATAGCCAATGAAAGTTTGAAGAATTTTCCCAATTTCCCGATCTTGAATTCCAAAATCACTGTGAATCCTCCTCTAAATCTTTCTAGTCACCAAGTCTTGTAGATTTCTTATGTCATGTGTTTCTTGATGCTCTCTTCTCTTCTGTTACTGTCACTACACTCACCCAAGATCCTACACTTTGTACAACTGCAGCATCCTCATCTTTGCCTTCCTGCTCTTAGTCTTTCTCTTGTCAAATCAGTCCTATGTTTCTTCTGCAAGAATAAACTAAAGGTGCTATTTGTATGAAGGCTAAATTTAAATTCCTTACTCTGATATTCAGGACCCTGCCATATCTCCTGCAATTTCTCCATTCAAAACCTGAGTTTTCTTTCACCATTTTTTTTCTTATTGTCACTCGGATACTGGAGAGACACATCTTTTCCTCTTTCTTCTCTCCCATTCTCCATTTGTTTATATTCTACTCTTCGTTTAAGGCCTAACCCAAATTTCACTTTCCCCAGGAAGTTTTTGATTCTTTTGGTCCCGGCTGATGTCTGTCTTCTTTGACTTATTTATTTACTTATTTATTCATTTATTGAGACAGAGTCTTGCTCTGTCGCCCAGGCTGAAGTGCAGTGGCATGATCTTGGCTCACTGCAACCTCCATCTCCTGGGTTCAAGCGATTCTCATGCCTCAGTCAACCGAGTAGCTAGGACTACAGGCATACGCCACCATGCCTGGCCAATTTTTGTATTTTCAGTAGAGGCAGGGTTTCATCATGTTGGCCAGGCTGGTCTTGAACTTCTGACCTCAAGTGATCTGCCCGCCCTGGCCTTCCAAAGTGCTAGGATTACAGGAGTGAACCACTGCACCCCACCTGTCTTCTTTGACTTATTACATTTTTTTTGGAGACAGAGTCTCTCTCTATCCCCTAGGCTGGAGTGTGGTGGCACGATCTCAGCTCACTACAACCTCTGCCTCCCGGATTCAAGTGATTCCCATGCCTCAGCCTCCTGAGTAGCTGGGATTACAGGCACCCGCCACCACCCAGCTAATTTTTGTATTTTTATTAGAGATGGTGTTTCACCATGTTGGCTGGGCTGGTCTTGAACTTCTGACCTCAGGTGATCCACCCGCCTTGGCCTCCCAAAGTGCTGGGATTACAGGTGTGAGCCACCACGCCCAGACTGACTTATTAGTATTTATTATTATACAATTTACTGTTGGAGCATACTTGGGCATTTAGTCGTCTGAGGCAGATATTGACAATTTATGACCTACGAGCCAAATCTGGCCTGCTGCCTGTGAGCTAAGAATGGTTTTACATTAATATTAAACATTTTTTAAAGAAGAATATCTTGTAACACATAAAAATTACGTGAAATTTAAACTTTAGTGTAGATGGAGTCTCACTCTGTTGCCAGGCTGGAGTGCAGTGGCAGGATCTCAGCTCACTGTAACATCTGCCTCCCTGGTTCAAGCGATTCTCCTGCCTCAGCCTCCCAACTAGCTGGGACTATAGGCCCGTGCCAGCACACCCAGCTAATTTTTGTATTTTTAGTAGAGACAGGGTTTCACCAGGATGGTCTCGATCTCCTGACCTCGTGGTCCACCCCCCCCTTGGCCTCCCAAAGTGTTGGGATTACAGGCGTGAGCCACCATGCCTGGCCGTCTATGTCCTCCTTCAAGCTATAATGGGAGACTTAAGTAGTCTTGACAGATAACATACGTGGCCTGCAAAGCCTAAAATATTTATCATCTGGTTGATACAGAAAAAGCTTACTGATCCCTGATCTCAGATCTTGAATTCTCTTTATAATCTTTTCATAGCTGTTTAAGAACTTTGGAAAGGTCTGCTTCACTAAAGATAATCTTTTGAAGCTAATTAGTGGTTCATTAGAACAGTGGGGGAAGCTGGAGGAGTAGGCTTTATAGAGTGTGTAGGAGCTATCCTAGTTAGAAACTTAGTAACTTAGGCAACTGGATTGCCATTGGAAAGTGAGAGTCAGAGGATCTCAGGTGGATGAGGGAAAAGCCGTGATCTTTTATCCATCTTCTCTTTTTCTTTTTTCTTTTTTTTTTTTTTGAGATGGAGTCTCACTCTGTCACCCAGGGTGGAGTGCAATGGTATGATCTCTGCTCACTGCAACCTCCACCTCCCAGGTTCAAGCAATTCTTCTGCCTCAGCCTCCTGAGTAGCTGGGATTATAGGTGCGCACCACCATGCCCAGCTAATTTTTGTATTTTTTAGTAGAAACGGGGTTTCACCATGTTGTTCAAGCTGGTCTTGAACTCCTGACCTCATGATCCGCCCACCTCGGCCTCCCAAAGTGCTGGGATTACAGGCATGAGCCACCACGCTAGGCCTCCATCTTCTCTTTTTCTGACTTAGCAGAGGAAATGTAAAAGCAAATGGGATCTAGCTACAGAAAGGACTATCTGAGGTCTTACCTGAATCTGGTTGTTGAGAAGAGATCAGTGGTTGCTGGCTGACAGAAGCTCAACTATCAATGATACAGTTACAACAGGCAATGAAAGAAATCATCAAAAGGGTATAACTGCTAAAGCTGAAAGTGGCCTCAGCTGACCCGAAGCTCTAAGTGGCTAAGAGGTTTTACGATGCCTAGGAATATTATAGGCTTGATAATTTCAAGGATTTCTTTAAAGAAGAAAAGAAAGCTAAATATTTAGATAAACAAGAATAGCAACTGAAGTTATCAGAAAGTTCATGCCTTTTACCAGGTGTTCTATTTCTTCTCATCTTCCCCTAATCATATTTTGTCCTTAAAATTATTCAGCATAGTAACTTTTTTTTTTTTTTTTTTTTTTTTTTTGATACGGAACTTCACTCTTGTTGCCCAGGCTAGAGTGCAATGGCATGATCTCGGCTCACCACAACCTCTGCCTCCCGGGTTCAAGCAATTCTCCTGCCTCAGCCTCCCGAGTAGCTGGGATTACAGGCATGCACCACCATGCCTGGCTAATTTTGTATTTTTAGTAGAGATGGGGTTTCTCCATGTTGGCTTGGCTGGTCTCAAACTCCTGACCTCAGGTGATCCACCCGCCTTGGCCTCCCAAACTGCTGGGATCATAGGCATGAGCCACCATGCCTGGCCCACAGCATAGTAACTATTTAGTAATAAATTATATAGATTGGATTGTGGGGCCCATCTTTCACGTCTGCCCTGTACACCCTGACAGAATCCACTTGGCTAGTTTGGGTACTCAAATATGGACCACCAGATGGTGAGTTGCTGCCTGAAATGTGTGAAGAAACAAGCTAGACTCTAGGAGACAGGACTTGCATATTTTAATGGAAACAATAGGTGCAAGGTCATAGGAAGTGTCTTTTTAAAAACAGCTTCACAGCCTTGGCACAGTGGAGAGCACATTGTCAGACTGAGATTGAATGAATAAACAGCTGGAAATTAACTTTTGTGGGGTGTCATTTACCTATTCAAGTGCACACTGGAGACCATCATTTTGTTGGAGTGAGTTTTTTGTTTTTTTGCATCGTGTGGGAGGTAGTGAGAAGTGAAGCCAGCTGGACTTCTGGGTTGGGTGGGGACTTGGAGAAATCTTCTGTCTTACAAAAGGATTGTAAAATGCGCGAATCAGCACTCTGTAGCTAGGATTGTAAAATGCACCAATCAGTGGTCTGTAGCTAGCTAGAGGTTTGTAAAATGGACCAATCAGCATTCTGTAAAATGGAGCAATCAGCACTCTGTAAAATGGACCAATCAGCATTCTGTAAAATGAACCAATCAGCAGGACATGGGCAGGGACAAATAAGGGAATAAAAGCTGGCCACCCCAGCCAGCAGCAGCAACTCGCTTGGGTCCCCTTCCATGCTGTGGAAGCTTTGTTCTTTCACTTTTCACAATAAATCTTGCTGCTGCTCACTCTTTGGGTCTGTGCCACCTTTAAGAGCTGTAACACCGTGATGGTCCATGGCTTCGTTCTTGAAGTCAGCGAGACCAAGAATGCACCAGAAGAAACCAACTCTGGACACATCTTGGCAACCCAGATGGGACTATTGCCAAGTGGTGAGTACCACTGGACCCCTTTTGCTTGCTAGTCTGTCCTATTTTTCCTTAGAATTCAGGGACTAAACACTGGGCACCTGTCAGCCAGTTAAAAGCGACTAGCGTGGCAGCCGGACTAAAGACATGGGTGTCAGGCTTTCTGGGAAAGGGCTCTCTAACAACCCCCGACTCTTTGGAGTTGGGAGTGTTGGTTTGCCTGGAACCAGCTTCCACTTTTCCTGTACTTCTGGGCTGAGCCAAAGGTTGACAGAGAGGAAAGCCATTCAGTTCCGGGGTCCCGACAAAAAATTAGTTGACCCTGTAGCCATGAGCAGAACTCTCAAAGTCATGTTGCCCAAGCGAGACTTGCCCATCTATCCTGTCTATCCTGACCTTTGCCTCCTGGGTCCTAATGCCTGTCAGACAAACTTCCTTCCGCTTCTCTTCTCTGAGGCTAGTCCTGCTTCTAAAAACCACTCCCTGCCTCTGGTGCTTTTCTAGTTTCTCCTATAAGAATGACTTCTCGTATAAATTTCGGGACTCTGTTCCTTTCTTTGGGCACCCAGGCTCACCAATTAGACATAATTTTTGCCCAAAGCCCTGTCAGTTGGGGAGACCAACTATCCTTTTAGGATCCCTCCTCAGACAAGCAGGCCTAACAAAGGCTATTCCCGAAGATAGGATATGGGGAGCCTCAGAAATGATATTCTTCCTATTCATATGATGAGAAGTGAGGACAAAAGGCGTCAATCTTCCAACCCTGGAGATCCCTTCCCTCCCTCAGGGTATGGCCCTCCACTCCATTTCTGGGGCATATCATCTTTATAGGAGAGGGGTAAGGTCCCAATACTACCAGGAGACAACACTTAGGACTCTAACAGGTTTTTGAGACTGTGTTGGTAAAGGCCACTAAATCCGATTTTTCTTGGTCCTATTTGTGGTCTAAGAGGAAAGACAAGGGTGCAGGTTTTCAAGAATGTGCTGGTAAGGGCCACTAAATCTGATCTTCCTCAGTCCTCTTTGTGGTCTAGGAGGAAAACTAGTGTTTCTGCTGCTGCATCGGTGAGCACAATTATTCCAATCAGCAGGGTCCAGGGAACATTGCGGGTTCTTGGGCAAGAGGGGGATCTGCTGCTGCATCAGTGAGCACAACTATTCCAATCAGCAGGGTCCAAGGACCATTGCGGGTTCTTGGGTTGGGGTGGAAAACAAACCATAACCGCGGGTGGTTTTATCCTTCACATGGGAAACACTCAGGCATCAACAGGCTCACCCTTGAAATGCATCCTAAGCCATTGGGACCAATTTGACTCTCAAACCCTGAGAAAGAGGTGGCTCATTTTTTTTTCTGCACTATGGCCTGGCCCCAATATTCTCTCTCTGTTGGGGAAAAATGGCCACCTGAGGGAAGCATAAATTATAATACTATCCTGCAGCTTGACCTTTTCTATAAGAGGGAAGGCAAATGCAGTGCAATACCTCATGTCCAAGCTTTTTTTTCATTGAAGGAGAATCCACAACTATGCAAAGCTTTCAATTTACATCCCACAAGAGGACCTGTCAGCTTACCCCCATATCTTAGCCTCCCTATAGCTCCCCTTCCTACTAATGATAAGCCTCCTCTAATCTCCCCTACCCAGAAGGAAACAAATAAATCTCCAAGGGACCACAAAAACCCCCAGGCTACCGGTTATGTCCCCCTTCAAGCTGTAGGGGGAGAGGAATTTTGGCCCAACCCAGGTACATGTCCCCTTCTCCCTCTCTGATTTAAAGCAGATCAAGGTCTGGGCGCGGTGGCTCATGCTTGTAATCCCAGCACTTTGGGAGGCCGAGGTGGGTAGATCACCTAAGGTTGAGAGTTTGAGACCAGCCAAGCCAGCTTGGAGAAACCCCATCTCTACTAAAAATACAAAAAAATTAGCTGGATGGGGTGGTGCATGCCTGTAATCCCAGCTACTCGGGAGTCTAAGGCAGGAGAATCGCTTGAATCTGGGAGGCAGAGGTTGCGGTGAGCTGAGATCATGCCATTGCACTCCAGCCTGGGCAACAAGAGTGAAACTCCATCTCAAAAAAAAAAAAAAAAAAAAAAAAGCAGATCAAGGTAGATCTGGGGAAGTTTTCAGATGATCCTGATCCTGATAGGTACATAGATGTCCTACAGGGTCTAGGGCAAGTCCTTTGACCTCACTTGGAGAGGTGTCATGCTATTGTTAGATCAAACCCTGGCCTTTAATAAAAATAATGTGGCTTTAGCTGCAGCCTGAGAGTTTGGAGCTACCTGGAAGGGGAAAAATTACCTACTGGTCAGCAAGCCATCCCCAGTATGGATCCCTACTGGGACCCCGACTCAGATCATGGGGACTGGAGTTGTAAACATCTGCTCACCTGTGTTCTAGAAGGACTAAGGAGAATTAGGAAAAAGCCCATGAATTATTCAATGATGTCCACATAACTCAGGGAAAGGAAAAAAATTCTTCTGCCTTCCTTGAGCAGCTATGGGAGGCCTTAAGAAAATATACTCCTCTGTCACCTGACTCCCTTGAGGGTCAATTGATCCTAAAAGATACGTACATTTCCCAATCAGCTACACATATCAGGAGAAAGCTACAAAAGCGAGCCCTGGGCCCTGAACAAAATCTGGAGGCATTATTAAACCTGGCAACCTCAGTGTTCTATAATAGGGACCAAGAGGAACAGGCTGAAAAGGAAAAGTGAGACCAGAGAAAGGCCGCAGCCTTAGTCATGGCCCTCAGACAAACCTTGGTGGTTCAGAGAGGACAGAAAATGGAGCAGGCCAATCACCTGGTAGGGCTTGTTATTAGTGTGGTTTGCAAGGACACTTTAAAAAGGATTGTCCAATGAGAAACAAGCTGCCCCCTCACCCTTGTCCACTATGCTGAGGCAATCACTGGAAGTTGCACTGCCCCAGAGGACAAAGGTTCTCTGGGCCAGAAGCCCCCAACCAGATGATCCAACAACAGGACTGAGGGTGCCCGGGGCAAGTGCCAGCTCATGTCATCACCCAGGTATGATTAACCATTGTGGGCCAGGAAATTGATTTCCTCCTGGACACTGGCATGGTTTTCTTAGTGTTAATCTCTTGTCCCAGACAGCTGTCCTCAAGGTCCATTACCATCTGAGAAATCCTGGGACAGCCTGTAACCAGGTATTTCTCCCACCTCCTCAGTTGTAATTGGGAGACTTTGCTCTTTTCACATGCCTTTTTTGTTATGCCTGGAAGTCCCACACCCTTATTAGGGAGGGACATATTAGCCAAAGCTGGAGCTATTATCTACATGAACATGGGGAACAAGTTACCCATTTGTTGTCCCCTGCTTGAGGAGGGAATCAACCCTGAAGTCTGGGCATTGAAAGGACAATTCAGAAGGGCAAAAAATGCCCACCCAATCCAAATCAGGCTAAAAGACCCAACCACTTTTCCTTATCAAAGGCAATATCCCTTAAGGCCTGATGCTCATAAAGGATTACAGGATATTGTTAGACATTTAAAAGCTCAAGGCTTAATAAGAAAATGCAGCAGTCCCTGCAACACCCCAATTCTAGGAGACTAGTTCAAGATCTTAGACTTATCAATGAGGCAGTAATTCCTCTATATCCAGTTGTACCCAACCCCTATACCCTGCTCTCTCAAATGCCAGAGGAAGCAGAATGGTTCAGTGTTCTGGACCTCAAAGATGCCTTCTTCTGTACTCCCCTGCACTCTGACTCCCAGTTTCTCTTTGCCTTTGAGGATCCCACAGACCACATGTCCCAACTTACATGGACAGTCTTGCCCCAAGGGTTTAGGGATAGCCCTCATCTGTTTGGTCAGGCACTGGCCCAAGATCTAGGCCACTTCGGAAGTGCAAGCACTCTGGTCCTTCAGTATGTGGATGATTTACTTTTGGCTACTAGTTTGGAAGCCTCATGCCACCAGACTACTCTAGATCTCTTGAACTTTCTAGTTAATCAAGGGTACAAAGCATGTGAATCGAAAGCCCAACTCTGCCTACAACAAGTCATATATCTAGGCCTAATCTTAGCCAGAGGAACCAGGGCCCTCAGCAAGGAATGAATACAGCCTATACTGGCTTATCCTTGCCCTAAGACATTTAAACAGTTGTGGGGGTTTCTTGGAATCACTGGCTTTTGCTGACTATGGATCCCTGGATACAGTGAGATAGCCAGGCCCCTCTATACTCTAATCAAGGAGACCCAGAGGGCAAATACCTATCTAGTAGAATGGAAACCAGAGGCAGAAACAGCCTTCAAGACCTTAAAGCAGGCCCTAGTATAAGCTCCAGCCTTAAGCCTTCCCACAGGACAAAACTTCTGTTAATACATCACACAGAGAGCAGGAATAGCTCTTGGAGTCCTTATTCAGACTCGTGGGACAACCACACAACCAGTGGCATACCTAAGTAAGGAAATTAATATAGTAGCAAAAGGCTGGCATCACTGTTTATGGGTAGTTGTGGCAGTAGCTGTCTTAATATCAGAGGCTATCAAAATAATACAAGGAAAGGATCTCACTGTCTGAACTACTCATGATATAAATGGCATACTAGGTGCCAAAGGAAGTTTATGGCTATCAGACAACCGCCTGCTTAGATACCAGGCACTACTCCTTGAGGGACCAGTGCTTCAAATATGCACGTGTGCAGCCCTTAACCCTGCTACTTTTCTCCCAGAGGATGGAGAACCAATCGAGCATGACCGTCAACATCTCTTATGACTGCCAACAAATTATAGTCCAGACTTATGCTGCCCAAGAGGATCTTTTAGAAGTCCCCTTAGCTAATCCTGACCTTAACCCATATACCAATGGAAGTTCATTTGTGGAGAATGGGATACGAAGGGCAGGTTACGCCATAGTTGGTGATGTAACAGTACTTGAAAGTAAGCCTCTTCCCCCAGGGACCAGCACCCAGTTAGCAGAACTAGTGGCACTAACCTGAGCCTTAGAACTGGGAAAGGGAAAAAGAATAAATGTGTATACAGATACCAAGAATGCTTATCGAATTCTACATGCCCATGCTGCAATATGGAAAGAAAGGGAGTTCCTAACCTCTGGGGAACCTCCATTAAATATCACAAGGAAATCATGGAGTTATTGCATGTAGTGCAAAAACCCAAGGAGGTGGCAGTCTTACACTGCCAAAGCCAAAGGAGAAGGAGAGGGGAGAATAGCAGCATAAGCGGCTGGCAGAGGCAGAGAAAAACCAGCAGAGAAAGAAAGAGAGAAAGAGAAAGAAAGCCAGAGAGAGAGAGAGAGAGAGAGAGAGACAGAAAGACAGACAGAAAGTCAGAGAAAGAGAGAGGGGAAAGACAGAAAGTCAGAGAAGAAAGAGAGAAAGACAGAGAGAGAGAAGTAGTACAGAAAAAACCGTGCACCCTATTCCTTTAAAAGCCAGGGTAAATTTAAAACCTATAATTGATAATTGAAGGTCTTCTCCGTGACCCTATAACACTCCAATACCACCTTGTTGTCAGTGTAAACAAGAGCATAGTCCAAAAGCACTGAGGCCACTGACAGCCCATAGCCTTCCTATCAAAAATCCTTAACCCGGTAGGTTTCCTAACAGGGAAACTAAATCTTAATTAATTACCATACAAAGGTCTAACCAGACCTAGGAAGAACTCCCTCCAGGACAGGATGATAGCTGGTTCCTCCTGGGTGATTAATGGAAAAAGACACAATGGGTATTCGGTAAGTGATAAGGCAATTCTTGTAGAAGCAGAGTTAGGAGAATTGCCTAATATTTGCTGTGCTCAAACATGCGAGCTGTTTGCACTCAGCCAAACCTTAAAGTACTTATGGAATCAGGAAGGAGACATCTATACCAATTTTAAGTTAATAAGGACTGAATGAGGTCTTATTAATAGCAAAGAATAATTGAAATCCCAAATTTACAAGGTTTTCAACAAAAGTAAAGTTTGCTGAAAGTTAACAGTATAACATGTATTATCCTAACTTCTAATCTTGTGGAAATCGGACCCTATCAGTGCCCCACAAAGCTCCTGTCAGCACAGGGCCATACAACTAATACCCCTACTTATAGGGTTAGGAATGGCTACTGCTACAGGAACCAGAATAGCAGGTTTATCTACTTCATTATCCTGCTACCACACACACTCGAAGGATTTCTCAGACAGTTTGCAAGAAGTAACAAAATCTATCCTTACTCTACAATCCCAAATAGACTCTTTGGCAGCAGTGACTCTCCAAAACCGCTGAGGCCTAGACCTCCTCACTGCTGAGAAAGGAGGACTTCCACCTTCTTAGGGGAAGAATGTTGCTTTTAAACTAACCAGTCAGGGATAGTACGAGACTCCGCCTGGCGTTTATGGGAAGAGGCTTCTGAAATCAGACAAAGCCTTTCAAACCCTTATACCAACCTCCAGAGTTAGGCAACATGGCTTCTCCCCTTTCTAGATCCTGTGACAGCCATCTTGCTATTACTCACCTTTGGGCCTTGTATTTTTAACCTCCTTGTCAAATTTGTTTCCTCCAGGATCAATGCCATCAAGCTACAGATGGTCTTACAAATGGAACCCCAAACGAGCTCAACTAACAACTTCTACCGAGGACCCCCGGACCAACCCACTGACCCTTTGGCTGGCCTAGAGAGTTTCCCTCTGGAGGATACTACCACTGCAGGGCCGCTTTGCCCCCATCCAGCAGGAAGTAGCTAGAGTGGTCATCGCCCAATTTCCAACAGCAGTTGAGGTGTCCTGTTTAGAGGGGAGATTGAGAGGTGAAGCCAGCTGGACTTCTGGGTCAGGTGGGGACTTGGAGAACTTTTCTGTCTTACAAGAGGATTGTAAAATGTGCCAATTAGCACTCTGTAGCTAGGATTGTAAAACGCACCAATCAGCACTCTGTAGCTAGCTAGAGGTTTGTAAAATGAACCAACCAGCACTCTGTAAAATGGACCAAACAGCAGGACATGGGCGGTGACCCCAGGAAATAAAAGCTGGCCACCCCAGCCAGCAGCAGCAACGTGCTCGGGTCCCCTTCCATGCTGTGGAAGCTTTGTTCTTTCGCTCTTCACAATACATCTTGCTGCTGCTCACTCACTCACTGACTCACTCTTTGTGTCCGTGCCACCTTTAAGAGCTGTAACACTCACTGCGAAAATTCCCAGCTTCATTCTGGAAGTCAGCGAGATCAAGAACCCACCAGAAGGAACCAACTCCAGACACAGTAGGATTTGATGAATCCTAAAATGTCTTCCAACTCCTAAGATCTATGATCTTCCACATCAAACAGGCACTTCACAATTTCCCTGTTCTTTGCCGAAGAAAACTGTCCATTTGCTCCAGTCTCTCTCTCATTCTGTCTCTCTCTCTCTTTCCCCAGCCTTCCTCCCTCTCTTGTGCTGTTCTCTGGTCCAGGGTGCTGTTCTTTTTTTTTTTTTTTTTTTTTTTGAGACGGAGTCTTGCTCTGTCACCCAGGCTGGAGTGCAGTGGCGCGATCTTGGCTCACTGCAAGCTCCGCCTCCCGGGTTCACGCCATTCTCCTGCCTCAGTCTCCCGAGTAGCTGGGATTACAGTCGCCTGCCACCACGCCTGGCTAATTTTTTGTATTTTTAGTAGAGACTGGGTTTCACCGTGTTAGCCAGGATGGTCTCGATCTCCTGACCTTGTGATCTGCCCGCCTCGGCCTCCCAAAGTGCTGGGATTACAGGCTTGAGCCACCGCGCCCGACCTCAAGGGTGCTATTCTACTAGGAAATCTTAATCTGCAACATCTCTTGGCTTTACCCCTTTCATTCACTGTTTCCTGTTTTCCGTGTACCCTCTTGATTTCTTTCCAGGTCTTCTCTTTCTCAGACTCACACACTCCTTCCATTCCACTCCCCCCCTTGCCTTCTTCGTGTACATCTCCTTTCTCCCTCTCTTTCTTTGCTCCCCCTACTTAATTTTCCATCCCCGCATCCCCCGATGGTCTCCCCCTCCTTCCCGCTCTCTGTCTTACCCTAGTTTGGAAATGCAGCAGACCTCTAAACCTGCCAGCATTGGATGCAAGAGGCTGTCATTCTATGGTAGGAGGAGCTTCTATTGGTCGGGCTGGAGGCGGGTACCGAGCTGAGTATAAAAGGTGGGGTCGGAGGCGGCGAGCTGAGCGGCTCTGACAGGACGGGTCGGAGGGGGTCGCCTGGCCGGAGCTGGGCTCCGAGAATCCCGGGTGCCAGCACCAGAGCAGCGGCTCTCCGCACTAACTCTCCTCTCCTGGTCAGCTGTAACCCCTGCCGCGGAGCCCGGCAACTCTCAGCTGTCGCCCGCAGAGCCCCGAGGGCCCCTCGCCTCACCTGTGCGTGCAGCGCCTCGCGCGCCCTGTCCGGCTGCGGAGATGAGCGAGGTGAGCGGTGCGGCCCCCGGCGCTCTCGGCAGGGCTGCGGCGGGGAGGGTGCTGCGGCTCGGGATCCCAGGGAGGCGAGGGAGAGCGAGGCAGACCGGAGCCGCGAAGAACCCTCCAGGGGCGCCCCACTGCCTTCCTAGGAAAGCTCCCACCTCGGGGCGCTGGGAAACGATTGGAAGACGGGGTGCTTTCAGCCTCGCTACTGTGGACGGCGCTTTTGGGGGTAACTGGAATCGGCTGTAGAGTCGGGAAGCGGGGATGCTGAGCTCTCAGGTGGTAGGTCATCCCCTCTGGATACTGCCCCCTGCATCTGTCTTACTGCCCGAGGTTATTCTGGCTCCCCTTACCCCCCTCACTTCGCTTCTGTCCTCTCTCTCCTAGGGATGTAAGGCACTCACATTCCTTCTGTAGCATCTAACAAGAACTCCATCCCTGGCCCCCGGGGAGGGCCACTATGCCCCTTTTAGAAAGGTGGCATCCTGCCCTCCACTCATTCAGTCAGGAACGTTGGAGGGACGTTTTCCGGTATTTAGAAGCCCCTGCCAGTTGCTGGGGAGATTTCCCCTTCAAGAATAGACCTCCCTCTGCAGTGCTTGTTACAAACTAGGTCTTCCGGCAGGCTCTGTGGTGTTCACCGTGGCCAGACCCAGGCCATTAACTGATTTACTGTTTTCAAAGAACACTGTTCACGGGGTGGGGGAGTGGGGGGTCAAAGCAGAGACTTTGGAAAGACGTCTCCTATTGTCTATTTGTAGGCACAGTCTCATCTCCAGAAACAAGGATCAGCCTTTCCAAGTGAAGTCAGTCTGGTTAGTGGCATCACAAGCTTGCCCTCTGCAACCTCTTTCCTCGTACCCACGTCGTTGTGTTAAATCCAACTCCTCTGCTATATGTCAGATATGTATGTAGGTCAGCTACTTACCTGTGATGCAGCCTTAGGCAAAGTACAAAACCTTTGTTTCATTTTTTGTCTGTAAAATGGGGATAATACTGGTTGTTGTAATAATTAAATGAGATAATATATGCCAAATACTTGAAACAGGACCTGGCACTCAATCTATATTAGCTATTATCTTTCCGTTTCTTTTTTCTTCCTCTCCCATTAGAGTATTACAGAAATTTAACAGAAGAATTCCCAAAGATATTAGATTACTGAAGGAATAGGACCCTGGAGCCTGGGTTCCAGTTTAGATACTAAAAATGAAGATCTCTACTGACTCCTACCAAAAGTTGTCACCCAGGGAGCTAATTAGTGCCAACTGCTGTGTTGTCTTGGTTGCCATGTTCACTAATTTTATCCTGGAAAATTCGGCTAGTCTGGGGGCTGCAGATGAACCAAAGTGGTTTCCAGTCCCTCAGCTGGTTGTGACTCTGATGATGGCAATCTTTCAGAAAGAAAAGAAAAAAACGCATCAACCTCCTCTTTCACCTCTAATGTGGGAAGAGAGGTTTTCTTTGCCCTCTTTTCACTGAGGTCTAGGGTTCATACTACTCCTCCCACCCCGAGCATTTCTAAATCTGAAAGTTGTAATCCAAGCCATCCCCTGGGAGTTTGTGATCTGAAGGCTATGCCAACGTGAGGATTTGCAGTTAGCCTGTGTTTTCTGGGGGAAGTGCACAGCCCCTTTGTAGGACACACTACAGGGGCTGGCATTTAGAGTGGTATTTGGTGGAACGAGAAGCCTGTTTTGTAGCAAAGGAAACAATTTGGTGTTTGAGGAGAAAGCCAAGTCCGCTCCCTCCTGACTCAGCAGCTGAATTTGGTTAGCCTTCATCAGGGGCTCAGTAGAATGATGAGAGAAGGATCCACAGATGGAGACTATCAGTGTACCCAAGTCTGCCCAGCCTCCTAGGCTATCAGAGCAAACTGGTTTTAACTAGCAATTTAGTCATAGAAGCTGTCTCCTAATACGGAGCTGAGCCTGGTCTTGGGGATGAATACTTATAAAATCCAGAAGCAGCTGTCTCTGAATCAGGTCACAAAGGGGTCTCTGCTTCTCTAGGGGCTGAGATCCAGCCTGTTTTCTTCCTCTTGTAAAAGCTATGGTAAAAGGTGGAAGTGTTGCCCAGAGCTCTAGGGAGACTCCAAACTGCTTCATTTCTCTCAGGCCAGCCCCATGGGGCTCCTCTTTCAGGTGGAAGAGCCCTGCCCAGGAAAGCCCTGTGTACCTTGAATCTTACGTAAGTTTCACCTCCCCCAACTGCTTATTTTCTTGCTTCAGAGAAAGTGCATGAAATGAGACAATTTGGGATGTCTTTAAGAGACTCCTATTTCAACTGAAGAACAAAACCAGGGAGGAGTCTCCAGACCTAGAACAACCAACAGTGCAGGGGTTCTGGTGGGGCTGCTGGGGAGGATCTCTGGCTCTGCCTTGCCTTTGTGGCTCTTTGCTGTCACTCATTACTGCAGTAGAGCATTTCCCTGTGAGTGTGTGTGTGCGCGTTCGTGCACGAAGGAGCTGTAGGGACTCATCTCCAATTTGTCTGCATTCACAGCTGCAGGCAGGACTTGATTGCTGTGGATCACACTCTATCTCCTGTGGTTTAATAACTTTTCCCTAGTTTCAGTGATGGATGGGAATGAGAGATGTGTTCAGTCCCTGAGGGCTCTTCCCTATAATCCTTTTTCATACAGTGTAGCTGGCTGCTTAAAGCAGAATTGCAGGTTCTTTTGTAATCCTGTTGCATTTCTCATCTGCGAGAAGCCTAGCTAGGGGAATCCCTTGGTCCAGCAGTCATTCTACTGAAATGGGAGTCATGGACCACTGGTGACAGTCTTCATGGTGTCTGTCCTGTGTTTTGGCTGGCAGGGGCTGGGGCAAGGGACAGATCAACTAGAAATCTCACTTAGGGGAGAGCTTAGACCTGGTGCTCCTTCATTATCCTGTTTGCTCTCTTCTTATCTAATGAGAATGGAATATCACACTTTGGAGATCCACACACTCTTTCCTGTGCACATCTGTCTGCATCTGCCACCTTCCCAACAAGGGAAGTTCAGTCAGAGTGATACTATTCTATTATGTCTCCTGTGAACCAGTTGTTAGGGAACCTGGTGTGGACTTGGAGGAGATCCAAGTTTCTCTCTCTCATTGGTATGTTACTTTTATTATGGTTATATTGGATATACAAAATAGAAAGTCTAGTCACTTACTGCTATTGAAATGCCTTCTACCTTCCAGGCGCGGTGGCTCACGCGTGTAATCCCAACACTTGGGGAGGCTGAGGTGGGTGGATCATGAGGTCAGGAGATCGAGACCATCCTGGCTAACATGGTGAAACCCCGTCTCTACTAAAAATACAAAAAATTAGCCAGGCGTGGTGGCAGGCGCCTGTAGTCCCAGCTACTCAGGAGGCTGAGGCAGGAGAATGGCATGAATCCGGGAGGCGGAGCTTGCAGTGAGCCGAGATCGCGCCACTGCACTCCAGCCTGGGTGACAGAGCGAGACTCCATCTCAGAAAAAAAAAAAAAAAAGAAAAGAAATGCCTTCTACCTCTGGAAACATCTGCCTTGGCGTGAGGAAAATGAGAACTTGCTCATCCCTTTCTTAGTCTCCCATTTATATTGCTGGTTTTAGCTGCTTAGGCAGGAGCCTGTGACTGGTAGAAGTGGATGACTTTGTCATCCTGTGACCTGGAAATATGGGTGATTCTTTCTCTCAACTACAGCTGTGATTTGTTAGCTCTGAGAATGTCATCTTTATAGGGTCAGGCAGCCATAAGTAATATGGCTGAAGTCCAAGTGCACAAACTTGATGCATCTTTCATGTCTGCCTATGGAGGGTCTTAACTGATGGAAGTGGTGGAGATAGAGTTGCAGGCAGAGAGGATGAAGAAAGATGAATAATTGTCTCTTCAAGGTGGTGGTTCTATGCATGCCTCCCACTATTTTCTTTTTACTTTTCTATATTTCTAAATTGTCTTTCACGAGTCTATTTTATCATAGAGAAAAATAAACTTAGTTCTGCAAAAAATTCTTCAAAATAGAAAGATATATCTTTCACCAAGAAAACCTCAAATAAAATATCAAAACATTTTAGTGATGCGATTTTAGATTTGTTAAGGAACGCTAAAGATCATCTGGTCCAATATTCTCATTTTACAGGTGAGAAAACTGGGGCCCAAAACTTATCTAAGTTTACACTGTACTAGAACCAAGACTAGGGCACAGTACTTCTGACTTCTCATTCCAAAAGAACATTCCACAGGACTCCTTTAACATTTTACTTCAGTAAATACAGGGTTTTTTTTTTTTTTTTTTTTTTTTGAGTTGGAGTCTTGCACTGTTGCCAGGGCTGGCTGGAGTGCAATGGTGCAATCTCGGCTTGCTGCAACCTCCACCTCCGGGGTTCATGCAATTCTCCTGCCTCAGCCTCCCAAGTAGCTGGGATTACAGGCACTCGCCACCACGCCCGGCTAATTTTTTGTATTTTTAGTAGAGATGGGGTTTCACTATGTTGGCCAGACTGGTCTCGAACTCCTGACCTCAAGTGATCTGCCCACCTCGGACTCCCAAAGTGCTGGGATTACAGGGGTGAGCCACTGTGCCTGGCCACAGAATTATTTGATTAGCATGCAAACTTTTAATGAATATATTTCAAGTACTTTTTTTTTTTTTTGAGACAATATCTCTGTCACCCAGGCTGGAGTACAGTGGCACGATCATGGCTCACTGCAGCCTCAAGCTCCTGGACTTAAGCAATCTTCCCACCTCAGCATCCCTTGTAGCTGGGACCACAGGTACACGTCACCATGCCTGCTTAATTTTTTTTGTATTTTTTGTAGAGACGGGTTTCACCACGTTGCCCATGCTGGTCTCGAACTCCAGAGCTCAAGCAGTTCACCCATCTCAGCCTCCCAAAGAGCTGGGATTACAGGCATGAGCTACCGTGCTTGGCCTCAATACTTTCTTTCCTTTTTTTTTTTTTGGCTCACTGCAATCTCTGCCTCCTGGCTTCAAGCGATTCTCCTGCCTCAGCCTCCCAAGTAGCTGAGATTACAGGCATGTACCACCAGGCCCAGGTAATTTTTGTATTTTTTTTAGTAGAGATGAGATTTCACTATGCTGACCAGGCTGGTCTCAAACTCCTGGCCTCAAGTGATCCACCTGTCTTGGTCTCCCAAAGTGCTGGGATTACAGGCGTGAGCCACCATGCCTAGCCTCAAGTACTTTCTATAAGAAATATAGGCTGGGCGCTGTGGCTCATGCCTGTAATCCCAGCATTTGGGAGGCCAAGGTAGGTGGATAACGAGGTCAGGAGTTGGAGACCAGCCTGGCCAACATGGTGAAACCCCATCTCTACTAAAACTACAAAAATTAGCCAGGTGTGGTGGCAGCCACCTGTAATCACAGCTACTCGGGAGGCTGAGCCAGGAGAATTGCTTGAACCTGGGAGGCAGAAGTTGCAGTGAGCCAAGATAGCACCACTGCACTCCAGCCTGTGACAGAGTAAGACTCCATCTAAAAAAAAAAGAAAAAGAAATATAAGCAATGTAGCTGAGTGTGGTGGTTCATGCCTGTAATCCCAGCACTTTGGGAGGCTGAAGCAGGAGGACTGCTTGAGCTCAGGAGTTTGAGACCAGCCCGGGCAACATGACAAAACCTTGTCCCTACTAAAAATTAAAAAATTAGCTGGGCATGGTGGTGCATGCCTGTGATCCCAGTTACGTGGGAGGCTGAAGTGGGAGGATCACTTGAGCCTGGGAGGTCGAGGCTGCAGTGAGCCATGATGGCACCACTACACTCCAGCCTGGGTGATAGAGTGAGACCCTGTCTCTCACAGACATGAAAAAGAAATATAAGCAGTGTGATCTAATAATGCTGAGCAAAAGGATAGAGACTGGAGACCAACATTAGATAATATTTTATCAACAGGGTACATTCTGGTAGAATACTAGTCAGGGCAGGTACTATCCATCATTACGCAGGATGCCTAGTCACCTTAAAAATGGGTGCAGAAAATTGGGTGGAGTAGGTAAGCTGATAGGAGTGAAGGAAGTAGGGAGCCTGGAGGCCCTCTTTTCATGAGTTCTTAATTTCGATGTTCATCATTGATTCCCATAATTGCAGGCAAGCAGGTGTCTAAGTAAAATTGGTGCACCTGATGAACAAACAGCCTCTGGATATTCAGTCCTCTTTCGTTTGGCCGTTTGACTTCCAAGTCAGGAGTTCAAAGGCTTTGGGAAGAGAATGGTAAGGCCAGATGTGATGGCTCATACCTATTATCCCAGCACTTTGGAAGGCTGAGGTGGGAGGATTGCTTCAGCCCAGGAGTTTGAGACTAGCCTGGGCACCATAGCAAGACCCCATCTTTACAAAAAATAAAAAATTAGCCAGATATGGTGGTGTGCATCTGTAGTCCCAGCTACTTGGGAGGCTGAGGTGGTGCTTGAGTCCAGGAGGTCAAGCTGCAGTGAGCCGTGATTGTGCCACTGCACTCCAGCTTAGGCAACAGAGCACGACCCTGTCTCAGGAAAAAAAAGCAAGGAGATGGGGAAAGAAGAATGAGAAGAATGCATTAGGCTGGCAAGGTAAGTGATGAAATCTTACTGGGATTCAAGCATCCTGAGTGCATGATTTTCTAAATCCATACTCTGACCTGCTGCTCAAAATGGCTTGACTTGCGTTGGAATTATTTTAGTTACAAAAGTAAGCTAAATCAGAGCAGATCCAAAACCACTTTTTTTTTTTTTTTTTTGTTTGAGACAGTTTTGCTCTTGTTGCCCAGGCTGGAGTGCAGTGGCATGATCTCGGCTCACTGCAACCTCACGTCCCGGGTTCAAGTGATTCTCCTGCCTCAGCCTCCCAAGTAGCTGGGATTACAGGCACCCAACACCACGCCCGGCTAATTTTTTTGTATTTTTAGTAGAGACTGGGTTTCATCATGTTGGCCAGGCTGGTCTCAAACTCCTGACCTCAGGTGATCCACCTGCCTCGGTCTCCCAAAGTGCTGGGATTATGGGTGTGAGCCACCATGCTGGCCTCAAAACCACTTTTCTAAGAGATCTGCATCCCTGAAAGGTGCCCATAAACAGGTACCTAGAAATCTAGATCTTGTCACAGTCTCCTCACTGAAGCCTGATTTCTATTTCCCTCCAGGCTTATTCCCGAAGCCATGCCCAGTACCCCACCCAGGAAAAAGGGGTACATTTATCCTTCTGTTGTCCTTGGTGCTGCCTCCCTCCCACACAAAGCCCTCCAGCTGAGTGTTTGCTTTGTAGGCTGCAGGGGGGATTAATACGTTTATTTTGGGACATTAACACCATGGGTGGGATGCACATTGAAGATTATAGTAATAAATGATGCTTTGGCACTACTCTCTCTCCCCCATTCCCTAAACCTCAGTGTGGGGTGAAGGCACAGCTCTAAGCTGGGTGCAGAGCACCACAAAGAACCACTCATTAACTGTGGCAGCCCATGCTGGGGGGAACAGGCTGGGGCTGTTGACTCACTGCATACCATGAGCTGGCATGGCCAAGGAATTCTGCCTCTGACTCCAGTTGGGGGTACTTCTATTCCAGGAAACAGGGATGGGGTGGCTAAGGGGAGAATCAGACAAGGGGGCTTGGGAGCTAGGGTTGTTTAGGTTCTATTTTTGTCTTAGGATGCATCTGAGATACAGGGCATTGGGGGAAATAGTATATATATTAAGAGAGGAATGTGTGTATGTAGAACCTGCAGTAAGGATTCTAGTTCTTTTTCTGTTATTATCTTGAGGGTGACCTTGAGCAAGTCTTTCTGAAGCTGTTTAAGGACTGCAGCTGGTTGCTGCACTGAAAGAGTTGAAACGGTTCCAACGGTGCTCCAAAAACAGCAGTCTAGGGTCTTCCAGGGGCACTAGAGGATCCCAGAGGCCTCTATAAGGTTTTTTAGCAGTTACTTTCATTTAACATTGGAGGAGAATATGTCAGAAGGGATAAAAGGGTCCCGGGGTGGAGTGGGAGAGTGCAAAGCCTCTTTGTTGCCACTTGGAAGCAGATCCACTAACTCTCCTGTCCCCCTTCACTTCCTGCACCTCTAGAACAAGCAGGGAGCTTAGGAAGCCTAGGATTTATGTCAATACAAAGGCAAGGAAAGGGATTTTTAAAGGCTAGAATTAGGATTTTTAGGATTCAGTCCCTTTTTAGGTTTCTCTGCCTTGGACTGTAGGACAGGATTCTGAGTTCTTGTGTGTATTCATCCAAACTAAGTATTCTGGCAGTAAGTACCAAAATGTGTTTATAATGTGTTTTTATTTACACAGCACCCAAGCTATGTCATGCAAATACAGGTATAGGTAGTCTAGGTATGATGAGGTGATCCTTGTTCCTGTCTGTTGCTGCTGTTGACAGGCTGTGATCTCTCTTTAAAGAGCCCAGTGGGCTGAGGAATATGGGGAAATCTGGATAGTTTATCTTTTCCAAGGTTCTAACTCACTGCTTGGAGCAGAAGGGGTGACACTATCTTCCCTTTTCTGGTGACAATGGTTGCTGTGGCAACGCTATTAAAGATGAAAGCCACAAAGGAAGGAGGAAACACAGCCCAAGAAGGGAGCAGGGAAGATTGGGCCTAGAGTTATAGGGGATCTGTTCCCCAGTAGTGGCAGCAGGAAAACAGCACCAAAGTTGCTACCGTTTTGAATGTCTAGGTGCTTGCTACCACAATACTATGTTTTGTTTTTGTTTTTGTTTTTTTAGACAGAGTCTGGCTCTGTTGCCTAGGCTAGAGTGGAGTGCAGTGGTGCGATGTTGGCTCACCGTGACCTCTGCCTCCCAGGTTTAAGCAATTTTCCCACCTCAGCCTCCTGAGTAGCTGGGATTACAGGTGCCCACCACCATGCCCGGCTAATTTTTGTATTTTTAGTAGAGACTGGGTTTCACCATGTTGGCCAGGCTGGTCTCAAACTCCTGACCTCAGGTGATCCCCCTGCCTTGGCCTCCCAAAGTGTTGGAATAACAGGCATGAGCCACCGCACCTGGCCGACAATACTATCTGGTGAGGCAAGGAATAGACTTACACAATCATTTTCATGACACAAAAGTGGATGAAAGGATTCAATCAAGGAGTATAGTTTGTTTACTCCTAAGTACTAATCTCCTTTTCCCTGTGGTGTATAACTTAAAAAAAGAGATGTCTCAGGGTTCCCAGAGGTTTAGGGCCATTCTCAGCACTTTTGGGGACAGACATTGGGAAGACAGGGAGATTGTGATTTCTAGGGCTTGTTTAGAGGGGGAAAAAAAAAGCATTTATGAAACTCCTACGGTAGCAGAATAAGCCTCCAGGGCCCTTCGAGCAATCCCAGGTATTCTCTTCCTCTTTCAGTTCCACTTAGAGAAAAACTACTCAGTGGCAACTCCACTCTCTGATTCTAGTATTTTAACCCTGCAATAAATTCCTCAGCATCTTGACCTAAACCTATTCTTATATTCAACCCCAGGTTATATTACTTTGGAATAATAACTATTTATTGCAATATGTGCTATGTATTTTACATACATTTTTCTCTGGTTCCTTTTACCTTTTTTTTTTTTTTTTTGAGATGGAGTCTCGCTCTTGTTGCCCAGGAGTTGTGTGATCTCAGCTCACTGCAACCTCTACCTCCCGGGTTCAAGTGATTCTCCTGCTTCAGCCTCCCAAATAGCTGGGATTACAGGCATGTGCCACCATGCCTGGCTAATTTTGTATTTTTAGTAGAGGTGGGGTTTCACCATGTTGGTCAGGCTGGTCTCGAACTCCTAACCTCAAATGATCCACCCGCCTTGGGCTCCCAAAGCCCTGGGATTACAGGCGTGAGCCACCATGCCCTGCCTTTTTACCTTTCAAGATAGATATTATCTCTCTTCTGCAGATGAGTGATCTGAGCACAGCAAAGCTAAGTAATTTACCCAATGTCACACAGCTAGGAATGACAGAGCTGAGATTTGAACAGATAGTCAATGCAGATCCAGGGTATGAATCCAGATTTGTCTGACTAGTGTGCCACATTGCTGCTCCCAGGAGTTTGAAGCCTAACAGAATTTTATTTTATTTTTTTTCTTTTATCCTCATCCTCTATGTAATGGTAAGGCTTAAGCAAATTTTAATTCACATAAATATCCATTAAGTACCTACTATTACAAGACATGGGTTGTAGTTATTGTAGCCTAGACATAAACAAATGGAAAACATGGACTGTGCTTCAAAGGAAATAAAATCTATCAGGGTGCTGAGGGTGGGGAAGGGGGGTAAGACATTACCTGTACCTGTAGTACAGGTAATATGAAATATACTTCATGAGAAGGTCTTTCCTTCATTCTCAGCTCTTTTTCAGGCACATATGTTAAAGTGAAGGAAAGCAATGACTTGGCTTCTGAATCCCTTTTCCACAACCTTTGAACTGGCTACAGAATGGAGGCCTTCAACTTCTGAAAACAAATTTGATTTCAGAAGTTTAGATGAGGTTGCAAATAAAACAGAGAGCTCCCTTCATTTATTTAAAAAATTCTTAGTGTAAATCATGTGTAAAGGATCAAAAAGGATCAATAGGAATTAATGATACAAAAAGGAGGCAGGGATAAGAGAACCATATGCCAAGGTCCTGAGGTGGGAAGGAACATAGTATGTTCCAGAGATGAGGTTATTGAGGTAATCAGAGGCTGAATAATGTAGAGCCTTTTAGGCCGTATTAAGGATTTTGGGCTGAGTGTGGTGGCTCACACCTATAATCCCAGCACTTTGGGAGGCCGAGGCAGGAGTACTGCCTGAGTCCAGGAGTTTGAGACCAGCCTGGGCAACATGGCAAAAACCCATCTCTACAAAAAATACAAATATTAGCCGGGTGTAGTGGTGTGTGGCTGTGGTCCCAGCTACTCAGGAAGCTGAGGTGCGAGAGGATTGCTTGAGCCCAGGAGGCCAAGGCTGCAGTGAGCTGAGATTGTACCACTGCATTCCAGCCTGGGCAACAGAACAAGACCTTGTCTCAAAAAACAGAATAAGGACTGGGCGTGGTGGTTCACGCCTGTAATCCTAGCATTTTGGGAGGCTGAGGCAGCTGGATCACCTGAGGTCAGAAGTTCAAGACCAGCCTGGCCAACATGGTGAAACCCGGTCTCTACTAAAAATACAAAAATTAACCGGGCATGGTGGTGCATGCCTGTAATCCCGGCTACTCAGGAGGCTGAGGCAGGAGAATTGCTTGAACTCAGGAGGCAGAGGCTGCAGTGAGCTGAGATCATGCCACTGTACTCCAGCCTGGGCGATGGCGAGAGACTCTGTCTCAAAAAATATATAATAATAAAATTAAAAAGAATTTCATCTTTTATCCTAAGAGCATCAGTAACCACTTGGGTTGTTACAGTTGCTCATGTCAGAGCCAACTGTGTTAGGGTGTGCAATGGTCTGAATGTTTGTGTACCCCCAAAATCCATATATTGAAATCCTAACCCCCAAGATGATGATACTAGGAAGTGAGGCCTTTGGGAAGTGATTAGGTCATGAGGGCAGAGCCCTCATAAATGGGATTAGTACCCTTATAAAAGAGACCCCAGGCTCAAAAAAAAAAAAAAAAGAGATCCCAGGCTAGGCGCAGTGGCTCATGCCTGTAATCCCAGTACTTTGGGAGGCTTAGGCGGGAGGATCACAAGGTCAAGAGATTGAGACCATCCTGGCCAACATGGTGAAACGCCATCTCTACTAAAAATACAAAAAAAATTAGCTGGGCATGGTGGCAAGTGCCTGTAGTCCCAGCTACTGGGGTAGCTGAGGCAGGAGAATTGCTTGAACCCAGGAGGTGGAGGTTGCAGTGAGCTGAAATCGTGCCACTGCACTCCAGCCTGGTGATAGAGGGAGACTCCGTCTAAAAAAAAAAAAAAAAGAGACCCCAAAGAGATCCCTCTCCTCTTCTACCATGTGAGGATATAGCAAAAAGATGGCCATCTACATATGAAAAGTGGGCCTCACCAGTCATTGAATTCAGGTTGTTTCCAGTTTTTGGCAATTACAAGTAGAGCTGCTATAAATATTAATTTACAAATGTATGTGTGAACATAAGTTTTAATTTCTCTTGGATAAATAACTAGCAATAGGATTGCTGGGTGGTATGGTAAATGTATGCTTAAGAAATTGCCAAAGTAGCTATACCATCTTGCATTCCCACCAACAACGTATGAGAGTTCCAGTTGCTCTGTATCTTTGCCTCTACATGGTATTGCCACTAAACAGAAAATTTTTAATAGGTATGTGGTGATATCTCATTGTGGTTTTCATTTGCATTTCCCAAATGATGATGATGTTATATATCTTTTCATGTGCTTGTCATCCATGTATCTTCTTTGGTGAAATGTCTGTTCAAATATTTTGCCCATTTAAAAAAACTGTGTTTTTATTATAGAGATTTAAAAGTTCTTTCAATACTTATTCTGGATGCAAGCCTTTTATCAGATATTTGATTTGCAAACATTTTCTTCTAGTCTATAGTGTGTTTCTTTTTTTTTTCCCCCGCCCCCAAGACAGAGTCTTGCTCTGTCACCCAGGCTGGAGTGTAGTGGCATGATGTTGGCTCACTGCAACCTCTGCCTCCAGGGTTGAAGCAATTCTCCCACCTCAGCTTCCCGAGTAGCTGGGACTACAGGCACGTGCCACGACGCCCGGCTAATTTTTGTATTTTTAGTAGAGACTGGGTTTCACCATGTTGGCCAGGCTGGTCTCCAATGGCTGACCTCATGATCTGCCTGCCTTGGCCTCCCAAACTGCTGGGATGACAAGTGTGAGCCACTGTGCCTCATCTTTTTTTATTTTTTCTTTTTTGAGACAAGCTCTCACTCTGTCACCCAGGCTGGAGTGCAGTGGCATGATCATAGCTCACTGCAGCCTTGATCTCTGGGTTCTAGTGATCGATCCTCATACCTCAGCCTCCCGAGTAGCTGGGACTACAGGTGCATGTCACCACACTTGGAGTAACCTTTTTTTTTTTTTTTTTTTTAAGTGGAGACAAAGTCTATGTTGCCCAGGCTGGTCTCAAATTCTTGGCCTCAAGTGATCTGCCTGCCTTGGCTTCCCAAAATGCTGGGATTACAGGTGTGAGCCACCGTGCCCTGCCTAATTGTACAGATTCATGGGGGTACATAGTGAGTGATATTTTGATACATATAACTTATAGTGATCAGATTGGGATAATCCCTTTTTTTTTTTAAAGCAAATTCTTCTAGATCCTGATTTCTTTTTTTCTTTTTTAAAGCATTTCACTAAACTTTTAACATTGGTATTCCTGGGCTGGGCACAGTGGCTCACGCCTGTAATCCCAGCACTTTGGGAAGCCGAGGCGGGTAGATCATGAGGTCAGGAGTTCGAGACAAGCCTGGCCAACATGGTGAAACACTGTCTCTACTAAAAATACAAAAATTAGCCAGGCGTGGTGGTGAGCACCTGTAATCCCACCTACACGGGAGGCTGAGGCAGGAGAATTGCTTGAACCCTGGAGGCAGAGGTTGCAGTGAGCCGAGATCGCGCCACTGCACTCCAGCCTGGGCAACAAAAGCGAAACTCTGTCTCAAAAAAAAAAAAAAAAATTGGTGTTCCTCAATATTGACAATTCCTATTGTCTGAGACCTGCTTCTTTCGTCTCTAATGGTAGTTGGAAAAGAAATTCAGGTTGAGGGAGGCTTTTATTTATTTATTTATTTTTATTTAAGGATAAATATATTTATTTATCCTAAGTCATATATTTATTTACTTCTTAAGGAGAGAGGGAAGCTTTATATATGAGAGAGTAAAGGGAACTGATTGTCAAGATTCCTGAGGAGGAGAAGGGTGATGGGATCTAGAGCTCAGATGGAAGGACAAGACATCATCTGACAAATGCTCTGGGAGGAGGCAGATAGGCAAGTGTGTGGTGCTTCTCTTTCCTGGAAGTGGGAGGAAATGAAAAGGGTAGGTACTCCTGGGGAAAGTATTAGGGAAAGGGAGAATGTTACTATGTCATGTTCCTCTCTGCAATCTCAAAGCCGAAAGAAAAAAAGACCCTTAAGCCAACAAGACTCTCCTTCCTTTCCTTCTTCCCCACGGGAAGGGAGAATCTGCAGCTTTGAGCTGCAGAGGAAACAAAAGAGTACTCATGGGGAATTGGCAGTATCACCAAGCTGATGGAATGGAACATTGGTACACATCAGGCTCAGAGGCAAGGATTAAAGAAATATAGGAAGGTAGGCAAGGAAAGCAACTAAAACCCTCTAAGGAAAATAAATTAAGGAAAAGAAAGAGTTGATGGGCCTCACAGTTGCTAATTAGTGTTTGGTATATATTGAGAAGTGAGAAACATTTAGTCCTGGCTGGGGAGGGTGTGGGTGGCTCACACCTGTAATCCCAGCACTTTAGGAGGCTGAGGCTGGAGTATTGCTTGAGTGAGAACCTGTTTCAAAACAAACAAACAAACAAAACCCCCAAAGTCCCATTCAGTCCTGTGTGGGCAGTGAGGCTGAACGAACCAAGCTCCAAGCTCACTAGAAACTTGGAATAACAGGCTTGAATGACAGTGAGGGAGGCATTTGAAATGGAAGCCAGTAGAATGATCCTACACATGGAATTCTCAGACTCTGAAGGGCTGGGTTCTGGCTCTGGGAGTAAAGAATGTAAACTATGGCTGTCCTCCAGGAGTCAGCCTCGTGTATCAGGAGGCCCACTTACCAAACATTAAGATGAAAACCAGAATCAGGGTGATTAGATCAATTAGCAGAGCAGAAATCTGAGTGATAGGCATGGTCTGGGATCAGGCTGTCAAATATTAATAACATGTAAAATTGCCCCATAATGGCAGGACTGGACCCTGTTCCCCAAGTTCCCTTTGGAGTATATGTGAAGATAGCATTGTATACGCATGCACATACATACTCATACATCCCCATACTTTTGATTGGAGATTGAGAGATAGTGTAGAATAATGATCAAGAGCATGGATTCTAGAGCCAGACTGCCTGGGTTCAAATCTTAGCTTTGTGGTTTGTTTGTTCTATGGCTTTGGGCAAGATAACCTCTCGACTTCAATTTCCTTCTCTGTGAAATAGAAATAATAATTATACCTATTTTATAGGGGTATTATAATCATTCAACGTGTTAGTGTTTATAAAGTACTTAGAAAAGTAGCTGGCACGTAGTGTATTATATAAGATTGTTCATAAAGTAAAGCGAGGTGACATTCTGAAATCCTTGATTTCTTCCAGTTCCCCCAGTTGGGTCCTATAAGGAGAAGGAAGTATTTCCTAAACCATGTCATTGTTGTTATTTCTGGTCAGAAAAGCTCAGTATCGAAAGCAGTAGAAGGCTAGGCACTCCAGCCTGGGTGACAAGAGCAAAACTCTGTCTCAAAAAAAAAAAAAAAAAAAAAAGGAGTAGAAGAGCACCTGAGAGGTTTGTGATCCATACCTGGCTAGAATGAGGAGCTGAGAAGTGCTGACCTGTTACAGCTCTTGCAGTTTGGCCTCACTCCTCCGCAGGTATGAGTTTTTGTGAGAAACACTAGAGTATGTGGTCTCTGGTCCCAGAGTGTACCTCTGTGCCTCCTTTGTTTATGTGAAGTATGGTTAGTCTGATGGCTTGCAGATGCATATACCAGAGGACCTTAATTCATCTAAAACTGCTGCGTTTCTGGAAGATAAACAGGAGGGTTGAGGCAGAGACCAGAGACTAATAAAGGACTGAGCACCACATAGAGGGTGGGAGCAGACAACTTGTGATCTAACTGGCCCCACCCCTAACCTCAGCAAATCACAAACAACTTAATCCAGAAGAGTGTCCAGAGTGGCTATTTCAAGAACTGGCTAGAGAGAAAGAGGGAAGAGGGGCAGGAGGTAAAAGTTCCTGCACCCCTTTCAGCGGAAGGTAAAAGGGAAATTTCAAGGGGCATTGTGAGTAATAGGAGTTTTCTTCTCCTTGCAGCATCCTTTGCTGGTTTCCCAAGTGGAGACCCCACTTTTAGATTATTATCTCTCATAAATTTAACCTAAATGGAGCTAGAAACCCCGGGGGTGGGGGGACCAGATGGCAGCTGAGCCACTGCTCCATTCCAGGGCCAGTGATCTCCAGAGAGACTTGGGAGGGAAGCAGCTGGCAGGGCAGAGGGAAAGTGGCAGCCTGTGTGGTTTAGTCCTGACACACATTCCTGCTTATTCTCAAGGTCTGCTGATATGAGAAGGAATGTAGAGGAAACAGCCACCTGAGGGAAGATATTTAGAATCAGAGTCCAGTGGCCGGGTGTGGTGGCTCACGTCTGTAATCCCAGCACTTTGGGAGGCTGACGCAGGCGGATCACGAGGTCAGGAGATCAAGACCATCCTGGCTAACACGGTGAAACCCCGTCTCTACTAAAAATACAAAAAATTAGCCAAGTGTGGTGGCGGGCGCCTGTAGTCCCAGCTACTGGGGAGGCTGGGCCAGGAGAACTGCTTGAACCAGGGAGGCAGAGGCTGCAGTGAGCTGAGATCACACCACTGCACTCCAACCTGGGTGACAGAGCAAGACTCTGTCTCAAAAAAAAAAAAAAGTATGACCTAGATGGAGTATGCAGTTAATAGGATAACAGCAACTGTCCAAACAAGAGGATCATAGGTTAAGTGGCAAGTTCTACAGTCTCATGATCTCTGACTTCAAATCCTATGCTCTCTTTTGCCAGTAAATCTCAGACTCTGATCCATGATTTAGCCATTATCCCTCTGTCTGACTCTAAGCCTATTCCCTTAATCCATCAGATCTGTTCTCTCACCCCAACCCCTCCTCTTTGAAGGAAAATCTGGACTCTGATTCTTTTTTTTTTTTTTTTTTTTTTTTGAGACGGAGTCTTGCTCTGTCACCCAGACTGGAGTGCAGTGGCGCGAGCTCGGCCCATTGCAAGCTCTGCCTCCTGGGTTCATGCCATTCTCCTGCCTCAGCCTCCCGAGTAGCTGGGATTACATTTGCCTGCCACCACACCCAGCTAATTTTGTGTTTTTAGTAGAGATGGGGTTTCGCCATGTTGGCCAGGCTGGTCTCGAACTCCTGACCTCAAAGGATCCGCCTGCTTCGGCCTCCCAAAGTGCTGGGATTACAGGTGTGAGCCACTGTGCCCGGCCAGGTCATATTTTTACAGTGTGGACAAACCTCTTGTGATGACAGTATTCCTGTGGAAGGTGTCACCTCAGTAACTATTGGGACATTTTATCGATTATGTGCAAAATTAAGCAAAGAAAAACATTTGACCACAGGGGGATTATGGGGAGAGAAAGAGTAACAACTGGGTCAGTCTCCTAAGTCTCAGGAACAGTCCTTCCTCTCATGGAATCTTTCTTTTGGTCAAAGGGGAACAAGCAGGAATTCCATAGGGTTTCAGGAACACGTTTATGTATGTTCTTCCAGATTTTAAAATGAAAATACATATAGGCCTGGCACGGTGGCTTGTGCCTGTAATCCCAGCTCTTTGGGAGGCTGAGACAGGAGGATTGCTTGAGTCCAGGAGTTTGAAACCAGCCTGGGAAGCATAGCAAGACCCAGTCTCTACAAAAAATACAAAAATTACCCAGGTATAGTGGTGTGCCTGTAGTCCCAGCTACCTGCAAGGCTGAGGGGCGAGGATCGCTGGAGCCTGGGAGATCAAGGCTGCAGTGAGACATGATTGTGCCTGGGTGACAAAGCAAGACTTATCTCTTAAAAAAAAAAAAAAGGAAAATATGTGTGTGTATGTGTGTGTGTGTGTATATATATATGTGTGTGTGTGTGTGTATATGTGTATATATATGTATATATATAAAAATATACATATAAATATAAACACATGTATCTTACACAAAATTTGGACCATATAAAGTTATAACCGAGTTTGAAAAACTTGCCCATGTCAAATACAATATTGCATTAGCATTTTTAATAATTTTTTTCTAAATTATTATTTTCTTTCCCCCTAATGTTTTATTGGAACCATTTAGTAGAAATGAAAGAATAGTTCAAGCCAGGTGCAGTGGCATTGCACCTATTATCTCAGCTATTTAGGAGGCTGAGGAGGAAGAACTGCTTGAGCCCACCAGTTTGAGACCAACCTGGGCAGCATAGTGAGACCCCATCTCGAACAAACAAATAATTAGAGTTAGTAAATGATTTCAGCAAAGTTGTTGGATACAAGATCAACATATAAAAATCAGTGGTGTCTCTAAACACTATCAATGAAAACTCCAAAAAAGGAAATTAAAGCAATCCCTTAAGGAAAGAAAAAATAGTTCAGTACATATCCACGTCTTCCACTTAGATTCAGTAATTGTTAACATATTAGCATATTTGTGTCAGCATGTGACAATATTTGGTCTTATGGAGACAGTACAGCCTGTTGGCTAGGAGTATGGAGTCGGTCTACCTGGGTTCCAAAGCCAGGTTCACTGTTTTCTATTGTGTGATTTGACTTGGGCAAGTTCCTCAACATCTTTCTAAGCCTGTTTTCCTCAACTATAAAATAGGGTGCCATCTTCTTAGAGATTTCAGAGAATTAAATGGGATAATGTTTGATATATAATAAACAATAAATATTATTTGGGTCCTTATCTCCTCTAAAATCACTTAGCCTGGAAGATAGGAAGAGTATCTTGATTGGTTTCACCTTAAATTCACGGCCATTAACCCCCAATGTGCCCTTTGTGCTATCTGGTAATCCTGCTACATCTTTAGGGTCTAGTTGTGTTGCCTAGGCTGGTCTTGGACCCCTGGGCTTAGGTCATCCTCCTGCCTCATCCTATGTCTCACCAGCTCACTCACTCTCTTACTTTCTTAGATAATCTTTTCAGTCATTCTCCTCTTTCCTCAAATATTTAATACTTCCGTGCCTTCTTCACTCTCAGCTGACAACTGTCTTTCGTGTTTCATTGAGACAATGGAAACAATCAGAAGAAAACTTTTATACATTTCTACATCTGCCACCTTTCCTGCATCTATTCCTTCATTCCTATATTGTAGATAAACTGTCTGTATTCTTATCAAAGGGCAACCCCTCCACTTATGCACCAGATCTATTTCCTCTTGCCCATTCAAGACATCACTCTGGTAATTATCCCCTCTCCTGTATCATCAGTTTTTTTCTTCCTTACTAAATCATTTCCATCAGCATTTAAAATCCCCCATCTTACCAAGCCCTCCCATAACCCCACATTCATCTCCAACTAATGTCCAATTCCTCCGCCGCCCTTTAAAGAAAGGCTCTTTGATAGAGCTCTCTGTACTGAAAAATATACAGGCAGATCCAGCTTATTTTATCATGAAACTTGTCTCAAGTCTTAGTATTTGCTATTATCTCCATCACTACCACCCTAGTCCAGGCCCCATCAACTTGCTTGTACCATTGCAAGACTCTCTTGTTTTCCCTGGTTTCTTGTACCTCTATTTTCTTTCTTTCTTTCCTTCTTTCCTTCCTTCCTTCTTTTTTTTTTTTCTTTTCTTTTTCTTTCAAGATGGGGTCTCGCTATGTTGCCTGGGCTGGTCATGAACTCCTGGGCTCAAGTGATCCTCCCATGTCAGCCTCCCAAAGTGCTGGGATTATAGGCATGAGCCACCACACCTAGCCAGTAGTCTTTTTGCTACCCATCTGTCAGAACAATCCTTTAAAAACATGACAGACCATGTTTTTCTCTGCCCCAAAACCTATAATGCCTTTTCATCAGCTCAGAAAAAAATCTAAATTCTTTGTCCTGTTCCAAAGACACATATTCTGGCTATCTACCTAACCTCATTTCTTATATTCTTTCCCTTACATAGCTCCAGCCATGATGGTCTTTCTTTCTCTTTCCTCTTCCCCTTCCCATTCCCTCATTCTTGTTGCTCAGGCTGGAGTGCAGTGGCGCAATCTCAGCTCACTGCAACCTCCGCCTTCCAGGCTCAAGTGATCCTCCCATCTCAGCCTCCTGAGTAGCTGGGACCACAAGTGCACGCCACCATGCTTGATTAATTTTTGTAGTTTTTGTAGAGATTGGGTTTCACCATGTTGCCCAGGCTGGTCTCAAACTCCTGGACTCAAGCAATCCGCCCACCTTGGCCTCCCAAAGTGCTGAGATTACAGGCATGAGCCACTGCATCTGGCCCATGATGATTTTTTTTTACTCTTCCTTGAACATACAGGCACAAACCTGCTTCAGGGACTTTCTACTTGATATTTCATCTGCCCAGAGGATCTTTTCCCACACATTCACATAGCTTATTCTTACATCGTCATTAAAGCCTCTACTCAAATGTCAGTCTTCAGAGAGACTTTCCTAGATTACTCTGCTTTATTTTCTTTCATGGCATTTGTCACTAACTGATGTATTTGTTGAGTAAGTGCAGGGACTTTCTTTTGCTCACTGCTGTATGCCCAACACCTAGAACAATACTTGCCATGTGATTAGGCACTGACATATTTGTTGAATGAATCTTTTGCTTCTTTTATACCTCTTTAGTGTATAGAACAGTGCTGAACACAAGTAAGTGCTTGATAAGTATTTATTGAAGTGAGATGGAAACAGCATAATCTACAGAACATAAATTGGATTCTATCAGTTTCTCAAAGCAGAACCCTTACGTCTGGCAGTCATTCAACAGAGGTTTGCATCTGTAAAATGGGGGATAATATTAAAGACTCCACTAAGCTGTTCCAAGAATTAGATGACAAAACATTTATGAAAGCACCCAGTTTTTGTATTTTGTTAAATATAAAGTACTTAAAATTGTGAGATGAATAAACGGACTCCAAAAGTACCAAGTGCAGGAATGACTCTGTCTCCAGATGAACCATACCTTGAGACTGATGAATGTCCAGATGAAGTAGCCTTATTAATATAATTTTGAGGAAGGGGAATTACTATTTTTTTTTTAAAGAGCTAGGATCTTGCTATGTCTTGCCAGGCTGGTCTTGAACTCCTGGGCTCAAGGGATCCTCCCAAGTAGCTGAGACTACAGGTTTATGCCACTGTACCTGGCCTTACTATTACGTTTAACTCTCCATCTGAGCAGAGAACCTGGAAAAAAGCATAGACATCAGCTGATTAGTCTCACTTCAAATTCATGACCTCCTGCCTTATGAAGGGTCTTAATGTCTCCAGCAAACCTATCACTGTTCCTTAGTCCATTTACTCTCCTACTTGCCTAGGTGAGTATTTCTCCCTTCCTTTCTTTAATACCTCTTCCCTCCTCCTCTTGGATGATGATCTTGTTACACATTTTACTTCAAAATATAGAAGCAGTTAGGGAGACCCTCCAAATGTTCCCCCTGCTTGCGCCGGGGCCTATAAGCTCTGCCTTCCCTCCAGTTCCTGTGGGTATCCTAGTCTAGCTCTTATTCAAGGCCAGCCCTCTACTGAGGCACTAGATCTCACCCCCTCTCTCCTATTCCAGTAATGATTCTCTTTCTCTCCTACAGTTTTTCCTTGTCTACTGGATCATTTCCATAAGAACACAAACATTCTGTAATTTCTGTCATCTTAAATAAAATCTTCTTGTGACCTCATGTCTGCCAAAAGTTATGCCCCCATTCCCATTTTTGGAATTCCTTCTATATTTGTTGCTGCAATTCCTCTCTTCCTTTTCCCTCTTGAGCCCATTACAATCATTCCCTCCCCTTGCTCCCCTCCCTCATGGACACTTCTCTTATCAGTGTCACCAGTGATCTCCCCATAGCAAAACTCAATGGTCAATCCAGTTCTCATCTTACTTGGCTTACCTGCAGAATTAGACATAGTCATTCTCTACTCCCTGAAATATTTTCTTCACATGGCTTCCACATTACTGTAATCTCTTGGCTTTTCTCCTACCTGGCTTCTTCTCCATCCTGTTGATTTTTCTTAATTTCTACAATTCTAATCACTGGGATACCTCAGGATTTTATCCTCTTCTCTATCTGAACTCAGTTTCTTGGCGATCCCATTCAGTCTCACGGCTTTAAGTGCTATCCATATATCAATAGCTCCCTAACTGATATCTGTAGCCCAGGCCCTTCTCTTTAACTCATCTTGACTATTCAACTGTTTATAAAAGCATCTTCTCTTGGATAATTAATAGCCATCTCAAATTTGTTAAAAAATAAGCTCCTTATCCTCCCCCTAAAACCTCCTCTCCCTGTTTTCTACATCTCAGGAAATGGCAGCTCTATTTTTTTCAGATCATCAGGCCAAAATTTGGAATCATCCTTGACCCCTCTCTTTCTCACAATGCCATTTTTCGAGTCAACAAATCATATTGGTCATAGCTGGAAAATATACCCAGAATCCAACCATTTACCATCTTCATCGCCACCATGCTGATTCAAGCTACCATCATCTCTTGCTTGGTTTTCTGCAATAACCTCTTAACAGATTTTTCTGCATCCTTTCTCATTTCCCTTTTATGCAAATCAGAGGTCTCCAGCAACTTCTCATCTCACTTGTAGTAACAGTCAAACTCCTTAAAAAGACTTCTAAAGCCCTACATAATCTGCTTCCACCCCCAGTTAACTCTGTTCTCATCTCCATTAATCTTTCCTCTTTCCTCTCTCCACTCCAACTACACTGGTCTGCTATTCCTCAGACAGGCTAGTCACACTTCCAACCCAGAGCCCTTGAAAACTCCTACCAGATATCTATGAGCCTTACTTCCTCATCTCCTTCAGCTATTTGGTCAAATGCTGCTTTTCAGAGAGGCTTTTCCTGACTACTCTATGTAAAACTGTATTCCTCCATTTCTACCCCAGTACTTACTATTTCCTTTCCCTGCCTTTTCCCCATAGCACTTATCATCATAGTAGTCATTTTATGTGCTTTATTTGTCTCTATATACACTGGAATGTAAGCTCCATGAGGGCAGAATTTCTTTGTCTGTTTTGTCCTCTACACTTTCTACCATCAGTAAATCTTTGCTGGATGAATTTTGATAACTTTTCCTCTGGTCTCTGATCTCAAGATTTGCTTCTTCAAAAGACTAAGGGAATGCACCTGGTAATAGGGTTTGAGAGTATATAAGAGGTCTAAGGTGATGACGCCTTCAAATTACTTCCATGAATATCTAATATTCTGATATTCTAATATTTTTTCCAGCTTAATACCAAAACATCCCCAGCAACCAACCAGGCAGCTGGCCAAGAAGAAAAAGGTGAGTGGGGTTGGGCTAGGCAGTTTGTAGAGCAGGTGACTGTAGAGACATGAAGACAAGTAGGGTGAGTCTGGAATTTCCTAAAGTCAGACATGAAAGGAATAAGAATGTGGATAAGTGGAACAAAGTACTAGTTTGGAACTATAGTACTATATCTATAGGCTTCCTTCTATTTTTCCTAGGAAGTAAACGATCAGTATTTCCTCCTTGATTTTAGAAACTGGGTCTGGAGTGTTGGGGGGAGAGAGGTACAAGATAAGAAGAAACTCATCAAAAGTCCCAGCATTATCTCCATCAGAAATTGAGAGAAAGCTGAGGAAAGTGAGTGTGCATTGGAACTTGAACTGTAGGATTTATGAATAAGTGATGAAAGAAGACATTTGTTGTTTGGTCCAAGAGTAGCAGAGCTCCCCTAAGTAACTATAGCTAATTCCCAGCCTAAGTACCTTGACTCAGACTTCTAGGGGAATTATCAGGCATTCATAATCCTAGCAAAAATTGGGGGACCCCACAGAGTCTGGCACAAGGTGGACCTTACCCACTGTATTGGGGGCCTGGAGAAAGGGTCTAGAGCAGGTCAGATTAACTCATTAATGAGTCTCCCAACTATCTGCAGGAAAAGCTGGCAATGTCAAGAAGGCGGAGGAGGAGGAGGAGATTGACATTGATCTGACAGCACCAGAAACAGAGAAGGCTGCCCTTGCTATTCAGGGCAAGTTCCGGCGATTTCAGAAAAGGAAAAAGGATCCCAGCTCCTGAATGGCCAGCCTTGCCCTTCACCTTCACCTTCATGCTGGTCCTGTCTCTCCCCTTCTCCACACCCATGTATCTTTATCCCTTGTCCCTCTAGCCTTTCCTTGAGACAAGTTCAACCTTTATATACCCTTGTATCTGGTCCCCTCAAGCCATCACAGAAGTAGAGGCACAAGAGAGGTGGAGAAGATGAAGACTTCAATCAGCAGTCACTAGTCTAAGGGTGGAACAATTTCTTCTTGGTATAAGGTTCTTTGATCAGTAGCTATGCCTGCCCTGTAGGGTTAAACAAGAGGGTTCGAGGCTGAGAGATCTCCCCAAAGAACAATGTGGGACGGAGGGGAAGGCTTTCAGAGTAGGGTGCCTGAGGGTGGGACATATGCACTGTTCTGCTAGTTACAGCATTCACACTTTAGGTAACATTTTTTTTCCCCTTCAGATCCTTCTGCACCAACTCCAACTTCCCCTCCCAGGATCTAAGCCACAGTGGGGACTGGAGCCTCGTTTTCCCCCTAGGCAGACCTAAATCAAGCAGCTTACCACAATAGTGCATGCTGAGTAGATTAGTTCCAAGGAAGGGAGACTGGAATGGTGGTGGTCAAGGAAAAGCCTCCCTCATCATCTAGTCTAAGACCATAACGGGCAGAAGCATAAGAGGTTCCAGGGCCATAGGAGAATGAGAAGTAGGGCACATATAGGGAGGAAAGAAAAGTGAAGAAGGGGGAAATCTCTGAATTTTTTTTACTGCTGGGAAAAGTGTACTACATGAAGGATGCTTGGGGCTTTGCTAACCTGCTCACCTCTAACCCCCCAAGTCTAACCATCCCCAGAGGCCACACAAACCAAGTGACTCCTGTAGTTCCCATTTGCCCCACTGTGGAGTCAGGGCAAAAGTGGAATAGCCACTTCATGTGATTTTAGCATGTTTAATAATTTTAACAATAAACCACCCCACAAATGGGGTCATTTAACCTCTACTAATGTTTTTTCTTGGGAGGAATGTGATTATAAGCCTGAGCTGGCCTCAGGGAGTGGGGTGGAGAAGCAACTGCGTTGATTGCGTGGTAGCGCAAGAAACTAACACTGCCTGAGCAATTTTCAGACTGAAGCCAACCCTCCCTTCCCCCACCCCTACTGACCTTGCTCTCACCTTGATTTGCCACCCACATTGTCTCTGTGCTGCTGTCACCGCCCCCAGGGTGCACTTGCAAGAGTGCTCATTTTTCCTTTCTCCTTCCAGCTGAGAGCATGCTGGGTACACATCCCTCTGAAAACAAACCTGGTCTTCCTTGCTCCGGATTCCCAAATGACCTATCCTAGATTTCCTTCTTGCTTTGTCTTCCTCCCACATTCTCCCCTCCCCTCCCTCTTGTTTATCAGATGCAAGGAAAGGAAAAGACTGGTCACTAGAGAGCACCACTGTTACACTAAAATTTTAATCCACTAATTACATAAAATTATGGCTTTCAAGTAGCTTAAATTGCTGAGAAATTACCTCTATATGCTAAAACCAGAAGCCAAATGTTTAAAGATGGAGCAAAGAATGATCTATTTTTTTTTTTTTTGTGAGATGGAGTTTTGCTCTTGTTGCCCAGGCTGGAGTGCAATGGTGCAGTCTGGGCTCACCGCAACCTCCGCCTCCCAGGTTCAAGCGATTCTCCTGCCTCACCCTCCCGAGTAGCTGGGACTACAGGCATGTGCCACCACGCCTGGCTAGTTTTCTATTTTTAGTAGAGACGGCGTTTCTCCATGTTGGTCAGGCTGGTCTCAAACTCCCAACCTCAGGCGATCTGCCTGCCTCGGCCTCCCAAAGTGCTGGAGTTACAGGTGTGAGCCACAGCGCCCGGCCTTTTTTCCTTTTCAATTGTTTTTGTTGTGGTAAAATATATATAACAAAATTTTTCATCCTAACCATTTTTAAGTGTACAGTTTAATAGCATCAAATACATTCAATAATACTGTGTAACTATCATCGCTATCCATCTCTGTAACTCTTTCCATCTTGTAAAACTGAAACTCTACACCTATATCCTTTAGACAGTAATCCCCATCGCCCCTCTTCCCAGCCTCCGGCAACCACCATTCTACTTCCTATTTCTAAGTCCCCTTCTTCATATTTACCCTTCCCTTCTTGATTTAAGAATACAGAAGTCAGGCCGGGCCCAGTGGCCCATGCCTGTAATCCCAGCACTTTGGGAGGCCAAGGTGTGTGGATCACCTGAGGTCAGGAGTTCAAGACCAGCCTGGCCAACATGGTAAAACCCTGTCTCTACTTAAAAAATATAAAATTAGCTGGGCATGATGGCAAATGCCTGTAATCCCAGCTACTTGGGAGGCTGAGGCAGGAGAATCGCTGGAACCCAGGAGGCAGAGGTTGCAGTGAGCAGAGATGGCACCACTACACTGCACTCCAGCCTGGGTGACGAGTGAAACTCTGTTTCAAAATATATATATATATGTATATATATATGTATGTATATGTCAGCTGGAGGCCAAGTGCGGTGGCTCATGCCTGTAATCCCGGCCCTTTGGGAGGCCAAGGTGGGTGGATCACCTGAGGTTGGGAGTTCAAGAACAGCCTGACCAACATAGAGAAACCTCATCTCTACTAAAAATACAAAATTAGCCTGGTGTGGTGGCACATCTTTGTAATCCCAGCTACTTGGAAGGCTGAGCAGGAGAATCACTTGAACCCAGGAGGCGGAGGTTGTGGAGCTGAGATCACGCCATTGCACTCCAGCCTTGGCAACCAGAGTGAAACTCCGTCTCAAAAAAAAAAAAAAAAGTCAGCTGGGCACGATGGTGCATGCCTATAATGCCAGCTACTTAGGAGGCTGAGGCAGGAGGATCGTTTGAGCCCAGGAGTTCAAGGCTGCCATGAGCTATGATCACACCACTGCACTCCAGCCTGGGTGACAGAGGGAGACCCTGTCTCTGAAAAAAAAACGTGTATGTGTGTGTAAACCATGTGGCAGCTATGAATGGGAAACAAGGAACAATATCCCTAGAAGGTAACCTATAGCTCAAAGTTTACTCATGCCTAGCAAGCCCGTTGCCATAGGATATGAGGAGAATTGACCAGTAATTCACGGGAAGGTCCTATGTTAAAGGAATTCCCCCCTTCTTCTGATGCCAGGGAAAAGGAGGAAATTTTACTGTTACTTTTGGAATCTGTTCTGAGTATAGTATGGTAATGATGGTGAACTTTGGTCCCAGCCTCATAGGCAAATAAAAGGATAACCTCATTGCCACACCTGCTGTGTGTCCAGTGTGTCTGATAAAGCTGGAGTATTCCCCCTTCCCTTGTTCCATGGACATAAGATGAGAATTGATGGGTGCTGTACCTGGTCTGCCCCTGTGGGTACTAAGGTAAGGCAGGGGCTTCCTCTTTTTTGGTGAAGTGAACTTTTGTGGCTGGTGCTAAGGCAATGCTGGAGTTCTTTGCCACCAGCTCCTCTCTTGCAGACTCTGCTGCTTGGGGGTATCTGTTTATTTGTTTTTTGCCACACTGATCTGGAGCACAGTGCTGAAATGATTTTTCCCTTTACCATCTCTTGCTTTAAAAATGTTATGCTTGTTCTCATGCTCATTTTTTAATAAAGGGCATGGTAGCAAAAACATAGTCATTGCTTTGGGAAAGAGTTCTGACCAGAAAGAGAGACTTGGGCATCTTTTGCTGAACAAATGGTAGTTCTCAATGAAGGTTCTGAACACTGTTTTCTCTCTGCCACGCTACTTATTCCTATCATGGGCACTCAAACTGAGCCTCTTTTCTCTAGCATGCCTATAATTCCTCCTTGGAGCCCTGGGCTGAGGCTGGGATCTTGGGGCTCTAGAACCTTGCTTCACTTCCCTGTCCCTCTAGTACCTACTACTGAAGAACTAATCCTCAAATACTAATCACTGAGGAATTATTCTTGAGTGCTTTCTTTTGTGGAGCAAAAACTGAGTATTTGGGAAATGGGTGAATGCCTTTATAAATGGCTTAGCAGAAAATACAAGCATAAGAAACAGTCAAGGAAGAAAGTTAAAAAGAAGAAACTCATTTTTCTTATATTCAGCACTTCCAACACCAAATGTTTGAGTTTTCTCCTCCCATTAGGCAATTCTCCAACTGTGGACAGCAACTGGGTGTCCTGCAATCCAATTATGACACTACCCAGACTTCACACTAGTTGCAAGTCTCAGATTGTGACCTATACTTCTGGCAAACATCAGGGGTTCCCATGACCATGCCTCAGGTTCAGTAATTTTCTAGAATGGTTCATAGAACTCAGAAAACTGCTTTACTTACTGATTTATTAGAAAGGATACAACTCAGGAACAAACAAATGCAAGAGATGCATAAAGCAAAGTATGGGGATAAGAGGTGCATGGGGTGTCCATGCCCTCTCTGGTGTGCCAACCTCTCAGCACCTCCATGTGTTCACCAACCTGAAAGCTCTCCGAATCTCAAGCCCCATTGTTTAGGGTTCTTATGGAGGCATTATTATGTAGGCATGGTTGACTGAATCATTGACCATTGTTGATTGAGTCAGTCCCCTCTGCCTTTCCTGAAGGCCTGGTGGGGGCTAGGGGAGGGGGGCACTGAAATTTCCAAACCTCTAATCACAAGGTTGGTTTCTCTGGCAACCAGGCTTTCATCCTCAGAGAGTTGGCTCATTAACATAAACACAGGTAAGGTTGAAAGGGGCTTATTAAGCCGGGTGCGGTGGCTCACGCCTGTAATCCCAGCATTTTGGGAGGCCAAGGCAGGCTGATCACCTGAGGTCGGGAGTTCGAGACCAGCCTGATCAACACGGAGAAACCCCATCTCTACTAAAAATACAAAATTAGCCAGGCATGGTGGCGCATACCTGTAATCCCAGCTACTCGGGAGGCTGGGGCAGGAGAATTGCTTGAACCTGGGAGGCGGAGGTTGCGGTGAGCTGAGATAGCACCATTGGACTCCAACCTGGGCAACAAGAGCGAAACTCCATCTCAAAAAAAAAAAAAAAAAAAAAGAAGAAAGGGGCTTATTACAAATAATAAAGATGCTCCCCTCCTAACACTCAGGACATTCTTTAATTTTTTTTAACTAAAAAATTTGTTTCTAGAGATAAGGTCTCACTATGTTACCCAGTCTTCAGTACAGTGGCTATTCACAGGTGCAATACTCCCACCTCAGCCTCCTGAGAAACTGGGACTACAGGCATGTACCACTGCACCTGGCTCACTTAGGAAATTCTAAGGGTTTTAGGAGCTGTGTGCTAGAACCCACTGTGCCAAAACTGAAGGAGGAAAACCAAATATATATTTCTTATTATATCACAATATCACATCCATATCGCTGATATCTGTTTTGGTATTTTTTTCAACTGCGTAGGGGTGGCAGAGCTGGGATAATAGTCCCATCTATATGTGGGAGAGGTCTGGCAATCCAAGCAGGGGATATAGTTGTAATTATGTTCCTGAAGTCCAAATATGTACATCTTGGTGAAGTTTCAGGCAGCTAAAGGTAGAAGGATTCTGCTCCCTGGATGATCCTGCAATTCTAATTTCAGAGACTTAGTGTTGCTGCTGGGTAGGACCCTTGATGGCCCCTTGATCTTGCCCCAATCTAGAGTCAGCTCTTTCCACTTTCATCTCTTCCATCTCCTCCTCTTGCAACTAATCCCTGCCCTAATGACCTTTTTGGGAGCTGCCCTCTGTGCCCACCTCTTTGCCATTCTCTCCACCCTCTTTCCCTTGCTGAGTTTCCCTTATTTTTGGAACTGTTTGCAGTGGGAGTGGCTTCTGGCAGCTTCCTTGTCCCTGCTGTGCTCGGTCCCTGAAAACTTGCCCTCACAGGAATCACCCTCCAGTGAGCTGCTGTCTTCCTTCATCATCTTCTCTGCAAATGTAGCTCCTCTGCTGTCTGTGCCTCTGAAAACTGAGGGTGGGGGTCAGGAGGTTTGCTTTTTTTTTTTTTTTGAGACAGAGTCTGGCTCTGTCGCCCAGGCTGGAGTGCAGTGGTGTGATCTCAGCTCACTGCAAGCTCCGCCTCCCGGGTTCAAGCGATTCTCCTGCCTCAGCCTCCCAAGCAGCTGGGACTACAGGCACCCGCCACCAGGCCTGGCTAATCTTTTGCATTTTTGTTGAGACGGGGTTTCACCGTGTTAGCCAAGATGGTCTCAATCTTCTGACCTCATGATCCGCCCACCTCGGCCTTCCAAAGTGCTGGGATTACAGGCATGAGCCACCGCACCTGGCCTGAGGTTTGCTTTTTGTGTAAGATGGTGCCTTTCTTTCTGGTTGTTTAGGTGGCAGCTTTGACTCCAGATCTACAAAGGCAGAGATTCACAGTCCACAGATAATTAGAAAGTCAGCCTGTTCACTAGGGTGCAGGAAGAGCTTCCTCATTCGTTTGTTGGCTCTTTCTCTCCTGCAGTCATCGGGTTAGGGTGAACCCTTCCTCTCAGCATCATGCTTCAATCATCATCATCATCATCATCATCATCATCATCATCATGGTCATCATCATCATAGGCTTTCCTTACTCACCAATCCACATGAAGCAAAGGGAGCCACCCCCACTAGATCACTTGAGAGTATCCTTACCTGCACATAACTCTTTGTTGGCTCAGGTTACATGAGACTTAGGATCTTCAGGGATGCTCACCCCCAAGTTGGGGTGATTCCTCAGCCTTATGCTACCTACAGAACATGAATGGTGATGATAATAGTAATATCTAAGATTTGTAAGTAGTTGTGTGTCAGATCCCATTCTAAGCATGTTTACATATATTAACTCATTTAATTCTTGCTGCTTTATGACATAGATACTATTATTATCCCCATTTTATAAATGAAGAAATTGAGGCACATAAATATTAAATAACCTTCCCAAAACAAATAAGTGTTTGAGCTAGGACCAGAACTCAGGCAGTCTGGCTCCAGAATCTGGGCCCTTTGTATTACCCTGATAAGGGGCTAGATAAGTGAAGGGCAATAGATTGGTTGTCAAGAATATTGTCCAGCCTAGCTTATAGGGCAGAGCTTCCCTTAGCTGAGCTCAGGCATATCCACTTGGTCCCTCATAACCTAGACAGGTAAAATCTGTACTTTCTCTGGTCCCTCATCCTTCCAGGGAAGAACCAGTGAGTAGGTGTGGATATCCTGAAGCTAAGCTAAACTCTCCTCTTAACTCATGGGAAGGCCCTAGGCCTCATTTATTCTTCTAAATCAGTTCTCAACAATGGGGTGCACTGCCCTCTAGGGGATGTTTTGGGTATCTGTGGGGGGATTTTTTTAGTTGTCAGTGTGTGTGTGTGTGTGTGTGTGTGTGTGTGTGTGTGTGTGTGTGTGTGTGTGTGTGTGTGTGTGTGTGTGTGTGTGTGTGTGTGTGTGTGTGTGTGTGTGTGTGTGTGTGTGTGTGTGTGTGTGTGTGTGTGTGTGTGTGTGTGTGTGTGTGTTGGGGTGGTGATGGTGGTGGTGAAGGTTCCTGGTATTTAGGAGCCAAGGATGCTAGACAATACTGCGATGACCATTGTGTGTGTGTGTGTGTGTGTGTGTGCGCGCGTGTGTGTGTGTTGGGGTGGGGGGTGGGGTGGTGATGGTGGTGGTGAAGGTTCCTGGTATTTAGGAGCCAAGGATCCTAGACAATACTGCAATGACCAGGACAGTGCTGCACAAAAAAGAATTGTCCCACATCTCACATGACTTTTAAAAGCCCCATTGGAGGCCGGGCGCGGTGGCTCACGCCTGTAATCCCAGCACTTTGGGAGGCCGAGGCGGGCGGATCACGAGGTCAGGAGATCGAGACCATCCTGGCTAACACGGTGAAACCCCGTCTCTACTAAAAATACAAAAAAAAATTAGCCGGGCGTGGTAGTGGGCGCCTGTAGTCCCAGCTACTCGGGAGGCTGAGGCAGGAGAATGGCGTGAACCCGGGAGGTGGAACTTGCAGTGAGCCAAGATCGCGCCACTGCACTCCAGCCTGGGCGACAAAGCAAGACTCCGTCTCAAACAAAAAAAAAAAAAAAAAAAAAAAAAGCCCCATTGGAGGCCAGGCGCCATGGCTCACGCCTGTAATCCCAGCACTTTGGTAGGCCAAGGCGGGCGGATCACCTGAGGTCAGGAGGTCGAGACCAGCCTGGCCAGCATAGTGAAACCCCGTTTCTACTAAAAATACAAAAATTAGCTGGGCATGGTGGTGGGAGCATGTAATTCCAGCTACTCGGGAGGCTGAGGCAGGAGAATTGCTTGAACCCGGGAGGCGGAGGCTGCAGTGAGCTGAGATGGTGCCACTGCACTCCAGCCTGGGCGACAGAGCAAGACTTTGTCTTTAAAAAAATAAATAAATAAAAATCCAAAAATTAGTTGTCCATGCTTGCGTGCACCTGTAGTCCCAGATACTCGGGACGCTGACGCAGGAGAATCGCTTGAACCAGGGAGGCGGAGGTTGTAGTGAGCTGAGATCGCACCACTGCACTCCAGCCTGGGTGACAGAATGAGACTCCATCTAAAAAAAAAAAGTCCCATTGGATATTAATTTAGGTAAATAAAGCCTGTTATAATCAGAAGGAGCCTGGAACACAACTCCATTTTACATATAAATGCAAAGTATTTTTGTCATTGTTTTAGACCCTGAATTTCCAAGAAATACGAGTAATGTGTAGATTGAAGGGAAATCATAATTTTTGTTCAGAACTTTACCAAGAGTTGTTTGCCATTTCAGGAATCCATGTCATAAGACAATGCTATCTGTGGTATTTGAGTCTCTAATACCTACCTATCAGTTTGCATGTATTACTGTTGCATTCACAGCAGTTTTTTGTTTGTTTGTTTTTGAGACTGTCTTGCTCTGCCTCCCAGGCTGGAGTGCAGTGGCAGCATCTCGGCTCACTACAGCTTCCATCTCCTGGGCTCAATTGATCCTCCCGCCTCAGCCTCACAAGTAGCTGGGACTACAGGCATGTGCCACCACACCCAGCTAGTTTTTGTATGTTTTGTAGAGAAGAGGGTATCGCCACATTGCCCAGGCTGGTCTTGAACTCCTGGGCTCAAGTGATCCACCTAATAAAAATTAGCCGGTCATGGCGGCGCTTGCCTGTAGTCCCAGCTACTCGTGAGGCTGCGGCAGAAGGATTGCTAGAGCCCAGGAGACCAAGGTTGCAGTGAGCCAAGATCGTGCCACTGCACTCCAGCCTGGGCAACAGAGTAAAACCATGCCTCCAATCAATCAATCAGTCAATCAATCAGTCAATCAATCTGACTTAAAATTAGCCGGGCGTGGTGGCGGGCGCCTGTAGTCCCAGCTACTCGGAGAGGCTGAGGCAGGAGAATGGCGTGAGCCCGGGAGGCGGAGCTTGCAGTGAGCCGAGATCGCGCCACTGCACTCCAGCCTGGGTGACAGGGCGAGACTCCGTCCCAAAATAAAAAAAAAAAAAAATCCTACATGACTCGAAAGCACTTTTGAAGGAAAGAAGGTATTACTGAAGATGATTCTGAATCAGGTCTATTTATGGTAAATAAATTTTTTTCTCTAGCACCATAATTTGACATTCAACATTTCCCTTGATTCTCTAACAGTTATATATTATTACTCCTATTTTATAGATTAAGAAGGATTCATAGAGAGAGACTAAATAATTTCCTTAAAACTTTAGGCCTTTCTGACTTCATAACTCATATTTTATTTTAAACCCCTAATACTCCTCTGATGGTCTCCTGCATTCAGAAATAAGTTGCGTAGCTGGGTGTGGTGGTTTATGCCTGTAATCTCAACACTTTGGGAGGCCGTGGCTGGAAGATTGCACAAGGCCGTGAGTTTGAAACCAGCCTGGACAACATAGTGAGACCCTGTCTATACAAAAAATTAAAAATAAAAAAATAATTTTAAAAAGGAAGAAATTGGGCTGGGCATGGTGGCTCATGTGTCCAATCCTAGCACTTTGGGAGGCCAAGGCTGGCAGATCACCTGAGGCCAGGAGACCAGTCTGACCTATATGGTGAAACCCTGTCTCCACTAAAAATACAAGAAAATTAGCCAGGCATGGTGGTGCACAACTGTAGTCCCAGCTACTCAGAAGGCTAAGAATCTCTTGAATCTGGGAGGTGGAGGTTGCAGTGAGCCGAGATGGGGTTTCTCCATGTTGGCCAGGCTGGTCTCGACCTCCTGACCTCAGATGATCCACCCGCCTTGGCCTCCTAAAGTGCTGGGATTACCAGTGTGAGCCACCGTTACCAGCTGCAGCATTTTTTTTTTCTGAAACAGGGTCTCACTCTGTTGCCTAGGCTAGAGTGCAGTGGTGAGATCTCAGCTCACTGCAACCTCTGCCTCCCGGGCTCAACTGATCCTCCAACCGCAGCTTCACGAGTAGCTGGGACTACAGGTGTGCAACACCACACCTGGCTAATTTTTGTATTTTTTGTAGAGATGAGGTTTTGCCATGTTGCCCAAGCTAGTCTCAAACTCCTGGGCTCAAGCCATCCACATGCCTTTGCCTCCCAAAGGGCTGGGATTACAGGCATAAGACACTGTGCCCAGCCACAAAGCAGCAATTTATCATTAAATGGAAATGGTTATATGTGATGGTTAATTTTAAGTGTCAACTTGACTGGGCCACAAGGTGCCCAGATACTTGGTTCAACATTATTCTGGGTGTGTCTGTGAGGGTGTTTCTGGATGAGACTAACATTAGAATCAGCAGTCTGAAGCAGATTATCCTCCCCATTATAGGTGAGCCTCATCCAATCTATTGAAGGTGTAAATAGAACAAAAGGCTGAATGAGAGAAAATTCATTCTCTCTGCCTGATGGTATTCAAACTGAGACATTGGTATTCTCCTGCCTTTGGACTTGAATTGGAACTTATGCCATTAGCTTGCTGGTAGTCAGGCCTGCAGACTGCAGGTTTTGGAACTTCTCTGCAGATCTTGAGAATTCCCAGCCTCCAAAATCATGTGAGCTAATTTCTTATAATAAACATATATCTATATCTATATTGGTTATATTATAGATGAAGAAGAGATACATGAATGGAACACAAAATGGATACAGACTGTGAAAAAATTAATGTTCCAGGTGACTGTCCACCAAAAGCCTCTTTTTCTGGCACCCCCAGTGCTGCTCAGTTAGCCCTTGGACAAAGTGGCCATTTTGGCAGGCATGGAGCCTATGCATGAGCTCAACAACATAGAGTTTCCCTTACCAAGGCTGATCTAATTAATGCTATCACTGAGTGCCTAATATGTCAAGAGCAGAAACCAACACTGAGTCCCTGATACACACTATTCTCTGAGGGGACCACCTTCCCGCTTGATGCTTAATGGCAGGTTAATTACACTGGCCTTCCTCCATCATGGAGGGGCAGAGGGTTTTTTGTTTCGTTTTGTTTTTGAGACAGGGTCTTGCCCTGTCACTCAGGTTGGAGTGCAGTGGCACAATCACACAATTACAGCTCACTGCAACCTCTGTCTCCTGGGCTGAAGCAATCCTCCCACCTCAGCCTCCCAAGTAGCTGAGATTACAGGCATGAACCACCACGCCCTGCTAAAAGATACATTCTGAATATGGATTTGCTTTCCTTATACACAATGCATTTACCAGGACCACCATTTGTGGGCTTACAAAATGCCTTATCCATAGTCATGGCATTCCCCATAGCATTGTGTCTAATCAAGGAACTTATTTCACAGCAAAGAAGTACAGTAATGAACTCAATGTTCATGGAATTAAGTGATCTTACCACAGTTCTCATCACCTGGAAGCAGATGCCTATTTGAAACATGGACTGACTTACTAAAGACTCACAGCAACACTTGGCAGACAATACCCTGAAACAATGGGGATCTATCTTACAAGGTGCAGTATGTGTTTTGAATGAGAGGCCATTATATGGTGGTGTTTCCCCCACAGCCAGAATATATGGGTTCAGGAGTCAGCAAGTAGATGTGGGAATGGCTCTTCCACTGTTACACTAATAACCCACTCATTGAACTTTTGTTTCCCAGCAGCTTTGAGCTCTGCTGGTTTGGAGGACTTTGTCTCCAAAGGAAGATTGTGTCCACCAGTGAACACAGCAATGGTTTCATTGACTTGGAAGACAAGAATGCCACCTAGCCATTTGGGGCTTTATATGACACTGAACAAAAAAGCCAAACAAAAGGATTATAATAGTTCCCCCTATCCACTTATTTATGGCTTCACTTCTCAAAGTTTCAGTTTCCCACAGCCAACTGTGGTCTGAAAATATTAAATGGAAAATCACAGAAATAAACAATTCATGAATTTTAAATTGCATACTGTTCTGAGTAGCGTGATGAAATCTTGTGCTGCCAGGGATGTAATTATCCTTTGTCCAGCATATCCATGCTGTATACATTACCTGCCCTTTAGTCATTTAGTATCTATCTCAGTTATCAAACCAACTGTCCAAGTGCTTGTGTTCAAGTAATCCTCATTTTACTCAATAATGGCCCCAAAATGCAAGAGTAGTGATGTTGGCATACTGTTATAATTTTTTTCTATTATTAGTAGTTATTTATGTTAATCTCTTACTGTGCCTAACTGGTAAATTAAACTTTATCATAGGCCAGATGCGGTGGCTCATGCCTGTAATCTCAGCACTTTGGGAGGCTGAGGTGGGCGGATCACCTGAGGTAAGGAGTTTGAGATCAGCCTGGGCAACATGGTGAAACCCTGTCTCTACCAAAAATGCAAAAAATTAGCCAGACGTGGTGGCGCACACCTGTAATCCCAGCTACTTGGGAGACTGAGGCAGGAGAATCGCTTAAACCAAGGAGGCGGAGGTTGCAGTGAGCCAAGATTGTGCCAATGCACTCCAGCCTGGGCAACAGAGCTAGACTCCATCTCAAAAAAACAAAAACAAAAACAACAAAAAACTTTATCATAGATATATATGTATAGGACAAAACATAGTATATATAGGGTTCAGTACCATCCCTGGTTTCAGGCATCCAGAAAGTTCTTGGAACGCATCCCCCACAGATAAAGGAGGGCTACTGTATTCCGCTGGCTGGTGTGACTGATCCTGATTACATAGGGGAAATTGAATTGCTGCACAGTGGGGACAAGGAAAGCTATTTCCAGAACCCAGGGGATTCTCTGGGAGTGCCACTTAGTACTTCCCAGCCCAATAGTAAAGGTTAATGGACAAATATAGCAACCAAATACAGAAAAAAAAAAAAAAAAAAAAAAAAAAAAAGGCAAGACAATTGAGAACTCAGACCTTGAGCGAGAAATGGAAGTTTGGGTCCCTGTACAGGTGAAGAACTCTGACCATCTGAAGTTCTGAGTGAGAATGGGGAAATACAGAATGAGAAGTAGAAGTGGAATATGTCTTTTGACCCAATTATGGAAATGAGGACTGGACTGCAGGAAGTTGGCCTATTTTCTATTTGCTTATTATAATAGATATGTGTTTATGTTAGCCATTTATTCACCTCTCTTCTTTTTATATTATTAGACAAGTTACTGGAAGTGAACTTTACAATATAGTCTACATCATAGAATATTTGGTGGGACTATGACAGAATTAACATAATCAGGGATGAATACAATCACTGTTGGCCTATTTGAAGAACTGTGAAAAGCTCTGTGTGTGTAGTCTGCCCATGCCTTTCCTTCTTCAACCTTACTTCTACACATGAATATTTGTCCAACAATTTCTCAGATGTTTTAAGGCAGGGTAGCAAACTCATATGTTCATAGTGGTCAGGCAGGTAAGGAAATGAGAGAAGTGAGGATTTAGATCCCATCTAAAGGGGAAAAACAATATTCAGTTCAAAGTGATTGTTGCCTGATGACAATCAATTGTAGCATTATTTGAATAAACAAACATATAGGACAAACAACAGATGTTTTCCAAGTTGTTGCAACCTCTGATTTAAAGTTAATTGATTGGCCAGGCGCAGTGGTTCACGCCTGTAATCCCAGCACTTTGGGAGGCCGAGGCTGGCGGATCACGAGGTCAGGAGTTCGAGACCAGCCTGGCCAACATGGCGAAACCCCGTCTCTACTAAAAATACAAAAATCAGCCTAGTGTGGTAGTGGGCGCCTGTAATCCCAGCTACTAAGGAGGCTGAGGCAGGAGAGTCGCTTGAACCCAGGAGGCAGAGGTTGCAGTAAGCCGAGATCGTGCCACTGCACTCCAGCCTGGGTGACAGGGCGAGACTCTATCTCAAAAAAAGAAAAACAAAAAAAAAAGAAAAAGAGAGAGAGAAAGTGTTAACAGAAAGAGGAAGTGGCTGGTAATGTTGAATACTGCTGAGAGGAGAGGAAGACAAGAGTGACCACTGAATCTGCAAAATAAGCATCATTAATGCCCTTTGAAACAAGCAGTTTTAGTGGAGTGATGAGGATAGAGACATGATTGAAGTGGGTTGAAGAGAGAATGGGAGGTATTAAATATAGTATCCTAGACTTGTTCAAGGAGTTTTGCTATACAGGGAAGCGGAGAAACGGGGCAGTATCTGGAGGTAGGAATTTCAGAGATATTAAGAAATGTATAGAGGCCGGGTGCAGTGGCTTACGCCTGTAATCCCAGCACTTTGGGAGGCCGAGGCTGGTGGATCATGAGGTCAAGAGATCGAGACCATCCTGGCCAACATGGTTAAACCCTGTCTCTACTAAAAATACAAAAAAATTAGCTGGGCGTGGTGGCGCGCGCCTGTAATCCCAGCTACTCAGGAGGCTGAGGCAGGAGAATCGCTTGAACCTGGGAGGTGGAGGTTGCAGTGAGCCGAGATCTCGCCACGGCACTCCAGCCTGGCGACAGAGCGAGACTCCATCCGCCCCCACCCAGAAAAAAAAAAATGTGTAGAAAGACATTTCATATGTCTTGTGTTTTATCCATCATCACCAGTTGTCTTTTGTCTTTGTTTATAATGTATTTTGCCATTAAAGAGGTTGAACTAGGTTGGGTGTGGTGGCTCATGCCTGTAATCCCAGCATTTTGGGAGGCCGAGGTGGGAGGATCACTTGAGGTCACGAGTCTGAGACCAGCCTGCCCACCATGACGAAACCCCATCTGTACTAAAAATACAAAAATTAGCCGGGCATGGTGATGGACACCTGTAATCCCAGCAACACGGGAGGCTGAGGCAGGAGAATCACTTGAACCCAGGAGGTGAAGGTTGCAGTGAGCCAAGATTGTGCCACTGCACTCCAGCCTGGGTGACACAGCGAGACGCCATCTCAAAAAAAAAAGAGAGAGATTGAATTTCTTTTTTTTTTTTTTAATGTAGTCAACTTTATTCTCCTTAAACCACAAAATAGTCTTTGGTTGTACAAACATCACTAGTTACAGTCTCGCCCAGGTCTCTGCTGGGGTGGAGGCAGTTAGTCAGAGGCCAGAACTCCTGCAGGGTCTCTTTAAAATGCTAACACTCAGGTTAAAAGACTCGGGGCAAGGGTGGTGCTGGAGCTGGCAGAGACCCCACCTCAAGTCTGGGGGAGCTGCCTGCTCCTCTAGGAGGGCACAGGGCCCAGGCCACAGCGCCTAGGCCTTACGAGGCGGCGGCTGCTACACAGCGCCACATCTTCAGGGCCCACAGCCCCGGGAGATTGAACTTTTTATCACTTTCTTTTATGATTTCCGGATTTCCTGTCTTGCCTAAAGACCTTCCCCATTTGGAGATTAAACAAATATTTTTATTTCCTTCTAATATTTGTCTTTTTAAAATTTTTATTTTATTTTTGTATAGGATGTGAGGGAAAAAACTTTTTACTTTGTTTTCTTCCAGGCGTATAAGTCAAGTGTGCCAATGCCAATATATTTTATTAAATAATCAATTCATTTACCACTGAACTGAAATGCTTTTTTTTTGAGACAGGATCTTGCTCTATCACCCCGGCTGAAGTACAGTGATGCGATTTTGGCTCGCTGCAACCTCCACCTCCTGGGCTCAAGCGAGCCTCCCGCCTCAGCTTCCGGAGTAGTTGGGACTACAGGCACGCACCATCATGACTGGCTAATTTTTTTTTTTTTTTTTTTTTTTTGAGATGGACTCTCACTGTGTCGCCCAGGCTGGAGTACAGTGGTACGATTTTGGCTCACTGCAAGCTCCACCTCCCGGGTTCACGCCAGTCTCCTGCCTCAGCCTCCCAAGTAGCTGGGACTACAGACGCCCGCCACCACGCCCGGCTAATTCTTTTTGTATTTTTTAGTAGAGACAGGGTTTCACCGTGTTAGCCAGGATGGTCTCAATCTCCTGACCTTGTGATCCGCCCGCCTTGGCCTCCCAAAGTGCTGGGATTACAGGGGTAAGCCACCGCGCCCAGCCACGACTGGCTAATTTTTGTATTTTTTGTAGAGATGGCAGTTTCACCATGTTGCCCAGGCTGGTCTCGAACTCCTGGACTCAAGCAATCCGCCTGCCTTGGCCTCCCAAAGTGCTGGGATTACAGGTGAGAGCCAATGTGCCCAGCTGACAAAGGTTTTTAAAGGCAAAATGAGGAGGCTCACATAATTGTTTTGAAATATTAATAATTATCCTTTGCTACAATAATCAATAAAGACAATGCCAGTTGGAGGTTTGACAGACAGTTGTTGGGCAGATGTCCTTGTAGATGTAATTTTTGTGTAAGGTCGTGAACGGCATTTGTGCAAGGTTGCAGTTTTCGCATTTTTTTGTTTGTTTGTTTAATTTCAACTTTTATTTTAGATTTAGGGGGTACATGGACAGGTTTGTTACATTGGTATACTGTGTGATGCTGAGGTTTGGGGTACAAATTATGCCGTCACTAGGTAGTGAGCATAGCACCCAATGAGTACTTTTTCAGCCCGTCCCTCCTCTTTCTTTCCCCTCAAATAGGCCCCAGTGTCTATTGTTCCCATTGTTATGTCCATATATACCCGATGCTTAGCTCTCACTTATAAGTGAGAACATGCAAAGATAAAGAATAAATTTGGCTGCAATACAGTAGGCAAAATTCATTTGCAAGGAGATCAGAAAGCCATTTGATTATAGCCTAATCCAAATAGATTTATCATTTAATTTAATAATTTAACGAGGGGGAAGGGAATATTTCAAAAACGTTTAATGTTTATTTCTCATAGAATTAAAAAAAAAATTTATTTATGGCCGGGCGCGGTGGCTCACGCCTGTAATCCCAGCACTTTGGGAGGCCAAGGCAGATGGATCACCTGAGGCTAAGGGTTCGAGACTAGCCTGGCCAACATAGTGAAACGCCGTCTCTACTAAAAATACAAAAATTAGCTAGGCATAGTGGGCGCCTGTAATGCCAGATCCTCGGAGGGCTAAGGCAGGAGAATTGCTTGAACTCGGGAGGCAGAGGTTGCAGTGAGCTGAGATCACGTCATCACACTTCAGCCTGGGCAATAAGACCAAAACTCAATCTCAAAAAAAAAAAAAATTATTTCTATAGGTTTTTGGGGTACAGGTGGTGTTTGGTTACATGAGTAAGTTCTTTAGTGGTGATTTGCGAGATTTTGGTACACCCATCACCTTAGCAGTATACACTGAACCTAATTTGTAGTTTTTTTATCCCTCACCACCCCCACCCACCCTTTCCCGAGTCCCCATTTTGCATTCTTTTGTCATAGCTTTTGTTATCAAGTGTTTATGCATGAGAACCTGTTTCTTCATAGCCCTCCCTGGCTCTGTTTGTCAGGGTTTTCTTTTGTTTTGTTTTTGTTTTTTTGTTTGTTTTTGGGTTTTTTTTTTTTTTGAGACGGAGTCTCGCTCTGTTGCCCAGGCTAGAGTGCAGTGGCATGACCTCAGCTTACTGCAGCCTCCACCTCCCAGGTTCAAGCGATTCCCCTGCTTCAGCCCCCTGAGCAGCTGGGATTACAGGCAAGCACCACTATGCCTGGCTAATGTTTTGTATTTTTAGTAGAATGGAGTTTCACCATGTTGGCCAGGCTGGTCTTGAACTCCTGACCTCAAGTGATCCACCCACCTCAGCTCCCAAAGTGCTGGGATTACAGGCGTGAGCCACTGTGCTTGGCCCTGTTTTTCTTTTTTAACACGAGTGTCTCCGTCTTGATTCTGACAACTCTCACATATTGTTACTTAATAAATCTTATAATTTTTTTCATACAGGTTATGTACCTTTCTTGTTAATTTTTGTTTCTGTTCTTTTTACTGTCATCAGTGGGCTTCCCTATTATTTTCATTTCTAGCTAGATTTCTAGTTATAGACTGAAATTAATTTATTTTATAATCACACTACCAGATTGACTTCTTAGTTCAATACATGTCTAGTTGCATCTTATGGATTTCCTAGAAACACAATTGTATTATCTGCAAATAAAGATAAGTTTCTCATCTATGTATACAGATTGTTCCTTGTTTTTGGTTTATTACACTAGCTAAATTCTTCAAATATAATACTGAATATTATTAGCGATAATGTATGTACTGTCTTTTTTGTTTTAATGACAATGGCTGCAGTATTTCATATTTAATATGCTTTTTAAATGATTTTTGAAAAATAGTGTCCATTATGGTTATTTCTATTACTATTTTACTTAGAATGTTTTGTAGGAATAGCTACTAAAAAACAATTGCTTTTTTTTTTTACATCTCCTCTTGATAGAATTACATTTTTTCCCCGATGATATAACACATCCTGTTAGTAAATTTCCTGATACTGAACTATTCTTTCATTCTCAGAGTATATTCTTCATGGTCATAATTTATTATTTTATTAACTCATTGTGGAATTCTCTTTTGCAAATATTTTATTTAGACTTTTTGTATGCGTATTCATAAATTGGGTTATAATCTTTTTCTTTATGGTTAACACTGAAAAAGGCTTTAAATTATTCTCAAAGTGCTCACATGCCTGGGCAAAATTATTGCTATTATTAACAATGCACTGAGGATTGTGAATGATTTATTTCAAAGTAATAATTAGATGGGATTCAAAGTTTCCCATATAACAATGTCATTTCCCTTTATCTGAATCATTATTCTGACTTTATTTAATGCTTTACTGCAGAGGAAAGAAAGGGGGGATGTGGCTTACTTTGTTGGGGATTGTGGAAAATGGGCACAGTCCTGGAAAAACCCACATTAAGTGTGCAATGCCTGTGAAAATGCCTAATGCAAAGGTTGCAAAATGTTGTCCCAGGGTACCAGGATTCTTCATGGAATAAGAAATATTAAAATAATTGGATAAACTGAGCTAGCAAAATGCAGGTGGCTGATAAATTTTAGAACAAAAGTGTAATTAAATGAGAAGCTTTGAGCTATACTCTATCTCATAGGTAGCATAATATTTCATTTGACTCTCTCTTTTTTTTTTTTTTTTTTTTTTATGAGACATAGTCTCGCTGTGTTGCCCAGGCTGGAGTGCAGCGGCATGACTCAGCTTACTGCAACCTCCGCCTCCCCGGTTCAAGCAATTCTTGTGCCCCAGCTGCCCAAGGAGCCAGGGTTAGAAGGCGTTCACCACCATGCTGGGCTAATTTTTGTATTTTTAGTGGAGACCGTGTTTAGCCATGTTGGTCAGGCTGGCCTCAACCTCCTGGCCTGAAGTGATCTGCCCACCTCGGCCTCCCAAAGTGCTGGCATTACAGGCATGAGCCACCACATCCAACCTCATTTGACTCTCCTGACAGTCTGGGAAGTTTAAGCAGGGAACCCAGCTGCAACTATCTAATGAATAATGGACAGTTTAGCATCTTAACTAATAAGGAATCTTGGGCTTAAGATATTCCCAACTTTATTACTGGGTTGTGACTAAGTTTCCTCTCCCACTTCCCCCCAACAAAAGGCTATATATACTCTATTAGCTTTTATATTTAAATGAAGGCAGATTGATTTTTTTTAAAGACATTGAAGACACCCCTCAAACAAATGGAAGCACTCTGGGTTTTGGTAAAGCTGGTGTTAATCATATCTTTAGCTTCTTAACAAGGGTAAGAAATTACTTGTGGGCACTTTGGGTTTTTCTGTGCCATCAGTAATCCCCAGGGGACAATGATACGTATATGTTTTTCCACAATCAGTTCAGGATACCAGGATATTAATGGTATACCTAAATCAACATACCAACAAACTAGCTAATGAGGTATTAATAGTATACCTATTAATAGGTAAACAGAAGTAAAATCATGTACCAACAAAACAAAGCAGTGATTGTTTAGAGAGGTGAATGGGATTTGTGCTAATTTGTAAAGTGTACTACCTTAGGCAAGCACTAGAAACAAATATTGAACACCTTAATATTTAGTTGTATATCAACTTACAGTTTACAAAGTTTTCCATACACAGGATCTCATTTGATTATTATAAAATCCCTAGGAATTAAGCAGGGCAGATATCATTATCTCAGTTGTTTACAAGTACATAAACAAGCTTACCAAAGTCAGGTAACTGTCCTGGGGATCACACAGCTAGAGAGTGGCTGGGATGTTTTAAAATTCAGATCTTGGTGAAGACAGATTCTGCGTTTTAACTCATGTAAAAGCAGAGACTGACAGAGTTTACAACGTAGTATAATCTCACTGATTATTTGCTGAAGGTATGAATGTGTCTTGTGAGGCTATTTCAGAGTTCTTTCTAGTATACTATATAAGCCCACCCCCCAAAAAAACAAACTAAACAACTGAAGCCAAGTATGGAAGGTTGGGGATGGGATAAGGGGCACGAATTATTCCCAGGAGGACTGGGAAATTCTAGACAATGCAGCAGCTTCTGGAAATGTCAGTGTTTATTAAACATTTAAGGACATTTGGAGGTTTGAGAAGAAATATACAGAATGTAGAAAAATCCTAAGAATCCCCTGTGGCTGCAGTGCAGCCTCTTCCTCCTCCCCCCCCGTCCCCCCATTTCCCATTTGTTTTTCCTGCTTTTTGTTTGGTTGTTTAAAAACCATTTCTTAAGGTTCATTTGCCCCCTCCCCCACTCCCTGACCTATGAGGATCCATTCTCTCTCTCTCTCTCTCTGTCTCTCTCCTCAAGACCTGGAGTCCCAGAACAGTGCTCCAAAGTGGTCAGGGGGAACCAATGCTATACCGAAGTGTGAGGATCAGGGGCCCCTCTGCTTGGGCTGGCTCTTCATTAAGGACTTAAGGGGGGCGTGAATTGCAAAAGCCACATGACGTCATTGGTCCTCAGTCATGGGTGTAAGGGCAGAGGATGAGCACAGGTAAACAAACAAAGAATGGATTAAAAAATAAAAAATAATAACCTAAATAAACCCTGAAGGAGAGTCTGATCTGGGTGCTCTGGGTATTAGCTGGGGGGACAGAGTATGGAGCTGGGCCACCTGGTAGAGGGGAGGGAGGGACGGGAGAGGAAACAGCCAGGGGGACAGGCTGGGGGATGCAGGAGATGGGAATGCCAGGTGGCCTGGACTTGAGGCAGAGGGTATCAAAGTCCCTTTCTTCTCAGTGCTCAGATGGACAGGCACCAAACACACAGCCCCCGGGGCAGGTGAGGGGTAGGATTAGCTCCTGGCCTCCCAGAAAGCCAGGGGTGAAGGTGGGGGAGAATACAATTGCCTGGGGAATGAATTCTGGAATGAAACTTACATCTCAAAGGGAGGTGAGGGCAGGGCAGGGCGGGGGAGCAAAGAGGGAAAGCACCTAGACGGGGGTAAGAGGAGCCTAGGTCCCCCTGCTCTGGCAGGGCCTGGGGTTGGGGGGTGGCGATCACTTGTCCGAGTTCAGGCCCATCATGTTCTTGAGGGCGTTTTTGAGGCTGGTTCTGCTGGGGGACTTGACAGCAGGCCGGAGCTCCGAGCTCTGCTCATCCTTTCGTAGCTCCATCTCGATGACCATCACCTTTGGGCCTTTGGCGGACTCCACCCCTAACCCCCGATCCCCCGCCCGGCCCGCTAACCGCTATTTCTTATCCTTGCGAGACTCCCCCAGCCCCTTGGCCTTCTTCTCACTGACAGCTTTGGTGCTTCTGCTGTGGTCCAGCATTGCATACAGCACTGGCGTCTGGGGGAGGGGCGCACACATCAGTCACCGAGCGACTGGGGCTTGACTGTTCCCATCCCACCCCTCACTGCTGCCCGGCGGCTCCCAGGGTTCTCCTTCCCATCTTGTCCAGGCCCCAAGTCCCGCTAACCTGCCGCCCGCGCTTCGACGCGTCCTTTCCTGGCTTGTGCAATTTCCCCTTCTCCATGGCACTGCAAGAAGAGAGACTGCTGTACGTTCGGCCTCGCCGGAACCCCTTGCACCGCGGACACAGCTTCCTCTTCCCCTTGGCCCTCCCACCCACTGGGGTAGTCTCCGCCCACATGGGGGATAGTGGGGAGAGGGGGAGGGGAGCTAGGCTCCGCCCCTTACCTGAGCCTCCTCTGCAGGGCCGCCTGCCTGCGTAGCCAGCAGTACCGAACCACGTAGAAAAGCAGCAGCAGCAACAGCACCACCCCGAGGACACCCCCGATCACAGCTCCCAGAACCACCCCGTACCTAGTTGGCACTAGGAGGGGTGGGAAAAGAAGTGGGAGAATGAGCAGGGTCCTGTATCTGTGGTTCCTAGTCCGCGTCTATGCCCTGCATTGAGGATGTAGGACTCCCAGCCAAAACTGCCTTCTGCCCAGCTCCCAGAGCCTGAATAAAGGTCCTTAGGCCGGGCTTTTTGCCTCTTCCCCCAACCTGTCAGTCCTCCCTGATCCCCTCCCAAACTGCTTCCCATACCCTTGTCCCCATCCCTTCTCACACCTTTTTCAAAGACATACAGCGTGACCTGAGAGGTCTTGCCCACTATGTCTGGAGGGTTTTTGACGTCACAAGTGAATGTGCCATTGTCACTGTAGTCTAGGTTGTGTATGACAATGGAGCCATCCTTCCAGCGAGGGTCCCCTACCCACTGGATGCGCTCTTTGAAGGTCCCCACCTCGTCAATGTAGGGTTGTCCCTTGGCATAGTGGAAGATCTATGAGGAATGAGGGGAAGCATGTGAGAGGACCCTAATGAGAACACAGCTGTCAAAGCTTAGCTCCATAATTTGTTACAGAAAGAAAAAAGCAAAAAAAAAAAAAAAAAAAAAAAAAAAGCTTCGCTCCAGCCTCAGGGTAAGGGATCTTGGGCTGGAAAGGGTAGTGCTGGAGAAGGGAGGACAATGTAGTCAGGGTGACAAAGACTGTCATTTACCTTGCCAAAGTTGGGGTTATGGCTCAAAAAGGATTTCCCCCTCCTTAGCCCAAGTTATCTTTTTTGTTGTTCTTTGAAGCACTTTCTGTTATCCAACCCCAGGATTCCCCCAGGCACTCACCGAAATGGCATCTCTGCCCCCTTCAGGCTGGTAGCGCCAGGTGAAGGAGATGTCATCTGAGACCCACTCACTGGACCAGAAGGAGCAGTGCAGGGTCACCCGGGAGCCCACAGCACCATGGACCTCCCTGTCGGTGTAAACCACGATGGCCTGGGCCGGGGACAGCACTGCAAGCACAAAGTGGGGAATCAGATGCACCTATGGGCCCAGTAAGGGATACAGAGGAAGTGAGATCAGTAGGAAATCAAGTGCTGAGTCACAGGTCAGAGGCCAATTTGGAAAAGAAACAACAAATTCTGAGCCCCAAGTCTCTGGGGACTAACTGAACAGATGAGCATAAATGCTGTGTCTGTCAAGCTCTTCAGCATGTCTGTAGAGAAGACGAAATCAGTAGTAACAGAATTCTCTTGAGGACTTCCAGAGATTGGGTTCTGTCTTTAAGTGTCACTTCTCCTTTGGGTCAGTATCTTAACTTTTAAGCTATCCTTTAGATGAAGTGTTCTAAATTTTTAAAATTTGTTATAAATTATACAGGTAATACATATTGTACTCTTCTTATAAACTATTCAAGCAATAGAAATAAAACAAAAGTCTCCTTTGACACTTAGCCCAACAAATTCCTTTCCTGTATTCCCTTCCAAGATGTAACAAGTTATCCATTTAATATGAATCAAACTCAGTATAAACTCAATAAACTCAAGATATACACATACTTACAACAAATAGTTTTGTGGAGTTTTTTTTCCCACATACATATTGCATTGTATTCTAGTGTTTTTTTGCTTAAGAACTTACGTATCTGGAGGAGCTTTCCCTGTTGATTCATAGATATCAATCTTATTTTAACAGCTGCATTGGATTTCACAATACAGCAAACTCAAATTTCTTGCAGAAAAAAATGAAGATAACTAGAAAATATAAGTCTTCTTCCCTGGCACAACTGTCCTCATTGCTGAATCCCTGGTTGCCATACAGCTTGCTCTTGACTGGAGAGTCAGGAAGGGAAGGGCCTCATACCCCTCTCAGCTGGGTGCAGAGCAAGACCCCAAGCCTACAGCTCAGATGACCCTACATGTGAGCCCTCTATGGTTCAACTGTCCTCACCTTCCTCTTGGCCATTGTGGCCCAGTGCCATCCCCAAGACTTACCCACACAAGGAAGGTCATTCCAGAGAGACTATGTGTGTGGGCTTGCCCCAGGGAGGGGCAACTGTAGACCTTTTTGTTCTACAGGAGGGGGAGGTGGCAACCAAACAAAGTTCCATTGTCTGACCAACGCTGGGGGGATCATGCCACCCCTACTCCCACCCCAACTGTCCTGAATCTCTCACCTCAGCATGCAATACCATGTACTTGAACCTTCTTGGGAATCCCCCTTGTGTAACAAGGGAGATAATTCACTGGCTCTAACTTCTATTCCTCCTGTTACAATATCAACCATTGCCCTTCTCAGCTGTGCTCAATGGTTCTATGAGTGGAACAAGTGTTGAGACAGAACTCTCCCTCTTCCTTATACATCAAGATTCCTTCCCCCTATTTCCCTCACTATGCCCTTCTCCAACTCTCTATCTTTAACATTTTCTCAGGGTACCCCCAAATAGCCCAGTACAACCCAGAAGAGTCTAGGGCTCAAGCAGCTGACAGCAGAGAACCCTGGGCATTCTGGCCAGCCCCCTTTCCCTTGATGTCCTCCCCACCACCCCCACTTGCCTATGGCTCACTCATTGCACTAGGATTCAGGGCAGTTCAGAGAAGGGAAGGGGCCATTCCAATAATCCTGCTTTGACCTCCTACTCACCCAACATCTGCCAGGGGGCAAGGAAAGGGCTGGTCAGCTTGTGAAGGAAGACAGCTTTAGAGGGATAAGATCCCAGAATCTCATAGAACCTCACTCCATTCACCCACACAACAGGTGAGGAGCCATAGAGAGACAAAAAATCTGAGGAGCTGAGACCACAAACCTGGGCTCCTTACTTAGATCGCACTCTCTTTTTCCTTCTGGGAAACTAAGGTTAAGGCACCTCCTGCACTACTAGGGGACAAGTGGGAACCAAACCCAGGTGTTTGAGCCTATTTCTTTATGCAATCTAACACTGCTTCCCACCAGGCTGTTAGCATGGCTCTGGGGGCATGCTACTATTTCCAACCTGGGTCCAGCCATGCCCACCACTCAGGGAAGCTTGCTACACTCTCTTTAACCCTTTCTTTTAAAATAAAACCTCTACTTCCTCCCTCTAAATGCATATTTTTTTCTTTTCATATATATATATATATATATATTTTTTTTTTTTTTTAATTTTACAGATGGAGTCTGGTTATGTTGTCCAGGCTGGTCTCCAACTCCTGGGGCTCAAATAATTATCCCACCTTGGCCTCCCAAAGTGCTGGGATTACAGGCATGAGCCACCATGCCCAGCCGCATATTTTTTCTTTCTGAATATAATGTCACCTTCCTGCTCCTGCTTTTTCTTTCTTTGGTTGCAGTGGGGAGTGCAGCAAAGGCTGTGGGGATTGCTGAGAGACACCTGAGTCCCAAGACTCCCAGAGTAGGGTGGCTCCACTTACCCAAAGAAGAGAAGAGCAGCACAGCCAGGATAGGGCTGGGGCTGGATGAGGGAGCCCCAGGAGCCATAGCTGGGGCAGGGGCAGGGGCCCGGAGCATCTGTGGGGTTGAGAAAGTGGGGGACCAGGAACTGAACGGGGGGTTCCTGGAACCTGCTTAAAATCCCCTAGGGCCCCAGCATGAGGGGGCTGTCCTCAGCCAGTAACCAATTGCAGCCTGGCATGTGCAGTTGAGAGGTGGTGGGGAGGGGGGCAGAGTGCAGGGAGCAGAAGGGGCATTGTATAGTCTGGGTGGAGGGGTGGGGGGGACACATACCACCCCATACACAGAGGGCTTTGTGTCCACTGGCCTCCCCCTGCCCCAGGCTGGAATGTTGAGGGGGGGTGGTGAGGGAGAGGGACAAAAACAGGGACACAGACACACTAATCTGAGGGATAGATACGGAACCTCAATTTAAAGGCCATAAAAAGGGATTCCTCCTCAGCCTCCTTGCCTGAGAGAGGCTGCCTCACAGCCCTAGGAACTAGAGGGAAGTTTCCCCCAGAGAACTCTGAAAATAGGATATCCCTTGTTATCTCCACTAATGTGGGCTGCATTACAGACTTCTTGAGATGACCAAGTCCTATGGGAGTTTTTTCCCCGCACCTCCCTTCATCCTGTGCGATTCTTCCCAGACAGAAGTTTTTCTCCACTGGACTATTTCCAGGCAAGAAGCCCCTGACCTTTCCGTTTGTCAAGAAGTCCTTCAATGCTTCATGCTGCTGTTTAAGTCCATTTCAATTTATTTCAAGGCTACAAAATTGTATTAAGTGCCAGCAATATGTAAAGTATGAGAATGCAGGTAATAGAGAGAGGAATAAAAATTAAGTCCTTCCCGCAAGGAGTTGAAAATTTGGTTTGGGGAGGTGGAGATGGGAGGATCAGAGGACAAACCCATCAACAATCAAGTATAATAAGCCATGATACTTCCTTTAGTAATGAACAAAACGCTGGGAGTACAAAAGAGGGGCATACACAGCTGCAACATCAGGAAGACTGAGTAAGTTATATGAGAGATTAAAGACAAAATAAACTTTAATAAATGAAGTTTATGTCAGGCATAGTGGCTGACACCTGTAATCTCAGCACTTTGGTAGGCTTATGCAGGAGGATTGCTTGAGTTTAGGAGTTTGAGACCTGTCTAGGCAACATAGCAAGACCTCGCCTCTACCAAATTTTTTTTAAAAATCAGCTGGGCATGTTGTCACATGCTTGTAGTCCCAGCTACTTGGGAGGCTGAGGCAGGAAGATCGCTTGAACCTGGGAAATCAAGGCTGCAGCGAGCTATGATTGCACCACTGCTTTCCACCCTGGGCTACAGAATGAAACTCTGTCTCAAAAATAAATAAATAAATAAATAATGAAACAAATAAATAGTTCAGAGGGAAGAATAGTTGTGTCTAGGAGGCAATGTTGGATATGAATCAGCCTTGAAGGATGACTGTCATTTTGGGAAGGGAGATAGGGAGGGTTACCAGAAGATAGAACAGCAAAAGCAAGGACAAAGAGGTGAGACAGAGAGAGAGAGAGAATGTGTGTGTGTGTGTGTGTGTGTGTGTGTGTGTGTGTGTGTGTGTGTGTATGTATATGAGATGTAGGTTTCTGAAGTGTTGGATATATTCAGGGCCGATCTTGTGCCATCCACTTTGACTTGATTTGGGGAAACTTGAAGTGGCATAGTCAGAAATGAGACTGGACAGGAAAGTTGAAACCAGTTTGTGAAAGGCCTTAAATGACAGGTGAAAGAAGGTGAATTCAATTTGGTACATCATGAGAACCTGAAGGTGTTGGGGTGGAGTTAGCAATGGGGATGTCTACATAACCAGAGCTGAGGTTTTTTTGTTTGTTGAGGCAGTCTCGGTCTGTTGCCCAGGCTGGAATGCAGTGGCATGATCATGGCTCACTGCAGCCTTGACCTCTGAGGCTCAAGCAATTGTCCTACCTCAGCTTTCCAAGTAGCTGGGAACTATAGGCGCATGCCAGCATGCTGGGCTAGTTTAAATTTTTTTTTTTTTTTTTTTCAGAGATAAGGTCTTGCTCTGTGGCCCAGGCTGTAGTGCAGTGGTGCAATGATAGCTCACTGCAGCCTCAACCTCCCAGGCTCAAGTGATCCTCCCACTTCAGCCTCCAGATTAGCTGAGCCACAGGCAGCCACCATCATACCCAGCTAATTTTTCATTTTTTTGTAGAGATGAGGATCTCACTATGTTGCTCAGGTTGGTCTTGAACTCCTATACTCAAGTGATCCTTCTGCCTTGGCTTCCCTAAGTACTGGGATTACAGGTGTGAGTCACCGTGCCTGACCTCTAGAAGTTAATTTAAGTGGGGTGGTCATTGTTATTCCTGCTATGAGACCACTGCAGGCTCGCCCAGGTGAAGGACAGTGTCCTGGTACCTTCCTGGCATCTCATTAGACCACAGCCCTGGTGGGTTTGGTCATTAGTATTAGATTTGCGTTGTGGAATTCTAAATATGGGATTGCTTATGAAGTCCATAGGCAAAACCATCATCATTGACAAATGTTTACAGGATGTTGTAGTCAACATTTCTATAAAACAGCAATTTAAAGTACAAAAAAAAAAAAACCCAAAACTCTCCCCTCCAAAATTTCCACCTAACTCCACCTCCCAACTGTAAGCAATCATTTCCTCTTTATCTAACCACCCCTTTTATCTACACCCTCTTCAATGGGTTGTTGCTACTTTCTTTGTTGCATGTCTTTATTGATCCTGCTAAGGCTATAACCTTCTTGGGGACAGTACAAACATCTGTATCTTTGAACCCCCTACAGAACTTTTCACGGACTGACAAAAAGTCCATAACTACATGCTAAATGAAATTATTAATATTTAAAGAGCTGAGTGGGCTGGGAGTGGTAGCTCGCACCTATAATCCCAGCACTTTGGGAGGCCGAGGCCGGTGGATCACTTGAGGTCAGGAGCTCTAGACCAGCCTAGCCAACATGGTGAAATTCCATCTCTACTAAAAATACAGAAAATTAGCCGGGCATGGTGGTGCACGCCTGTAATCCCAGCTACTCGGGGGGAGGCTGAGGCAGGAGAATCGCTTGAACCTGGGAGGCAGAGGCTGCAGTGAGCTGAGATAGCGCCACTGCACTCCAACCTGGGCGACAGAGTGAGACTACGTCTCAAAATAAAAGAAAAAGAAAAAGAAACAAAAAAAAAAAACAAAAAAGATCTGAGTGAAAAAGGCATTCCTTGGGTTTGTTAACGTGAAGCTCCAGAGAGCCAAGTCAATGACTGGAATTTCGATAGCACAAAACTGTATTTAAATATAATAACTAACGAATAAGTTGTTCATTAAATAAAACTTGTTGTTTGAGGTACCCATCATTGAATATGGGGGGGTAGAGTCTTGAAGATCAGCTGTTAGGGGTGTTGCAGAGGAGATCCCTGCATAGATAGTAGATTGGATTAGAGAGCCTCTTTCAATCCTAAAGTGTACGAATGTGCTTTGTCAAGCATTACAGAAATGCAAAGTAGTAGTATTCACCTGATGCAGAAATAAGTGAATTTGTGCTATTTAAATCCTGAAGTGCAGGGATGCTAAATATACATAAGATCTGAATATTAATATAATTGAGTATTTTTTTTTGTAGAAATAGGAGTTGCTCTAGCCTGTCCCTTTTACTCCTCTCCACCCTACTCCCCACAAGAGTCAAGAACTTTTGTGCTCTGTTCCCTTCCTTTATCATTTGCTCTTCTTCTTTCTTCAGTCTTGAGTGCTCGGCAGTTGATCCCTGTGCTTGGGTTCCCTAAAACTGTATTTGCTCTTCTTCTTTCTTCAGTCTTGAGTGCTCGGCAGTTGATTCCTGTGCTTGGGTTCCCTAAAACTGTATATATATATACATATATAAATCAAAGCGTGTTCTTCCCCTCACTCCGGGTTCTTCTAGCTGTGGGTGTCACCCACATAGCGCTGAAACAAGGAACAAGGGAGCATTGTCCTCGGCTAGTGGGCGCCTGGTCCATGTGGCAGCTCAAACCCAGGAATTGTGGGGTCTAATCGAGGTGGTTAGATGAGGCTCCTCGTTTTCGGGAATGGTGGTCCGCAAGGTCTTCTCGAGGCCCCTCTACACACTCCCCAACTTAGGTCACAATTTATGTATCTGTCTGGTTAAAGCTTCGTATTAGAAAGGGAGGGAACCCAAAGTATCTTTTCTCTTCGGGGTCTCAACCGGCCAACCACGACGTTTTTAGGCCGACCTGGGAGACAGGGGGAACGCAACAGACTGCGAAGTCCTTAAGGAAGAATCTAAACAAGTCCGCCGTTTGCTGTTTGGGAGTGCGATACAAAATGGATATGTACGCAGGTGGAAGCAGATTTTGAGCCAGCGGCGTTTCTGCCGAAATACTGGCAAATTCCGGTAGAAGTCAGTTGCAGGAGGCGGAGGAGGAGACTAAAAAACCAGAAAACAACCAGCAAACCAGCTGGCCAGAGCTGAGCGGAGAAGCTCCAGAGCCTTTTAAAGAGACTCTCGTCACATGACACCCCCCAACCCCGACCCCCCCCAGCCGGCGCGCCTCCGCCCTCGGGTGGCGGGGCCGCCTGGCGTCACTTCCGTCCAGACCGGAACCCAAGATGGCTGCGCTGTTGCTGAGGTGACTTTAGTGTGGGACTGGGAGTTGGTGTCCGCGGCCCTCCGGAGATCTGAACTGGCCCCTTACGTTTTGCTGATAACTGTTTATCCTGTGCCTGGGCAGGGAAAGGACCCATGGGTGTGGAGGCCAAGCGCTCGGGGATCTAGAGACCCCTTTTCCCGTCCCCCCCAGCCGCTCCGGTGCGCTCCGTAGGGCTTCGGGGTCACTGACTTCGTATCGAGGGGCCCTCGGCTCTCGCCCCTTCTGTTTTCCCCACCTCTTCTAGTACTTCTAACGCAAATTGCTCTCGGGTCTGCACCCAGAGCCGAGCTCTGAGAAAATAACTTCAAGGTCAGCCACCCATGGGTCCTACGATTTCGGGAGCGTATTTAGACATTTAGCTTCGGAGAGAGAGATCTTGGTGTATTTTGCCTTTGCTTGGAATGCCTTCAGACACTAGCTGCTCCCACCGTGAGTGGGCGCTGTCTGGGTTCCCAGCGGGCTGCTGGCAAAGGGTGCAGAAGGCCTGGATCCCTACTGGGGTGGCGATTAGCATTAGCACCCAGGGCGGACCTCTGCTGCCCCAGAGCAACCCGGGGAATTCATTTTTAGTTAATCATTTTACTTGGGAGGGAGAGTGAGTGTCCCAGTTTTTTCTCTAAAATGTGAATTAGTTGTCCAGAGAAATACCCTAGATTTTCTTTCATTCTGAACTTTCCGCTATCTAGGTCTCATTCTCTGCTCAGCCTCTCTAGTCACAGCGACTAGCGCCTTTAGACACGCCTGGTACAAATCCCAGCATAGTTTTGTGCCAGCCTTATTTTTGGAAATTGTTTGTTATGGAAAGTTAGCTTCAATGCTGTTGAGATTTCAATCCCTGATTTCCCCAAATGTGTTCTCATTTCTCTTTCCACTTCAGTCACCCAGTTTAAAAATAGAGGGACTTTGTTTAGTTTTTCTGTGACAAAACGATTCCTCTTGGAGTTGAAATCAGGGTTATCTTAATCCTTCATTTTCTCCCTGTTTTTCATCTCCATGTGTATCTTCTGTCTAAGATATGCCAAGGCTTGTCTTGCCAGTGCTGTCTTCTTTATTCCAGATGGTTTGACCATAATTGAGTGCTTTTGAATTCTCTGATATATTTTGGTAGGGGCTTTTGGTAAAATTAACATTTAGTTTGAAGTGATCATATTGGTTCCAAACAGTTCATTTTAGGAGTTTTGGAATTAGTGTTTAGAAGCTGAGGATCATTATAGTCATTAAGTGTATCCATACAGTATCATTTTGAGTTGTGCAGCACTGTCCACTGAAGGGATGGGTCGCCCCTCCACACCTGTGGGTGTTTCTCGTTAGGTGGAACGAGAGACTTGGAAAAGAAAGAGACACACACAAAGTATAGAGAAAGAAAAAAGGGGGCCCAGGGAACCGGCGCTCAGCATACAGAGGATCCCCGCCGGCCTCTGAGTTCCCTTAGTATTTATTGATCATTATTGGGTGTTTCTTGGAGAGGGGGATGTGGCAGGGTCATAGGATAATAGTGGAGAGAAGGACAAAGGTCTCTGCATCATAAGGTAAAGAATTAAGTGGTGTGCTTTAGATACGTATACACATAAACATCTCAATGCCTTGAAGAGCAGTATTGCTGCCCGCATGTCCCATCTCCAGCCCTAAGGTGGTTTTCCCCTATCTCAGTAGATGGAATATACAATCGGGTTTTACACCGAGACATTCCATTGCCCAGGGATGATCAGGAGACAGATGCCTTCCTCTTGTCTCAACTGCGAAGAGGCGTTCCTTCCTCTTTTGCTAATCCTCTTCAGCACAGACCCTTTACGGGTGTCGGGCTGGGGGACGGTCAGGTCTTTCCCTTCCCACGAGGCCATATTTCAGACTATCACATGGGGAGAAACCTTGGACAATACCTGGCTTTCCTAGGCGGAGGTCCTTGCGGCCTACCGCAGTGTTTTGTGTCCCTGGGTACTTGAGATTAGGGAGTGGTGATGACTCTTAACGAGCATGCTGCCTTCAAGCATTTGTTTAACAAAGCACATCTTGCACCGCCCTTAATCCATTTAACCCTGAGTTGACACAGCACATGTCTAAGGGAGCACAGGTTGGAGGTAGGGTTACAGATTAAAATGGAGTCTCTTATGTCTACTTTCTATACAGACACATTAACAATCTGATCTCTCTTTCTTTTCCCCACAGTCCACACTAGGATTCAGTGCCAAGAAAGGTATATTTTTCATTAGTGGTAATCTGAAGCTCTCATGGAAAGGACACCTCCATTTCTCATAAGGGCTTTTTTTAGGAGGATAAATGAGGAATTAAAAATTTTTCTTTTCTTGATTGAAGTTCCCAGTCTAATTCTATTTCACTAGAGGGATTTGGAACTGTTTATAATGTGCTGATTTAACCTCAAAGGAAAATACCTTCTGAAAAATCCTAGGAGCTGATTTCTGGTTCTACATTTATTTTGGACAAGTCAAGGTCATTGATTCCATGATTTTGGTTTCCTCATTTGTGTTGCAAATGGCAATAACTTGGGCCCACTTAAGAGAAATATTGGTTAAACTTTTCTTTTTGTTCTTTTTTTGGGGGTCTCTTATTTTTTTGTTCTTTTTCTTTTTCTTTTTTTTTTTTTTTTTTTTTTTGAGACGGAGTCTCGGTCTGTCACCCAGGCTGGAGTGCAGTGGCATGATCTTGGCTCACTGCAACCGCCCCTGCCCGGGTTCAAGCATTTCTCCTGCCTCAGCCTTCTGAGTAGATGGGATTACAGGGGTCTGCCACCAATCCACCACGCCTGGCTAATTTTTGTGTTTTTAGTAGAGACGGGGTTTCACCATCTTGGCCAGGCTGGTCTTAAATTCCTGACCTCATGATCCATCCGCCTCGGCCTCCCAAAGTGCTGAGATTACAGGCATGAGCCACAACGCTCGTCCTTTATTTTTATTTTTGGTTAAACTTAAAAAAATTTTTTATTTACTTATTTTAATTGGCAAATAAAAATTGTATATATGGTGTACAACACGATGTTTTGAAATATGTGTACATTGTGGAGCTATTGACATATGCATTACATCTTTGTGGGGGAACACTTGAAATCTTAGTGATTTTCAAGTATGCAATGCCTTGGTTTTGTGTGTGTGTGTGTGTGTGTGTGTGTGTGTGTGTGTGTGTGTGTGTGTGTGTTTTTGAGACAGAATCTCACCCCGTCGCCCAGGCTGGAGTGCAGTGGCGCGATCTCAGCTCACTGTAACCTCTGCCTCCCGGGTTCAAGCGATTCTCCTGGCTCAGCCTCCCAAGTAGCTAGGACTACAGGCGCGTGCCACCATGCCAGGCTAATTTTGTATTTTTAGTAGAGACGGGGTTTCACCATGTTGATCAGGCTGGTCTTGAGCTCCTGACCTCAGGTGATCCACCTGAGCCAGGCATCAGCCACCGAGCCAGGCATAAGCCACCGCGCCGGGCCAATGTAACAACATAATAACATAATAATAACAATTGTGGCCAGGCATGGTGGCTCATGCCTGTAATCCCAGCACTTTGGGAGGCCGAGGCTGTCAGATCACAAGGTCAGGAGATCAAGACCATCCTGGCCAACATGATGAAACCCCATCTCTACTAAAAATACAAAAATTAGCCGGGTGTGATGGTGCGCGCCTGTCGTCCCAGCTACTCGGGAGGCTAAGGCAGGAGAATCGTTTGAACCTGGGAGGCGGAGGTTGCAGTGAGCTGAGATCGTGCCACTGCACTCCAGCCTGGGCAACAGAGCAAGACTCCATCTCAAAAAAAAAAAAATTGTACTGTGTTATACAATAGATCTCTTGAACTTATTCCTCCCTTCTAACTGACATTTTGTATCCTCTGACCAACTTCTTCCCCTTCCCCCTCCCCCGCATATAAATATGTTTATGTTTGGCTAATTAAGAATTATTAGTTATCAGAGTATTGTATTGTCATGGCTTTTGAATATATGCTCTCTATTTTGTATGTTCTCTAAACAGTTCAGGGACCAGCTAGAGATGAACAACCAGCCAAGTAACACAAACCATTGGCACTCAGTCAAGGAATGACTTGCCAAGGCCAAGGAGTTAGAGAACTAAGCTAAGGACAGCTAGGCTTCTATGTAATAATGTTCATGCTCCTTAAACACGAAGTCACCAAGAGTCATTAACTATCTGGCCAGTACTCATTGTATTAAATGCCATATGTGAAATGCCCCTAAATATTAAGGTTTAACTCTCAATTTATGAAACTGCTTTTTAAAATAAGCATATTCATTCACAAACCTTTTTATTTTGTTATTTTTATTTTTTTAACCTTTTTCTTTGTGTCAGACATTATTATAGGTACTATGGATCCAAGGCCAGGTGCAGTAGCTCATGCCTGTAATGCCAGCACTTAGGGAGGCCGAGGCGGGAGGATCACCTGAGGTCAGGAGTTCAAGACCAGCCTGACCAACATGGAGAAACCTCGTCTCTACTAAAAATACAAAAATTCGCTGGGCGTGGTTGTGGGTGCCTGTGGGTGCTGGTAATCCCAGCTACTTGGGAGGCCGAGGCAGGAGAATCACTTGAACCTGGGAGGCGGAGGTTGCAGTGAGCCAAGATCGTGCTGTTGCACTCCAGCCTGGGTGACAAAAGCAAAACTCCATTTCAAAAACAAACAAAAAACAGAAACAAAATTAGCTAGGTTTGGAGGCACATGCCTGTAATCCCAGCTACTCAGAAGGCTGAGGCAGGAGAATCGCTTCAACTCGGGAAGTGGAGGTTGCTGTGAGCTGAGATCGCGCCATTGCACTCCAGCCTGGGCAATAGGAGCGAAACTCTGTCTTAAAATAAATAAATAAATAAATAAATAAATAAATAAATAAAGTACTATGGTACTATGGATCCAAAATATTTTGATAGTTTGAGCTCAAAGTCTAGCAGGGAGATAAATAGATTAATTATTAAACCACATAAGAAATATTGATAGATATGAACAAGTGTGAGAGCAAGGCAGATATAGCAAGTAAGGCTAAAGAAGTGATCTTGCTATCCAGGAATTGGTTGTTTTTTTTTTTGGTTTTGGTTTTTTTTTTTGAGACTGAGTCTCGCTCTGTCGCCCAGGGTGGAGTGCAGTGGTGTGATCTTGGCTCACTGCAACCTCTGCCTCCTGGGTTCAAGTGATTCTCCTACCTCAGCCACCTGGGTAGCTGGCATTACAGGGGTGTGCCAGTATGCCTGGCTAATTTTTGTATTTTTACTAGAGGTGGGGTTTCACCATGTCGGCCAGGCTTGTCTCAACCTCCTGACCTCAAGTGACCCACCCACCTTGGCCTCCCATAGTGCTGGGATTACAGGCATGAGCTACCACGCCGGCCCTTAGGAATTGAGTTTTGAAGGATGAGTTTAACAGGCTCTGAGGGAGGCTCTATTCAGAGAACAGCATGAGCAAAGGCATGTGGTCAAAAGATGGTTTGCTGTAGCTGGACATAATGTAATGTTCAGTGTGGCAGAATTACAGTGGATTGAAAGGAATTTGTGGGAGGTTAGATCCAGAGAGTTGGCCACGTTGTGAAGTGCGTTGTTTGCCCACGGTTTGGATCTTATACTGTAAGCAGTGGGAAATTGTTAAAGACTTTTAGGCAGGAGAATGATGAAACCATGTTATTTTATTTATTTTTCAGTAAATTAGTGTTGGTGTTATTGAATGATATGTAAGAGATTGGTGCGAGGGAGATCAGTTCAGGAGCTCTTGTTACAGTCCTAGTGAGAAACGAAGAGGATATAGACTATAGCAATGGATTGGAATGAATTTTCGTAGCTGTTAATGATAGGATTGGGTGATGCCATCTTATGGGCGGGGGGGTGGTGAAAGAAAAGAAATCAAGGATGACTTAGGTTATAGTTTGGTAGTTGGGTGGTAATAATCATTAACCAGAACTTCTGTATACAAATTATTATTCATCATGTCATTCAAAGTTATATATCTGTTTTATTGTTGCTGTTACCTAGACATTTATGAAACTTTTTGGTATACCATCAGATCAAGTTTAGAAACTCATTATATTACAGTCATATAATATATGACTATAATAAGATAAATTATAGTCACATCTTGTTTTGGACTAAAAGTGGTATTCAGTTTGATCACATAGACTTGGCTTTGAATAACTTTTTTTTTCCGGAAATCAAATTTATTTTCAGTGGATGAGTATTTTTGTCATCACTGAGGGTTTTAAAAAGAATGTGATGCAAATTCTAAAGACCTTGGGGAGACCAGTGATAATATCTTACATATATATGTGGTGTATTGTAGTTTAGACAATGCTTTCCTGTATGTTTTCTTGTGCAGTCCCCTCAGCAACCAATAAGGTAGGTATTATCAATCCCATTTTATAACTGAAAACGCTGAAGCTCAATGACTCACTCAAGTTATACAACTTATTCTAAGACTTCAGTCTTGATTTTTTACTTCCCAATGTTATTTTTACATTACCATTGCTGCCCCAATCCAGAGAAGAGTTTCAAAGATGATTTCAGCAATGATTACATTTTGGGGAGACATGTTAATGCATTTAGAAGGGGCAACAATAACTAGAAATTGTAAGTTCTGGCTTGTCAATTAAAAATACAGAGTTCCTGTTTTCACATGAAAGGGAAGGATAATTACTTTTGTCATATTTCAAATAAGGTTATGGCATTTGTGCAGCTAGTTTCTGTGAGGGCCTTGTAGAAAGTTTACATTGATATTTGTCTGGGAAACAATAGCGCTAGACAGAGAGGGCACGCCATAGATTCCAACCCACATCTGCAAACTCTTGCTGGGTAGCTGAGTGACTGGGCCTAGCCTGGTGTGAGGAATGCGTGCCCTGCAACTTCAGAGTCACAATTCAATTGATTAAAAGAGATTTGTTCCCACTTCTTTCTGGGAGCCTTGGGTATACAATGTCTGTATTCACCTCTTGTCTTCAAAGCTGGAAAGAGGGAAGAGCTGAAGAAGGAAGTGTTCGTTAGATTTTTTTCCTTTAAATAGTGGGCCCTTCTAGTGTACTAATATGAAGCTTTTGAAAAGTTTGTGCATCTAATATCAATGGTGTGAGGGACATCATGAGCTTTTTTAGAAGATCATTAGATCTGTATGAGATCTTGTGTCCTAGTGCCTTGCAAGTAGTGGATATGCAATAAACTTTTGTAGAATCAATGTGTTTTTAAGTTTTAGTCCCAGAAATTCACTCTTATTTACCTTCTTAAATGCTTTTGGAAAGATTTGATACAGTGATGTGACTGAAGGGTATAATGATGTGACTGAAGGGTATAATTGTTGTGTGTTTTTCATAGTACACGATGAACATCCCTTTTCTGAAAAGCTTGGGACCAGAAATATTTAGGATTTCTGATTTTTTTCAGATTTTGGAATATTTGCATTATACTTACTGGTTGCATGTCACTAAGCTGAAATCCAAAATGTTCCAGTGAGCATTTCTTTTGAGCATCATGTCAGCACTTAAAACATTTTGGGTTATGGAGGGTTTCAGATTTTGGATTTTCCACAGTAGGGGTGCTCAACCTGTACCGTGTAAACTTTGGATCAGTTAAATTCTCCTTAGATAGAATGTCTAGGCACATCTTAGTTTTTGACTTGAAAAGCAATTCTGGCACTGATGTATACATTTCAAAAATGGCAATTTTTAAGTAGAAAACTTTCATGGGGTCAGTAAAAATTTTTTTTATTCCCATTTTTTTGCACATTATAATAATTACATGAAAGACTTTTTGACTTGAAATTCATTCAGGATATCTGGAGTTTGACTGATGTTAGTTCCTGAAATGAACTAGCTTAATATTTAGGATGCTGTCTTCACAAACCCGTTGTACTCTTAAACCTTTTTTTTTTTGGTTTGTTTTTGTTTTTTATTTTGAGACAAGGTCTAGCCCTGTCACCCAGTCTGGAGTGCAGTGGTGCGATCTTGGCTCGTTGCAACTTCTGCCTCCCGGGCTCAAGTGATACTCCCACCTCAGCCTCCAGAGTAGCTCATATTATAGGTGTGCACTACCACACCCAACTAATTTTCATGTTTTTTGTAGAGATGGGGTTTTACCATGTTGTCCAGGCGGTATTGAACACTTAGGCTCAGTCCACTGGCCTCAGCCTCCCAAAGTGTTGGGATTACAGGCGTGAGCCACTGCACCTGGCCTGACCTTTTAAATTCATCCGTTTGTAGTAGATCTTTGCTAAAGCTAAGCTATATGGTTGCAGTTACCAGTGGGCTTATTCTGTTTTTTTTGTTTGTTTTGTTAACCCCGTCTCTTAGACATCACCTCCTGTAAGACCTAGCTTTTATTTTTTTTTTTTGAGACAGAGTCTCGCTCTGTCACCCAGGCTGGAGTGCAGTGGCACCATCTTGGCTCATTGCAAGCTCCATGTCCCAGGTTCACGCCATTCTCTCGCCTCAGCCTCCTGAGTAGCTGGGATTACAGGCATGCGCCACCACGCCTGGCTAATTTTTTGTATTTTTAGTAGAGACGGGGTTTCACTGTGTTAGCCAGGATGGTCTCGATCTCCTGACCTTGTGATCCGCCCGCCTCGGCCTCCCAAAGTGCTGGGATTACAGGTGTGAGCCAGCGCGCCTGGCCCAAGACCTAGCTTTTAAAAAATCACTTTCTCTATTTCTCTGTTGAACATTACCAACTCTGATTATTCTTATTCTTTTATCTTGCATTATTTGTGTTTGATTAACTTTATTTTGCATTTTTAGGTAATATTTCTTATTATTTTCAAGTTACTTGGAGTTGTAACTTTTCAACTAGAAAATGGTATCAAGGACACTGATACTGTCATTGTTTTTGTATCTTATTTTTAATCTATCCCTTCACCCCTAAAAATAGAGAAGTTGATATACTAAAGTTGATCTCTAAATGTGTATTGATTTTTGATTCTCTTATCTTGCAGACACGTTGGTCGTCATTGCCTCCGAGCCCACTTTAGCCCTCAGCTCTGTATCAGAAAGTAAGTTTCTAAGTCTGGAGATTATTTTTTTTTCCTTAGGGAAGAGCAATAGATTGTTGACTTAGATTTGATGGATATGTACGACAGTGGGCAGTTGTAGACAGTTGACTGAAACTTAAGTAATTGTGGTGACTATTTATGGTTTGTGTGTATGTGTGTTGTTTGTTTGTTTTTGAGACAAGCTCTCACTCTATTGCCCAGGCTAGAGTGCAGTGGTATGATCAGGGCTTGCCGTAGCCTCAGCTTCCTGTAGCTGGGACCACAAGCATGTGGTGTGCCACCATGCCTGGCTAATTTTTTGTATTTTTTGTAGAGACGAGGTTTCACCATTTTGCCCAAGCAGGTCTTGAACTCCTGGGCTCAAGCGATCCCCCTGCCTCGGCTGGGATTATAGGCATGAGCCACTGCATCTGGACTTTCATGCTGTATATTTATTCTCAGCCTGTTGATGTCAACAATTGCCTTTGTGTTATTTTTTAAAAACTTTTTATTTTGGAAATATTTTATACTTTCAGAAAAGTTATACGAATAGTAGGATGAAGTTCTACATATCTTTCACCCACATTTGCCAACTGTTAACATTTTATTGTGTTTGCTTATCACTGTTTTTTGTATTTTAGATTATGCCATATGAAATTTTTATTTTTGTAGGTCAAAACTGGTAAAATATTAATGATTTAGTGTAGTTCAGCCTAATACATATTTAATTATTAGTATTTTCACTGAATGCTTTAAGGGTAAATTGTGAATATCATGACCATTTACTTCTAAATATTTCTTCTAAGAACAAAGAAATTGTCTTACCTAATGCAGTATAATTATATAAGCATAATTATCAAATTCAGGAAATTTAACATTGATGAACTCTTATCTGAATTTGAGATTTTTCATTTGTCCCAAATAATATATTTTATAGAAATATAATCAGCTACGCATGGTGGTTCATGCCTGTAATCCCAACACTTTAGGAGGCCTACACAGAAGGATCGCTTGAGGCCAGGAGTTCAAGACCAGCCTGGGCAATAGAGAGAGACCCAGTCTCTACAAAAAATTAAAAAATAAAAAATTAGCTGAGTGTGGTGGTGTGTGCCTATAGTCCCAGCTATGGGGAGGCTAAGGCAGGAAGATGGCTTGAGTCCAGCAGTTCAAGGTTGCGGTGAGCTATGATCATGCCACTGCACTCCAGCCTGGGCAGTAGAGTGAGACCCCTCATCTCTATTTTAAAAAAAAGAAGATTGGATGTGGTGGCTCACACTTGTAATTCCAGCACTTTGGGAAGCTGAGGCAGGAGGATCCCTTGAGCCCAGGAGGTCAAGACCAGCCTGGGCAACATAGGGATACCCTGTCTCAATAAATAAATAAATAAGAAACAGCTATCCTCAACAATTTAGTAGGCTGGGCATGGTGGCTCATGCCTGTAATCCTAGCACTTTCGGAGGCTGAGGTGGGCGGATTGCTTGAGCCCACGAGTTTGAGACCAGCCTGGGCAACATGGTGAAACCCCTTCTCTACAAAAAATACAAAAACTAGCTGGGTGTGGTGGTGTGCACCTGTAGTTCCAGCTACTCGGGAAGCTGAGGTAGAAGGATCACCTGGATGGGGCAATGGAGAATTGTGCATAGCCTGAGCATGGCTGTTTAATAGTTGGTTTCAACCTAGCCCAGTGACAAAGGAAACCAAGAAACTACTGAGGTACCGAGCTGAATCTAGTTCTTGATTTTTGAGAACCTGAAAGGGAATCTTGAAAAGCCAGATGAGAGCAGATGGTAATGTATGAGATACAACTGTGGCCCTGGAAAAGCATAATCTATTTATGTGAATATTTTTTAAATATACTTGCCCTGCCACCCAACAAGAAGTTGTGCTTTCATTGCCAGACCTGTGTATTGGGTGGGTTTAGAAAGCAGAGTTATCGTCCTGGCACAGTGGCCATGCCTGTAATCCCAGCACTTTGGGAGGCCGAGGCAGGCAGATCATGAGGTCAAGAGATCAAGATCATCCTGACCAACCAACGTACTGAAACCCCATCTTGACTGAAAATACAAAAATTAGCTGGGCGTGGTGGCATGTGCCTGTAGTCCCAGCTACTCAGGAGGCTGAGGCAGGAGGATGACTTGAATCCAGGAGGCGGAGGTTGCAGTGAGCCGAGATCACACCACTGCACTCCAGTTTGGCCACAGAGCGAGATCCCATCTCAAAATAAAAAAAAAAAAAGCAGAGTTATCGTCTGATATGACCTCATCAGATGATTCAGGTTAACTGAATTAAAGTTGGTATAAAAATAAGATAAGTGGAGGAACATGTTTTCCTAATACTGTGGGTTTATCCAGCCCACCATACTGTTACCGGAAAAGGGGTCTTGACCCAGACCCCAAGGGAGGGCTCTTGGATCTCATGTAGGAAGGAATTCAAGGTGAGTAGCAAAGTGCAGTGAAAGAAGCAAGTTTATTAGAAACTACTCAATTATATAGTAGGGTGTCCTCAGAAAGCAAGTGGGGGAACATGCTGTCTTTGAGTTTCTTTTTTTCTTCTCTCTCTCTCTTTTTTTTTAAATATATATATATATTTTAGGTCTTTAAGGTTTTATTTTATTTTAATTTTTAAATTTTTTTTGAGACAGAATCTCGTTCTGTTGACCAGGCTGGAGTGTAGTGGCGTGATCTGGGCTCACTGCAACCTCCATGTCCTGAGTTCAAGTGATTCTCCTGCCTCAGCCTCCTAAGTAGCCAGAATTACAGGTGTGCACCACCACGCCTAGCTAATTTTTGTATTTTTAATAGAGATGGAGTTTTACAATGTTGGTCAGGCTAGTCTCAAACTCCTGACCTTGTGATCTGCCTGCCTCAGCCTCCCAAAGTGCTGGGATTACACGCATGAGCCACCGCACCTGGCCAATTGTTAAAAATATTTTGATGTAGAGTGTTGCTCTGTTGCCCAGGGTGGAGTGCCATGATGCAATCACAGCTCACTGCAGCTTCTACCTCCCTGGGCTCAGGAGATCCTCCCACCTCAGCCTCCCGAGTAACTGGGACTGCAAGCTCGGACCATCATGCTTGGCTAAATTTTCTTTGCATTTTTTGTGGAAACAGGGTTTTGCCATGTTGCCCAGGCTGGTCTCAAACTTCTGGGCTCAAGCTGTCTGCCCACCTTAGCCTCCCAAAGTGCCGGGATTATAGGCGTGAGCCACCATGTCTGGCATAAGTTTTCCTTATATAGGGATCTTGTCTATGTAAGGACTAAACTAAGCTGTGCCTACATGCGGGGGACCAGACAGCATGACAGAATTTATTATTCTATTGATTTAAAGAAAACTGTCCTTGACATTTTAGTGTGTAAGTACATCAAAGCATAACTATAATTATTTTGAAAGCATATGTTGTTATGGGTATTGGGACATCTGGACTTTCTGTTGTTGGAGTTTGTCCTTGCAGGTATTACCAAGCTGCTTCCTTAGTTGTAAACATGTTAGAACCGTGGGTTGTCACTGGCAAGGAATGTGCCTTGCTAGTTTTAAGATGGAGTTTATTTATTTTATTTATTTATTTTTTTGAGACGGAGTCTTGCTCTGTCTCCCAAGGTGGAGTGCAATGGTGTGATCTTGGCTCACTGCAACCTCTGCCTCCCGGGTTCAAGTGATTCTCCTGCCTCACCCTCCTAGGTAGCTGGGATTACAGGCGTGCGCCAACACCCCTGGCTAATTTTTTTCTATTTTTAGTAGAGATGGGGTTTCACCATGTTGGCCAGGCTGGTCTTGAACTCCTGACTTCATGATCCACCCACCTCGATCTCCCAAAGTGCTGGGATTACAGGCTTGAGCCACTGTGCGTGGCCTATTATTTTATTTTATTTTTATTTTTATTTTTATTTTCTGTTTTCTGTTGCTGTAACAAGATGGAGTCGATTTTAAAATAGTGTCACTCTGGCTCTCCTAGGCTCCTGCTTCCCTAACAAAACCTTTTCTAAAAAGATACTGCAAAAATTTTTTTTTTTTTTTTTTTGAGAGAGAGTTTCTTGTTGCCCAGGCTTGAGTGCGATGGCGCAATCTTGGCTCACCGCAACCTCTGCCTCCTGGGTTCAAGTGATTCTCCTGCCTCAGTCTCCCGAGTAGCTGGGATTACAGGCGCCCGCCACCACATCTGGCTAATTTGTATTTTTAGTAGAGATGAGGTTTCTCCATGTTGGTCAGGCTGGTCTCGAACTTGCAACCTCAGGTGATCCGCCAGCCTCGGCCTCCCAAAGAGCTGAGATTACAGGCCTGAGCCACCATGCCTGGCTTGGTATTGCAAAATATTGACTTAATAAAACGTTATGCAAAATGTTAAACCAAGCTTACTTTTAGTTATTTTCAAACGGTCTGGTTTTATTTTAGTGCTGTTCCTTTGGGAACCACGGCCAAAGAAGAGATGGAGCGGTTCTGGAATAAGAATATAGGTTCAAACCGTCCTCTGTCTCCCCACATCACTATCTACAGGTAAGGAAGGATTCTGGAGCCAGAGAATCTAGAGGTAGTGGGTGAAAGTTCTGAAGGTTGATCTTTAGCCTACTTGATACTTCCCTCACTTTTACTCAACCAAAATACTGCTATGTAGATGAGGTGAACCCTTCAGGGTAGAGGGAGATGACATAAGGATTATCTTACACCTTTTTTATGTGGAGATGACTAAATTCTATCTTGTCATTACAAGGGTAATCTATTTTGCAAAACTACCATTTAGAAAATTCTGGTAAGTCAAAATATAATTCCCATTAATTAAAACATTTTTGAAACAATTTCAAATTTACATAAACGTTGCAGAAATAACATACAGAGTTCCCATATACCTTTATATGGAAGGTATATAGTATATATGCTAAGTTATATAGAAGTTGCAACTTTGCAAATTCTTCTTCTTCTTTTTTTTCTGAGACAGAGTCTTGCTCTGTTGCCAGGCTGGAGTGTAGTGGCGCGATCTCAGCTCACTGCATCCTCTGCCTCCCGGGTTCAAGCGATTCTCCTGCCTCAGCCCCCGAGTAGCTGGGGCTACAGGTGTGCACCACTACGGCCAGCTAATTTTTGTATTTTTAGTAGAGATGGGATTTCACCAGGTTGGCCAGGATGGACTTGATCTCTTGACCTAGTGATCCGCCCGCCTCGGCCTCCCAAAGTGCTGGGATTACAAGTGTGAGCCACCATGCCCGGCCACAACTTCTTAAATTATTCAGACATGCTAATAAGCAGATTCCCAGCTTCTTAACATGTCTGAATGATACAAGAAGAAGTTGCAATGATGATGATACCCAAGTATTATTCCTGTATTTGTTTTCTTCTTCTTTTTTTATTTTTCTGAGGCAGAGTCTTGCTTGGTCACCCAGGCTGGAGTGCAGTGGTGCGATCTAGGCCCACTGCAACCCCTACCTCCTGAGTTCAAGTGATTCTTGTGCCTCAGCCTCCTGAGTAGCTGGGATTACAGACATGAACCTCCATGCCCGGCTAATTTTTGTCTTTTAGTAAGAGATGAGGTTTTGCCATGTTGTCCAGGCTGGTCTCAAACTCCTGGCCACAAGTGATCCACCCACCTCGGCCTCCCAAAGTGCTGGGATTATAGGCATGAGCCATCACGCCCAGTCCCTGTATTTGTTTTCTATTGCTACTATAACAAGTTTCACAAACTTAGTGGCTTAAAATAACACAGATGTATTGTCTTACCATTCTTTGGGTTAGAAGTGCAAGACAGGTCTCATTAGGCTAAAATTAAGTTGTTTGCAGGGGCTGCATTCTTTTCCAGAGGCTCCTTGCCTTTTCCAACTTTTATAGGCCATCCACATTCCTTGGGTTATGGCATTCTTTTTCTATTTTCAAAGCAAGCAATAGCAGAGTCCTTCTCACTTTGTATCACTCTGACTTCTTCTACCTCCCTTTTCTCCTTTCAAGGGACCCTTGTCATTATATTTAGACCTCCCCAAATATTTCAAGACAACGCCTCCATCTCAAGGTCTTTAATTTAATAATATCTGCAAAGTTCTTTTTGTGATATAAGATAATATATTCACAGGTTCTGGGGATTAATACATTGACACCTCTGGAGGGGAGGGTGCATTATTTTACCTACCACAGTCTACCCTCTAGCCCTCAAAGTTTATGTCTGTCCCATGACAAAATACATTCACCACATCGCAGTGGCCCCAAAAGTTTCAACCTACTGTAGCCTCATCTCAAAGTCTTAAAATTTCATCTAAATCTCCCCATCTGAACCAGGTATGGGTGAGGCTCTGGGTATAATCCTTTTGAGGAACATTTTCTCTTCATCTGTGAATCTAAAGCAACAAGTTACATACTCCCAAAATACAGTGGTGGGACAGACATAGGATAACAACTGTAGACATTCCTGCTCAAAAAGTGAGAAAATGGAAGGAAAAAAGGAGTCTCTGGTTCTAACCAGGTTTGAAATTCAGCCAGGCAAGCACCATTTGATTTCAAGGCCTGAGAATAATCCTTTGCAGCTATTGGCTTTGCCCTCTGGGCTTATAGCTCCATCCGCTATCCTTCTTTGTGAAAGGTGACACATGCTTTTGCAGCTGAGTCATTTTTAACAGCCTCTTTTTTGTCTGTAAAAATTTCGGGGTATGACAGTCTTCTTTTCATCTTCTCTCTGTCACTTTTAGTCTATGCTGGCAGTATTTCTGTTGGTATAACATTCTTAAGAACATTGTCGGGGCCAGGCGCGATGGCTCACATCTGTAATCCTAGCACTTTGGGAGACCAAAGCAGGTGAATTGCCTGAGCTCAGGGGTTTGAGACCAGATTGGGCAACATGGTGAAACCCTGTCTCTACTAAGATACAAAAAATTAGCCAAGTGTGGTGCTGTGCCTGTAGTCCCAGCTACTTGGGAGGCTGAGGCACAAGAATCTCTTGAACCTGGGTGGTGGAGGTTGCAGTGAGCCGAGATTGCGAGATTGTGGCGCCACTGCACTCCAGCCTGGGCTCTGTTTCCAAAAAAAAAAAAAAAAAAAAAGAGAACCTTGTGGGTCTCCTGCTTGTGTCATGGGAATTTGCTCCATTAGACAAGACGTTCCCTTATAGAATTTTCCTAAATAATCCCGCCTCTGTTTCTGGCTTCTGATGAGATGGTTGAGGGGATCTACTAGTAACATGCTTAATTTCAAAACTCCTTTTATGTGACTAAATATTCTGCCCTTTCAATCTTTCTCAGGTATTAACATAAGGTTACATGGCCACGCCCTGGCTTTTTCTTTTTGCCAATGAATATCCTTTTTTTTTTGTCCAGACAGAGTCTCACCCAGTCACCCAGGCTGGAGTGCAGTGGCACGATCTGGGCTCATTGCAACCTCCGCCTCCCAGGCTTAAGCAATCCTTCCACCTCAGCCTCCTGAGTAGCTGGGACTACAGCTGCATGTCACCACACCCAGCTAATTTTTGTATTTTTTTATAGAGATGGTGTATCACCATCTCTATAAAACCATGTTGCCCAGGCTGGTCTCAAGCTCCTGGGCTCAAGTGATCTGCCTGCCTTGGCCTCCCAAAGTGCTGGGATTATGTGTGAACCACTGTGCCAGGCCTTGACAGTGAATATCTTTTTTTTTTTTTTTTTTTTTTCTGAGACAGAGTCTCACACTATTGCCAGGGCTGCAATGCAGTGGCGCAGTCTCGGCTCACTGTAACCCCCGCCTCCCTGGTTCACGCGATTCTCCTGCCTCAGCCTCCCAAGTAGCTGGGATTACAGGCGCACGCCACCATACCTGGCTAATTTTTTGTATTTTTCGTAGAGATGGGGTTTCGCTATGTTGGCTAGACTGGTCTTGAGCTCCTGACCTCGTGATCTGCCCGCCCTGGCCTCCCAAAGTGCTGGGATTACAGGCATGAGCCACCGCACCTGGCAACAGTGAATATCTTAATTTTAGTATTTTTGCTGGGAAGGCTGAGAATTTCCCAAATCATTAAGTCCTGTTTTTTTGTTTGTTTGTTTGTTTTATTTAAGAGACAGGGTTTCACTGTGCCACCCAGGCTGGAGTGTAGTAGTGGTGTGATCATAGCTCGTTGTAACCTTGAACTCCTGGGCTCAAGTGATCTTCCTGACTCAGCCTCCTGAGTAGCTGGGACTACAGGTGCATGCCACCACACCTGGCTAGTTTTTAATTTTTTGTAAAGACGGTCTCAATATATTACCCAGGCTGGTCTTGAACTCCTGAGCTCAAGCAATCCTCTCACCTTTTTCTCCCAAAGTGTTGGGGTTATAGCTGTAAGCCACCATGCTCAGCTTGCTTTTTATTTAACAGCTCTTCCCTCAGTCTGTTTCTTTCCTTTCACATTTTACTATAAAGAGCAAAAAGAAATCAGGTTGCCACTTCGGTAGATTCTGCTTTCCACATTATCGTGGGACATAATTCTGCTAAACTTTCTGCCCTATGTAACAAGGATCCCCTTTCCACAAGTTTTTAATAACATGTTCCTAATTTCCTCCTGAGCCTTTACTAGCTGAATTAACATTCATATTTTCCTTTTTGAAATACAATTTGTATACCATACGGTTCACACATTGAAAGCGTACAGTTTAGTGGCTTTTGTTAAATGCAGAGTTGTTCAGCCATCACCACAATTTTAGAATATTTTCTTTTTCTTTCTTTTTTTTTTTTTTTGAGATGGAGTCTCGCTCTGTCGCCCAGGCTGGAGTACAGTGGCATGATCTCGGTTTACTGCAACCCTCTGCCTTCTGTGTTCAAGTGATCTCTTGCCTCAGCCTCCCAAGTAGCTGGGATTACAGATGTGCATCACCATGCCTGACTAATTTTTGTGTTTTTAGTAGAGACGGGGGTTTCACTGTGTTGGCCAGGCTGGTCTTGAAGTCCTGACCTCAGGTGATCTGCCTGCCTTGGCCTCCCAAAGTGCTGGGATTATAGGCATGAGCCACCATGCCCAGCCAATTTTAGAATGTTTTCATCACTCCAGAAAGAAACACTACATTTCTTAGCCATCACCACCGATCGTTTGTCCCTCCCAGCTCTAGACAATCAGTTATTTACTTTCCATCTTATAAACTTACCTATTCTGAACATTTCATTTAAATGTAGTCATAAAATATGTGGTCCTTTGTGACTGGCTTCTTTTACTTACCATAATGTTTTCAGCGTTCATCCATGTTTTAGCATATATCAGTGCTTCCTTCCTTTTTATGGCCGAATAATATTTCATTGTATGTACATACAGTGTTTTATTTACCCATTTATAAATTGATGGACGTTTGAGCTGTTTCCACTTTTTGGCTATTAGAAATAATGCTGCTAATGACCATTTATTTGTGTACAAGTTTTTGTGTGCACATATGTTTCATTTCTCTTGGGTATATACCTAGGAGTAGAATTATTGCATCATATGGTAACTCTATGTTTAACTTTTTTTTTTTTTTTTTTTTTTAAAGACGGAGTCTCGCTCTGTCGCCAGGCTGGAGTGCAGTGGCGCAGTCTCGGCTCATTGCAACCTTCACCTCCCAGGTTCAAGCGATATTCCTGCCTCAGCCCCTAAGTAGCTGGGACTACAGGCATGCACCACCGTGCCCAACTAATTTTTGTATTTTTAGTAGAGACGAGGTTTCACCATGTCGGTCAGGATGGTCTTGATCTCTTGACCTCATGATCCACCTGCCTCAGCGTCCCAAAGTGCTGGGATTACAGGCATGAGCCACGGCATCCGGCCTATGTTTAACATTTTGAGGAACTACCAGACTGTTTTCCAAAGTGGCTGCACCATTTTACATTCACACTAGCAGTGTATAAGGGTTCTAGTTTCTCCACATCCTCACCAGCACAACATCCATATTTCTACTAAAATCTGTTCAAGGCAATCTGGGCTTTTTAAAAATCATGGTCCTAAAAATTCTTTTAGTCCCTTCCCACTGCCCAATTTCAAAGACACTTCCACATTTTTGGGTATTCGTTACAGCTGCACTCTTCTTCTAGTCACCACAATCTATACTAATTTTCTATTTGCTGCCATAACAAATTACTGCAAACGTTGTGACTTAAAACAACACAAATTTATTACCTTATAGTTCTGTGGGTCAGAAGTTTGACAAGATCTCCCTGGGCTAAAATCAAGGTGTTGGCAGGGCTCTGTTTCCTTCTGGAGGCCCTAGGGAAGAATCCATGTCCTTGCCTTTCCTAGCTTCTAGAGGCTATCTGAATTCCTTGGCTTCTGCCCTCCTTCCTCCATCTTCAGAACCAGCAATGCTACATTGAGTTCTTCAGTCACATCATGCTGACCCTGCTTCCGTCATCTCATTTCTTCTTTGACTCCTTTCTTCTGTGGGCCTCTTCTGCTTTTCTTTTTTCTCATTTCTCTCTTCTGCTGTTAAAGACCTTTATGATTACACTGGGCCCGTCCTAATAATCTAGGATAGTCTATGTTGTTTTGTTTTTGAGACAGGGTCTCGCTGTGTTGCCCAGGCTGAAATGGCACAAGTTTTCTACAAGTTTCTAATAAAACTTGTGGGGCATGATCATGGCTTACTGCAGCCTTGACCTCCCAGGCTTAAGTGATCCTCCCAGCTCAGCCTCCCAAGTACCTGGGACTATAGGCATGCACCACCATGCCTGACTAATTTTTAAATATTTTCTAGAAATGGAGTTTGGCCATGTTGCTCAGGCTGGCTTTGAACTCCTGGGCTCAAGCTGTCCTCCCACTTCGGCCTCCCAAAGTTCTGGGATTACGGGTGTGAGCCGTAATCCCAGAACTCCCTCTTTATCTTAAGGTTGTCTTATTAGCAACCTTAATTTCATCTGCAACCTTAATTCCCCTTTGCTGTAAAAGGTAACATATTCATAGGTTCTAGAGATTAGAACATGAACATCTTTAAGGAGACTATTATTCTGCCTACTACAACTTCTTAATACTTGGCTGTGCATTTCCTCAATTGCAAGACAGTCTCCAAAGTACAACCATCACAATGTTACTATCTAAACCGTAGGTCCCATTCAAATTTTGCCACTTGTCCCATTAATGTCCTTTATAGGCCTAAGATTGAACCTAGAATTATATATTACATTTAGTTGTCATGTCTCTTTTTCTTGCAGTATGGGAGAGATTTTTAGTCTTTCCTTATTTGTTATGACCTTGACATTTTTAGAATGTTCCTTAATTTGGGTTTGTTTGGTGTTTTATGATTTATGCATTTTTGGCAGGAATACCCCTGCGGTAATGCTATACTTCTGTCAGTACATTGTATCAGGAGGCATGTGCTGATGATTTATCCCATTACTGGTGATGTTAACTTTTGTTACTGTTTAAGATGTGTCTGCTAGATTTCTCTACTGTAAAGTTACTGAATAAGGATGTTGTATTTATTAATTAATACATATTTTGGCGGGAGATACTTTGAAACTCTAAATATTCTTTCTCATCAGATATTTACTCACCAGTATCTGTTGGAGGTACTTGCCTAAATCATTTATTACTGTGATAGTTGCCAAATGTAATGTTGCTAATTTTATATATTATAATAATATTTTCTAGATTTATTTGTTTTGATAGGGTAAAGCTTGCTTTTTTTATCAGTATGGACTCAAGGATAATATGGATCAAGCATTAATTTCCCCAAAGGATTATACTTTGTTATTATTTATTTTGGTGTTCAAACTGTCTCAGACCTGGCCAATAGGAGTTCTTCAAAATGACTCCTGTGAAATCAGTATCTGGGTGCTAGATGTGCTCATTGCTACTAGGATGTCATTGCTTCTAGGCCCGGTCTGTGGATAGAGGTAGCATATATATGTATGCAATCTCTGTCACATACATACGTGTGTGTATATAAGTATATACATACATCATACATACATATATACATATATACATACATCTCTGTTTATCTCATCTTCAGAAGTGGCATTGATAACAGTTTTTGCTGATGTCTTTGAAGATAAGTCCCTGTAAATCTGCTTTTTGTTTTTTTAGGCTAACCCAGCAAAGCATCTTGAGCTCTGCTACTCTCTTGGGTTCCTGCCAGTGAAGCTGGCCATTTTTTAACCACCTCCACAAATACCATAACCCTTCAGTTTTTTTCCAAGCCAGATTCCAGGAATAATCCTGTTTGTAGAAACTGGACATGCCACTAAAACAGAAGGAGGCTAATAAGTGATCTTATTTCTTGCTTCTCAATCGTGAAACTTTCTTTTTTAAGAGATAAAAGTTTTAGGAGGCCCGGTGCGGTGGCTCATGCCTATAATCCCAGCACTTTGAGATGCCAAGGTGGGTGGATCACGAGGTCAAGAGATCGAGATCATCCTGATCTCAGGTGAAACCCTGTCTCTACTAAAAATACAAAAATTAGCTGGCCATGGTGGCACGTGCTTGTAGTCCCAGCTACTCAGGAGTCTGAGGCAGGAGAATCGCTTGAACCCGGGAGGCGGAGGTTGCAGTGAGCCAAGATTGCGCCACTGCACTGTAGCCTGGCAACAGAGCAAGGCTCCATTTCAAAAAAAAAAAAAAAAGTTTTGGGGAAGAATTATAATGAAAAAGAGAAAAGAGCATCCCAAATTATTCTGAATCTGTATTTAAAGCCCTGGCCTTTTTTCACAGGTCATATAAAGAATGGTTGTAGGTTGGTGAGGTGAGTCTTTCACTACCTTATTTGCTTTTCTGGTTATGTAACTCCAGACATACTTGGGGGGAAAAAAGCAGCAGGGAACATAGGGCTATATCCAGAGTGGCATGCCAGGGAAAGATATCTGAGATACCTGAAGTCATATTTTCTATTACCCATTTTTTGGGTTTTTTGAAAGAGGCCTGGAAGTAAATGGTTAGTGATGTTAAACATCTTTTCATGTACTTATTGGCCATTGGCAGTCTGGGCTGTTGGAGAAATGTTTTTACTTTCTGGAGGTTTTTTTTTATTGTTTTTTTTGCTTTTGAGGCAGAGTCTCCCTCTGTTACTCAGGCTGGAGTGCAGTGGCGTGATCACGGCTTGCTGCAGCCTCGACCTCCCGGGCTCAGGCAATCCTCCTTCCTCAGTCCCCCAAGTAGCTGAGACTGTAGACACATGCCACCATGTCCGGCTAATGTTTGTATTTTTTGTAGAAATGGTTTTTTTTTGTTTGTTTTTTTTTTGCCATCTTGCCCAGGCTGGTCTCAAACTCCTGAGCTCAGGCAGTCTGCCCACCTCAGCCCCCTAAAGTGCTAGGATTACAGGCGTGAGCCACTGTGCCTGCCCACATCTTGATTTTCTATACTAGACTCTTACCTAATGTTCAAACAGGGCCTAGTGAAGAAGACTTGTCTTTGCTCCATGATGCCTGAGGCCTCAGCTGGAAAACACAAAGGCTAGGGCCTGAATTAATCTGAAGATCCAGTCACTCACATGTCTTGGAGTTGATTCTGGCTCTTGGATGGGGCCCTTATTTTCTCTCCACATAGGTCTTTTCACATGTCTGTGTAGGCTGCTTTGGGTTTCCACACAGCATGAGGAAGGAAGGAGAATTCGTAAGTCATGCAGCATTACTTCTGCCGCATTCTATCTTTTGAGGCAGTCGGTCATCAAGTCCTGCCCAGGTTCAAGGGTAGAGGCTAAATATTTGCTTGATGAGAAATGACAAGATTCTGGAAGATCCTGGGGGACTGGAAATAATGTTATGGTTATTTTTAGAAAACAATATTTTTACCTTGTCATTACTGGGCTAGCCAGGCTATGATTTTAACCGTTTTTGAAAAATAGGGTAACATTTGAATTCAGCAGTTTCATATTACATCACTCCCATTTTGTATATCAGTATTTCTGAAAGATTTCTGGAACAGTGCATATATGTTTCTTCTATTAGCTCTTTCAGTCATGGGATTTGATTCGTCTGGTCCCAGAGCCCCAAGTGTGTTTGGAATCTTCCAATTTCCTCACCTCTTTAGGGTTTCAAGTCTTTCAGATCAATATTTGTTCTGTCTTTTTCATGCTGATAATTATTCTCTTTGACAAGTAAAATAGTTGTGCAATCTGTTTCACACTCTTGTCATCAATTAGCATAAAATTGTTCATCCCAGTTAGGAGGCTGACTGTGTCAGAATACAATTTTAAAACCTCTTTTTTGTTGTCCTTGAAATTGTTGCAAGCCTCAGCTCGTTCTGGGTTTCAGTCTCCTGATTCTTCTTACCAAATTATGCCATTGTTCTCTGTCCTTGGTTATGTGGCTGTTCTTCCACCTTTTATATTTCTGTTGTTAAATCTGAGTTGATTAGAGTGGTATGTGGCTCTTCTTCCACCTTTTATATTTCTGTTGTTAAATCTGAGTTGATCAGAGTGGTATCTAGTTAGTATTAATATTTTAAATTTATTTGGGAATACTCCTTTCTTACTTACTATGACCATTTTCATTATGTAGGCAGAATTTTCTTTTGAGATCTTTTTAACCTCCTTATTTCTCTTCAAAGTGTTGAAGATACGGTTTGATTACGCTTAGTATTCTTTGTCTAAGCTAACATTCCAAGATGAGCGTTAGCTTTCTTCAGAGACTCTTGTTCTTTCCATTTTACCCACCAGTTCTCTCTTGAGCATGAGAACTAGGTCTAGAATAACAATGTTGGTTGTCCTTCAATGGAAAGTTGATGATTCATAATTTAAAAAGGAGTTTGATGACGAAAAGTATTTCAGAACTACTGTGGATTAAGAAATATATACTAAATCCAGAAGATTGGATATAAAAATTTGGGATAGGTAACTTATTAGGAAATAAGTGGTATGTTCAGTTTGGATATTTTGGGGCATATAATAAGGGAGGATTCAAGGATGACCATGTATTATATGAAACTGTGGATAAATGAAACTCAGGTTTTCTTCCATCAGTGTTATACCTGGAGAAATAGAGGGACCCAGGTTGTATTACAGTGATTGCTTTCTTTCTTTTTCTTTTTTTTGAGATGGAGTCACCCTCTGTCGCCCAGACTGGTGTGCAGTGGCGTGATCTCCATTCACGCCAAACTCCGCCCCCCGGATTCAAGTCATTCTCCTGCCTCAGCCTCCCAAGTAGCTGGGATTACAGGCATGCACCACCATGCCTGGCTAAATTTTTGTATTTTTAGTAGAGACGGGGTTTCACCGTGTTGGCCAGCCTGGTCTCGAACACCTGACCTCATGATCCACCCGCCTCAGCCTCTTAAAGTGCTGGGATTACAGGCGTGAGCCACCGCGCCCGGCCTATAGTGATTACTTTCTAATTGTATCAACTGTATTTATTTATTTAGAGGCATGGTGTCTGTCTCTCTCTCCCCAACCCGGGCTGGAGTACAGTGGCACAGTCATAGCTCACTGCAGTCTGGAGTTCCTGGCCTCAAGCAACCCTCTCACTTCAGTCTCCCAAGTAGCTGGGACCACAGGCCTCTGCCACCACACCCAGCTAATTTTTTTTTTTTTTTTTTTTTTTTGGTAAAGATGGGGTCTCGTTATGTTGCCTAGGTTGATCTTGAACTCCTGAACTCAACGGCCCCCGCCTTGGCCTCCCAAAGTACTAGGATTACAGGTGTGAGCCACCATGCCAGCTCCAACTTTAATGAGTGTCTTTGACCCATGTTTCTCCTTGCGAAAGGAGTTTTGAGTTATAATCATTTTTTTTTTTCTCAGCCCTATCAGTGATGCAGTCTGGTAAAGGTAGGGATCCTTCTCCATAAATCAGTTTTCTTTATTCTTTAATTTATTTTTGTAACCTAATCCTGATACAGGTTTTTTTTTTTTTTTTTTTTTTTTTTTTTTTTGGAGACAGAGTTTCACTCTTGTTGCCCAGACTGGAGTGCAATGGCGCGATCTTGGCTCACCGCAACCTCCACCTCCTGGGTTCAAGCAATTTTCCTGCCTCAGCCTCCCGAGTAACTGAGATTACAGGCATGTGCCACCACATCCGGCTAATTTTGTATTTTCAGTAGAGACGGGGTTTCTCCATGTTGGTCAGGCTGATTGCGAACTCCTGACCTCAGGTGATCCACCTGCCTTGGCCTCCCAAAGTGTGGGATTATAGGCGTGAGGCACCGTGCCTGGCCCAGGTTTGTATTTTTAAAGTAAAAAGTGGAAACACGGCTGGGCGCAGTGGCTCACACCTGTAATTCCAGTACTTTGGGAGGCCTAGGTGGGCGGATCATGAGATCAGATCAAGACCAGCCTGGCTAAGGTGATGAAACCCCTTTACTAAAAATACAAAAATTAGGCGGACCTGGTGGCAGGCACCTGTAATCCCAGCTACTCAGGAGGCTGAGGCAGGAGAATCTCATGAACCCGGGTGGCAGAGGTTGCAGTGAGCTGAGACTGTGGCATGGCACTCCAGCCTGGGTGACAGAGCAAGACTCTGTTCCGGGGGGGTAAAAAAAAAAAAAAAATGAAAAGACAGGAATGCAAAAGCTGGTGATTTTTTGTTTTGTTTTGTTTTTTTTTTTTTAGAAAATATTACCTATTCAGGAGAATTGCTTGAACCCGGGAAGTGGAGGTTGCAGTGAGCTGAGATCATTCCATTGCCAGCCTGGGCAACAGAGCGAGACTCTGTCTCAAAAAAAAAAAAAAGAAAAAAAAGTGCCTATTTCAGAATTAGTTTATATTTTTGCCAAGATAGACTCTCTACTATGGTGTCATCTTTTCCTTTTTAAAATTGTCTTTGTGTGTTTCTTTACAGTTGGTCTCTTCCCATGGCGATGTCCATCTGCCACCGTGGCACTGGTATTGCTTTGAGTGCAGGTATGTATATGTGTTTTTACACACACATATGTGCTTCTTTGGAAAACTTGGCTGTTTCATTGGCCCTAGTCTCTGCCTCCTTTGAAACTCAGCACTTGATTTAGAGGGAACAGTAAGTCTCTTAAGTTTATTGTTCATTCATCCCTTTAACAATTAATTATGAATTTGCACTGTGCTCAGATTCTTTTCTTCTTTTTTTTCTTTTTGAGACAGAGTCTTGCTCTTTTGCCCAGGCTGGAGTGCAGTGGCGCGATCTCAGCTCACTGCAACCTCCACCTGCTGGGTTCCAGCGATTCTCCTGCCTCAGCCTCCCGAGTAGCTGGGATTACAGGCATGTGCCACCACGCCTGGCTAAATTTTTGTATTTTTAGTAGAGATGGGGTTTCACCATGTTAGCCAGGATGGTCTTGATCTGACCTCATGATCCGCCTGCCTCAGCCTTCCAAAGTGCTGGGATTACAGACATGAGCCACTGTGCCTGGCCCAGATTAGTTTCTTAGCAAATTTTTAAACCATTCCCTAGCACTTCCTGATATCATGTTTATTGAAATTATAGAGAGCAGAGAAATGTAATAGAGATGGGCTGGCTGACTGATCATTGATGAAACACAGTCCAACCTTATTTTTCCAGAAGCTCAGTTTTAGCACCCATTCTTATCACCTAGACATGCTCAGTCCCCCAAAGACTAGCTCACTAACCAGTCTCACAAAATCTTGATTTACAGACCAGAATGTCTATTTATTCATTTATATAATATGAACTGCAGCTACAGAGTGAATTATATACTGGTCTTAGATAATTAGTACATCGTTTTTAGATAGGAAGGTTTATTATGTGGAGTGCAGATTATAATCAGTTTTCTGGGATCTGATGTATCTTTTCACAGTAGGGATATACTTTACAAGAGGGTCAGCTAGATTTAAAAATTATGTCTGGCTGGTGCTGGAGACATAGACATTTTTGCTTTTTTATTTTTATGTATTTATTTTCTCACAAGAATGTGCATGTAACATATTTTTACTTTTTTAGCTTTCCTTTATTTAGCCTTATAGCATACTTTGCTCTCCTACCCCCACCAAAAACAGAAACAAAAACTAGATTATGTTCCCTAGATACATGCTCTTAAAGCATTCTAGTTTTTCTTTCATAATCATAGTTGTAATTTACTTGTTCATTGTTGTTCTTCCTTACTGGATTGTCTGTTCCCTGAGGGCTTAGACTGCATCTGTCTGTATTTTTAATTATCTAGTAGAGTACCTAGAATGCAGTAGATAATTTAGTAAATATTTGGTGAATACAAAATGAATACCACTCTCTTTTTTGTTAATGTGTTTTATATATTTCTGTCCTAAATTTCTATTTCATTTATAATCATATTTTTTGGCTCTAGAAGTATCTTATTTTGGTCCCCTGCATATTGACTATAATAACTACCTAACTAGTATTGTATTTCAACTGGCATTTCTGTGTGATGTGATTACTAGTTTAGCTGAAAGCTATTCAGTTCAGTGGGAGCCAGAAGAGGTTATTGGACATGAGAGTGCTGCATAGGTAAATCTGAGTTTGTTCTCTATTAGTCTCCTTGAGACATTGGGGGAACTTGTGTTCTCTCCCAGCAAAGGTGATCTAGCCCATATATATCCACAGGGAGAACAGGTGCAAACTAGGAGTAGTGGAGTGCTTTCTAAAAGAAATGCTCCAATGCACTATTAGCACATACTCAACAAGACTTCTGTTCCAAGTTGATAGTCCTAGGACTTTTGCTGGCAAAGGAAAATGAGCTTATGACTTAGAACAGTGTGTAAATCCCTGCTGTGTGTACAAACTTTTCTCTCCTGTGGATACTTCCCTGGTATGTCTTTTTTTTTTTTTTTTTGAGACAGAGTTTCGCTCTTGTTGCCCAGGCTGGAGTGCAATGGCACAGCCTTGGCTCACTGCAACCTCATGAGACCAGCCTCCTGGGTTCAAGCTATTCTCCTGCCTCAACCTCTCAAGTAGCTGGGATTACAGGCGCCCACCACCATTCCCTGCTAATTTTTGTATTTTTGGTAAAGATGGGGTTTCTGAACTCCTGACCTCAGGTAATCTGCCCGCCTCGGCCTCCTAAAGTGCTGGGGTTACAGGCGTGAGCCACTGTGCCTGGCCCCTTGGTATATCTTTAAACTCATCCTAGGAAATAAGAGGAAATATCTTGCCTAGAATCGGTATGAAATTATATACCTGAGAGACAGAAGCCCCACTGTTTCACCTTATGTAAAGCTGTGTCTGAGCCCCTCCATCGCGTCTCTTTTGTTACTTTAGCCTGGGAGCAATGCCTAAGTTTTATTCATCACATCAGGCATCATTACAGTCTTGCCAGGAGATGGCCCATTTGTACAGAGTAGAGCAGATGGCAACCTTCAGGTCCTAGCGTGTAAGTGTGCTCTTGCTCCAGAAATTTGGTGCCAAATAGAGCTTTCGAGGTAGGAAAGGGAGTTTCTATTGACTTTTGCTTTGTTGAAGCAGTGGTGGTATTGGAAAAGTGCTCTTGTTTCTGTCTTCTGAGACCCTGAAGGATCTCTCCTAGGCTTCTGTAGACTACGTTTTTAACTGACGTGGTCATCAGTAGGGCCAGTGGCTCTAGTGTAGGGATCCTGTATTTAAGGAACTGCTGATGAGACATTGGCAGGAATTATCTGAATCTAAGCCTCTGCTATTTGCAATCTCATATATGTGTTTGTGTATATATTTATATATGTCCATTTATAGACATATATATGTAGTTTTGTTGATAAGGATAAAGACTCCTATCTAAGATCTGATGCCGTCATTTCTGGTCTTTTTCGTTCCTTTGGTTGGTAAAGGGACGATGGAATCAAGGTATAAGGATGATTTGTGTTGTTAGGAATCCATATGTAGTTCCTGGTTTTTAACCTGCTTGCACTGAACTGGTGGGGATGATAGGGTAAATCTCAAGATTAGGCTATTCTAACTGTAGATTCATAATTACTTTTATTTCTGCTTACTTAGAATAAGAAATTTTTAGATTGATTAAGGAATTTCTAGATGGATGCTTTCTACTCAGTTTGGTGATATTGATGAACAGATTTAATCCTAAAAATCACTGAAAGAACAAGAGCAGTTTATTTATTAGGCTGTAGTTTCCCTTATTATCTCAGTATATTTGTCACCACTAAATGAAAAAAAGATACTGACTTTTTTATAGACTATAATGATAAAAAAATATTCATTTGTATTCATGGCTAAAATTGAATATTTTTCACAACCGAAGAATTATTTGGGCAGGGTGCAGTGATTCACACCTGTAATCCCAGCACTTTGGGAGGCCGAGGCAGGAGGATTGCTTGAGCCCAGGAATTCGAGACCATCCTGGGCAACATATCAAGACCCAGCACTTTGGGAGGCTGAGGTGGGCAGATCACGAGGCCAGGAGATCGAGACCATCCTGGCTAACACGGTGAAACCCCGTCTCTACTAAAAAAATACAAAAAAAAAATAGCTGGGCGTGGCGGCGGGCACCTGTAGTCCCAGCTACTTGGGAGGCTGAGGCAGGAGAATAGCGTGAACCCGGGAGGCGGAGCTTGCAGTGAGCTGAGATCACGCCACTGCACTCCAGCCTGGGCGACAGAGTGAGACTCCGTCTCAAAAAATAAAATAAAATAAAAAATTAGCCTGGAATGGTGGCATGCATCTATAGTCTCAGCTACTAGGGAGGCTGATGTAGGGAGGATTGCCCAGGAATTCAAGGCTGCAGTGAGCTGTCACTGTGCCACTGCACTCCAGCCTGATGACAGCAAGACCCTATCTCAAAAAAAAGAAAAAAAAAGAGAAAAATGTTGTTTTTTTTCTGTCTTTACCCCTTTGAATGGTGGCCTTGCATTCATCAGCATATGTCCTGTTTTTCCTCTCTCCTAGTTCCATGATAGAATATAGTAGCTGTTTTCTATAGAGTAGAAGTTAAGTATAACTACAGCATTTTCTTCAAATGTTGAAGGTCCCTCCATCAAAATCGTAAAGGAATAGGTTTTTGCCAGGTGGATGACTTAAGCAAATTACTCAGTTCTCTAAACCTCAGCTTATTCCTTATAAAATGGGCATATTAATAATGCCTATCTCAGAATTCATGGGATTTCAAGAAACTTTATGCTCTGGGTTTTGCTTTATGGAAACAAGGATGGAAAACATGATACCTTTAATAGCAACTGTCTCTTAGAAGATAATGTGCCCTGGACCGAATGGCAAGAGCAATTGGATCATTTGTTCTGAAATGAAGTCAGTTCCAGCAACTGTGGTCTTTGCATTCTTGTGGCCCTAGTCCCATCCATTTTTCACACAACAGCAAGAAAAATCTTTTGAAAATAAATGGAATCATGTCACTCCCTTCCTTAGACTCTCCTAATGACTGTGTTTACTTTAGCACTTAGATTAAAATTCAAATATCCACCTTTGCCCTGCCAGCTCTGGCTCTTCCCTAACTCATTCCTGCCATTCCTCCCTTTGCTTACTGTGCTCCAGCCACACTGGTGTTTGAACTCATTGGAACAGGCAAAATTATTTCCTACCTGAGAGGCATTGCATGTTTTGTTTCTTTAGTCTGAAATGCCCACCCTGACCTCTTGCTGCACTGTGCTTGGTTAGTTCTTTCTTATCCTTTACATCTTAGCAAAATGTTAACTCAAAGAGCACTTTGCTTACCACCATATTTAAAGTACAAGCTTCCTTATTTCTGTTTTACAGTACTCTGTTCCTTCATAGTTCTTATTGTGCTGTGTTGTTTCTTTCAAAGCTTTTATTACACAAGTTGTAATTATTTTATTTTTGAGACAGAGTCTCGCTTTTCTGCCCAGGCTATAATGCAGTGGCGCGATCTCAGCTCACTGCAACCTCCACCTCCCGGGTTCACGCCATTCTCCTGCCTCAGCCTCCCCAGCAGCTGGGACTACAGGCGCCTGCCACCACGCCTGGCTAATTTTTTCCACGCCTGGCTAATTTTTTGTATTTTTAGTAGAGACGGGGTTTCACCGTGTTAGCCAGGATGGTCTCGATCTCCTGACCTTGTGATCCACCCGCCTCGGCCTCCCAAAGTGTTGGGATTACAGGCTTGAGCCACTGCGCCTGGCAGTTGTAATTATTTTATTTGCTAACTTTTTATAAATCTGGGTTTTTTTGTTTTGTTTTTTGTTTTTTTTGAGACAGAGTCTCGCTCTGTTGCCCAGGCTGGAGTGCAGTGGCGTGATCTCAGCTCACTGCAGCCTCTGCCTCCAAGGTTCAAGCAATTCTTCTGCCTCAGCCTCCCGGGTAGCTGAGATTACAGGCACCCACTACCATGCACGGCTAATGTTTGTATTTTTAGTAGAGACAGGGTCTCACTATTTGGCCAGGCTGGTCTCAAACTCCTGACCTCAAGTAATCTGCCCGCCTCGGCCTCCCAAAGTGTTGGGATTACAGGCATGAGCCACCACGCCCAGCCAAATCTGCGTCTTTTATTAGACTGTAAAGTCTTCAAAGAGTGGATACTCTATCTATCTTATTTACCATTCATACCCTCTAGCACTCAATAGGTGCTTAGAAAATCTTTATTTACTAAATGAACATACCCATGTAAATCACTTTGCTCATAGTGGTCACTTAGAAGTGTTCATTTTTCCCACCTTCTAATTAACCTCCTGTTACACATTAGAAATTAGATAGGGATAATATATAGTCTCTACTCTCAAGGATAGAGGAATCTAAGGAGTAAGACAAATATTTATAATGCACTGTGATAGCTTTTTTTTTTTTTTGAGACAGAGTTTCACTTTTGTTGCCCAGACTGGAGTGCAATAGCGCGATCTCGGCTCACTACAACTCTGCCTCCCAGGTTCAAGTGATTCTCCTGCCTCAGCCTCCCGAGTAGCTGGGATTACAGGCATGCACCACCACGCCTGGCTAATTTTGTATTTTTAGTAGAGGCAGGGTTTCTCCATGTTGGTCAGGCTGGTCTCAAACTCCGGACCTCAGGTTTTCTGCCCACTTTGGCCTCCCAAAGTGCTGGGATTACAGGTATGAGCCACCGTGCCCGGCCATGATAGCTTTTTAATAAGAGATATGAGACCCCAGAGGAGAAACCAACAAATACAGTCGTCCCTTATTATCTGTTGGAGATTGGTTCCAGGATTCCTCCACAGATACCAAAATCTACAGATACTCAAGTCCCTTATATAAAAGGATGTGGTATTTGGATATATCCTATGTACATCATATACTTAAAATTATCTCTAGATTACTTATAATACCTAATACAATGTAAACGCTATGTAAATAGTTATATTGTTTATGGAATAATAACAAGAAAAAAAAAGTGTACGTTTTCAGTACAGATAAAACCATTCATTTCCCCCACCCAATATTTTCAATCCACAGTTAGTTGTATATCCACAGATGCAGAATCCATGGATGCAGAACTCAGGACACAGAGTTGACAGCACTCTGAGGGAGTTAGAAGGCTTGAAAGAAGTGTGAACAGGAGAGTTTGTGAAGAGGAGGTAGAGGAGGGCATTCCAACAGAGAAATTCCTTTATGGAAAGGCATAGGGATTGGAAATCTCCCGGATCATTGGATAATTATGACGAGGTCTGTTTCTTTTTTTCCCTTTTTTTTGAGGTGGAGTCTCGCTCTGTCGGCCAGGCTGGAGTGCAGTGGCACGATCTCGGCTCACTGCAACCTCCGCCTGCCAGGTTCGAGAAATTCTCTTCCTCAGCCTTCCGAGTAGCTGGGATTACAGGCACCTGCCACCATGCCAAGCTAATTTTTTTTGTATTTTTTAGTAGAGTTGGGGTTTCAACATCTTGGCCAGGCTGGTCTTGAACTCCTGAACTCGTGATCCACCTACCTCGGCCTCCTGAAGTGCTGGGATTACAGGCATGAGCCACCACACCCGGCTGAGGTCTGTTTCTTAAGAATGGTGTTTATGGGGCCAGGCGCGGTGGCTCACACCTGTAATCCCAGCACTTTGGGAGGCCGAGGCAGGTGGATCACAAGGTCAAGAGATCAAGACCATCCTGGCCAACATGGTGAAACCCCATCTCTACTAAAAATACAAAAATTAGCTGGGCATGGTGGCATGTGCCTGTAGTCCCAGATACTCGGGAGGCTGAGGCAGGAGAATTGCTTGAACCCAGGAGGCGGAGGTTGCAGTGAGCCGAGATCACGCCACTGCACTCCAGCCTGGCAACAGAGTGACACTCTGTCTCAAAAAATAAAAAAAGAATGATGTTTATGGGAGAAGTGACAGAAGATAAGGCTAGAAAGTGGGCCAAACGGTGAAGGACTTTGACTGCCATGCTGTAGACCATGAAAAGCCATTAAAAGTTCATGTGCTCTTTTGTTCCAGTAACAGGACAAGCTGGCCTCCTGGATAAATACAAAATAAGTTATTTATTTTAACTATAGAGATTTTATGGCTAATATATAAATTTTAAAAAGCATGTTAACACTAGTTTGACTTTAAAATAGAATTTATTAAAAAGGAACTTGACAATTTTTGTTTGTTTGTTTGTTTGTTTGAGATGGAGTCTTGCCCTGTTGCTCAGGCTGGAGTGCAGTGGTGCCATCGTGGCCCACTGCACTTCTGTCTCCTCCTGAGTTCAAGCAATTCTCCTGCTTCAGCCTCCCAGGTAGCTGGGACTACAGGCATGTGTCACCATGCCTGGCTAATTTTTGTATTTTTAGTAGAGACGGGGTTTCACCATGTTGGCCAGGCTGGTCTTGAACTCCTGACCTCAAGTGATCCGCCTGCCTCTGCCTCCCAAAGTACTGGGATTACAGGCATGAGCTACTGTGCCTGGCCTGCAATGTTTTGAAAGGTTGAAAGAGGAGACTAATAGCACTCTTACATTGCTTAGGTTCCATAAAGATTAAAATACTCAGGGCTGGGTGCGGTAGCTCATGGCTGTAATCCCAGCACTTTGGGAGGCTGAGGCGGGTGGATCACCTGAGATCAGGAGTTTGAGACCAGCCTGGCCAACATAGTGAAACCTCATCTCTACTAAAAATCCAAAAAAAAAAAAAAAAAAAATTAGCCAGTTGTGGTGGCGCATGGCTATAATCCCAGTTATTTGGGAGACTGAGCCAGGAGAATGAATTGAACCTGGAAGGCAGAGGTTGCAGTGAGCTAGGATCGCACCAGTGTACTCCAGCCTGGGTGACAGAGCGAGACTCTGTCTCAAAAATAAATAAATAAATAAATAAATAAATAAATAGAAATACTCAGGATTTTTCATAGTGACAGAAAAAGTCTAGTTGAATTTAGGTACATGCCTTGAGAATGGCAGATAGCTGAAGTTGCAATAATGAATGAGTCTAGGAAATCATAAATAACAAGATAAAACATACAACATAAAGCATGAGATTAGGAAGAGAGAATAAAGATACTAAACAACAGATATTTTAAGCTTTGAACCAATATATACAGATATTCATGTATCTGTATATGAATTGTACAATTAGCTTGAATGGATATAAGAATGGTCCTGCATGTTTTGGGTAGTCTTTAAAAACAGTCAGGCCAGGTGCTGTGGCTCATGCTTGTAAACCCCGCACTTTGAGAGGCCAAGGCAGGTGGATTGCTTAAGACCAGGAGTTTGAGAACAGCCTGGCTAACATGGCGAAATCCCATCTCTACTAAAAATACAAAAAATTAGCTGGGTGTAGGTGGCACATTCCTGTAACGTGGGCTACTTGGGAGACTGAAGCACGAGAATCGCTTGAACCCAGGAGGCAGAGGTTGCAGTGAGCCGAGATCATGCCACTGCACTCTAGCCTGGGTGACAGAGCGAGACTTTATCTCAAAAATAAAAATAAATAAAAATAAAAAATAAAATAAAAACAGGGTCAGATGGAAGAATCAGAACTTTCGTGAGAGATTGCCTGAATTTGTAGGCAAACCTGCTGCTCAGGCAGGTAGCCTATTCTCTAGAAAAGCCAAAAGATTTACAGATTCATAAAGTAACTGATGGGCTTTGAAAATGACTGTGTTTTTCTTCTGTCATGAGATGGGATATTAGGTATTGATTCTTAAATATCATCTGTTATACTTTAGAAATCCTGGTTATTCCAGACTGAGTGTAGAAAAAGTGAAAAAAGTGCAGACTTTGGAATGAGACAGATCTGAGTTCAGTTCTAACTCTGTCACTAACTGTGAGACCTTACCTTGAAAAAGTTATTTGTCACCACACCTGCCACCAAGCCTCAGTATTTTTGTCCACAAATTTGGATAATACCTTTTTTTTCTCTTTAGTTTAAAAAAAGTTTTTTGAGACCAAGTTTCACTCTTGTCTCCCAGGCTGGAGTGCAGTGACATAATCTCGGCTCACTGCAACCTCCACCTCCTGGGTTCAAGTGATTCTCCTGCCTCAGCTTTCCCAGTAGCTAGGATTACAGGCACGCGTCACCATGCCTGGTTAATTTTGTATTTTTAGTAGAGACGGGGTTTCACCATGTTGGCCAGGCTAGTCTCGAACTCCTGACTGCAGGTGATCCACCTGCCTCGGCCTCCCAAAGTGCTAGGTTTACAGGGGTGATCCATGTACCCGACCTAGTTTTTAAACAATTTTTTAAAAATAGAGATGAGGTTTCACAGTGTTGCCCAGGCTGGTCTCAACTCCTGAGCTCAAGTGATCCGCCTACCTTGGCCTCCCAAAGTGCTGGGATTACAGGCGTGAGCCACCATGCTCAGCCTGGATAATACCTTTTTGCTGTGTATGGGGGCAACAGTTAGAATTTAGAGACCTTAAAACTAGTATAAATTCTTTCACAGTGGATATGATTTGCTCTCCATTTGAGAAAAAGTTTATGCATGTCACTGAGTAATATAGTGTAGCTTAAAACATCAACAAAAGTTCCAGACTCATAAAAACACATGCATTAAATATGTACAATTTTTTCATGTTTCAGTTATACCCAATAAAGGTATTTTTTTTAAAAAATCAAAGATAGCCCAAATGTGTTAGAGACATAAGACCGGAATGTGATTGAAATTAAGTAAGGCAATAATTCAGTTGGTAGTATTATATTGTTTCTCAGGATACAAACTGGCAGCCTGTGGGCCATGTTTGGTCAACAGATGTACTTTGTTTCTTTGTGCTGTGATGAAAAGAAATGGAATTTGAGTGCATTTAGGTGGAACATACATACTTCCCCTTTCCAGCAGTTTTCTATGAGCGCCACTAGTCTATATGGCCTTAATTGCCTTATACTGTGCTTGATTCACACATCCGTTTGGCTCCTTAGGCATTTGGGTTTGACCTGCCTCTTGGGAGGGGCAAAGAATGAGATGAGTGGTGGTGACAGTAAGAGGGAAATGGGTAATCAGAAACAAAAAAGGAAAAAAGAGAAGGCCAAGGAACCAAATAGTCAGTGTTTATTCTCTAGAGTCCAAAGGAGAGAGGCATTGAACCTGGAAGGCATAAATTATCCAGTCAGTGGAGAAGTGTGTGTGGTGCACGTGTGATTCCGGTTTATCCAGCCTCAACTTGGCCTAAATGACATTTCTGTCAAAATTAGTTCCTCCATTTGCTCTAATCTGCTAATTTTTAATTTGGCTTTCTGGGTCTTGGATTTTGGTTATTAGAAGAGGTTTTGCTGTCTATCTTCTATACTTTAGTCTCTTGTAATTTTGACAAGCCTGAAGGTAGGCCTTGGGCTGTAGAAAATGCTCCAAGAGTTCTTGTCATCTTTGAGATCTCTTGAGAGATCTTGTAGTTACTTTTCACTCTGCTACATCATCATTTCTTTTTCTACTTAAAATAATGCCTGTTAAGGATTATAAAAATTAAATACTGTATTTGAAATTCGTAATACAGGCTTGGTGGTGATTATTATTTACATTAATAATCAGAATAGTTAATCTTATACCTCTCAGAAAATGTGTGATATTTGTAGTTAAAAAAGTCCTTCTCAGCCCTTCCTGTTTCACAACTGCTGACTGCTACATCTTAGTCCTTGCATTACCAAGTTGGGATGACCTGGCAAAACTCTTACCAGAAGAGAAAATGCTTCTCAGAATGCTTTACTTTACCTCAGTACATGAGTACTCTTGACCTCAAGAGAGGTTGTGGGGAAGCAGATGGGCAGAATACATCATGATGAGATTAGTGTGACAACACTGGAAATAAAAGAACAGTTATGTGCTGTCACACTGAGTTTTAATCATCAGTTGGACAGCTTCATGAAGGCTCTTTTAGGTGTTTTCTTTTCATTTGCTGTGACATCTGCATGGGCTTTCTAGGAAGAAGTGTCTGAAAGAGCTTATGATGACTTCTGGAAGTGACAATAGGACTTGCTGACAGTCTGCACAGTTACATATATAGGACTTAAGTGGGGTGGATCCAGCAGGAACTGGTCTTGGCAGTCAAGAAAAAGCACTATTTAATTTTTCTCAGTGATTAGATAGGACAGCTTCAGTGGCTTCATTTTCCCAATTGAAATTGTTTAGCTGTTAGAGGACTCTCTGAGGCACTCAGATTCTAGGAGTGGGGTCAGTTTCCTGATGCCCAATATACTGAACATCAGAGGAGAATTCAGAAAATCTCATATTTAATTCTCATATGTTTTTCACTTGTAGTGATGAAAGCTTTGGCTAAAGTAGCTTTCAGTTGAATTAACTGATTAATATTCCTGTTTGAAGAGGTAGAGCCTTTTTTGAAAATTAGTGAGGCAGCCAGCCAAAATGATCTCTCTCCTGATTATATCTGGGTTGGAATCTGGTAATGATCCCAGATCTCCTTGACCTCCCAGAGATTTGTATAAAAATTTTTTTTTCCTGATTACAAGAACATATTACCAAGAATGAAAATATTATACAAATATATACTTAGAAAAGTTGCCCATAATCCCGCCAGTCAGAACTAACCAGTATTCTATGTATATCCAGAGACTGTATCATTTTATGCTTTTTGTTTAAGGACTCAACCCATCAGAAAAATACCTAATTCAAATACAACTATTGCTATAGCCATTATTTACTAAACATTTACATAATTATTTAACCCTCATAATAATCTGAGAAACAGGAGTATCTTCATTTAAGAGCTTAAGAAACTGAAGTGGCTGAGGCGGGTGGGAGGCCAAGGCGAGTGGATCACCTGAGGTCAGGAGTTTGAGACCAGCCTGGCTAACGTAGTGAAACCTCGTCTCTACTAAAAATACAAAAAAAATTAGCCGGGCGTGGTGGCACACACCCGTAGTCCCAGCTACTCGGGAGGCTGAGGCAGGAGAATTGCTTGAACCTGGGAGGCAGAGATTGCAGTGAGCTGAGATCGTGCCACCGCACTCCAGTCTGGGCGACAGAGCGAGACTCCGTCTCAAAGAAAAAAAAAGAAAAAAGAAAAAATTGGTGTGGGGGTATGTAGTAGTAGAATGATTTTGAGAACATTTGACTTATTTAGAGGCAGTCTTCTCTTTTTGAATTGATTAAACTAATTGACATAATTCTGTATTATTCATAGGAAAACAAAAGCTGAAGACACTGTTATTCACATCCTAGTATTTCCAAGAGTTTTGACTCTCGTAGGTCATTTGAGAGTAGGTGGTGTTATCCTAGGATAACACCATATCAGGGTCTGGTTTTCAGTTGGTTAATATTGGTGTGGGTGGCCATCCCTGGGACTCAGCTGTGAGCCTGCTGTCCTATTTGATGCATAGATCAGGGATGAGTTTGCCCAGATATCTAAGGCATATATTTGGCTATTGAAGTTTCAGAGCTTTGTGTTGGCACTGAAACTCAAAAGATAGTTTTGAATTTCCTATCAAAACTACCAAAAGAGGGGTTCCTGCAGTCTTCTATAATAGCTTATCATCTATCCAGAGTGTCAAAGACTCTGAACCCTCTTGAGTCATATCTTCCTCCCAAATGTTCATCAAACTGTTTGAGTTCAGGTTACCTCAGTGTCTTCAGTAATTATTTTCATGGTGCTCCTAAGTCAAGGTAAATACCTAACACTTTTGTTTTATTAGTTTGTTAGATCCAAACAGCTTATTTATTTCTTAGCCATTGAGTAGACATTTTTTAAAAAAATCATCCACATAGGCTGGGCACAGTGGCTGACAACTATAATCCCAGTGCTTTGGGAGGCCAAGGCAGAAGGATCGCTTGAGCCCAGGAGTTAGAGACCAGCCTGAGCAACATAGCAAGACCCCGTCTCTATGAAAAACAAAAGCAAAAACAAAATCATCCACATAAATGGAAATAAAAAATATTTTTATTTCATTCTTAAATAATACTTTTTTGTCTGTTTGTTTTTGAAACAAGATCTCACTCTGTTACCTGGGCTGGAGTGCAGTAGCACAATCACAGCTCACTTTGTGCCTGGCTAATATTTTTTATTTTTGTTTTTATTTTTTGTCTTATTTTTAGTAGAGACAGGGTCTCATTATGTTGCCCAGGCTGGTCTTGAATTCCTGGGCCCGAGCAATCCTCCCACCTCAGCCTCCTAAATTGCTAGGATTACAGGCATGAGCCACCATACCCAGCCAATCATAATTACTTACTAATAGGATGTATATGCTGTTGGATATTATACAACTCCTCCAACCTTAGAAATCAGATTGGATACTGCCACCCTCATTTCTTGTTCCACAGTGATTTTCACACAGTACTTCATTTTTGCTGAAAACCCAGCTTTGCAAAGATGTGATCATTGAAAGAAATCTAACATCTAATGTTGAAACTGAACTACCTTGAGCTAGTAGTGGTTCACATGATGACCAACAGATGTTAAGTATCCCTGTGTTTCATTTGAATATGTAAAATATCCTGTAGGACCTGTGAGTTTGCTTTGGTACCCCAGGGCAGCTTGGTGTAGTTTGGAAACCACAGTTCTAGCAAGGATCCCAAACTATCAAATCAGGGTCTCTGGGAGTTGTGATGTGGGTACTCTTTTTTGCTTCCCCAAAATATTTTTTGGTGATTATGGGAAACAACTGGCCTCTTTTTTCTTTTTTTTTTTTAATTCCCATTTTATAGATGACGTCTTATTTCTTTGTGCGTGTGTGTCTGTCTGTGTGTGTGTGTGTGTGTGTGTGTGTGTGTGTTTTGTTATTTGAGATGGAGCCTCACGCCTCACTCTGTTGCCCAGGCTGGAGTGCAGTGGTGCGATCTCAGCTTCCTGCAACCTCCACCTCCCAGGTTCAAGAGTTTCTCCTGCCTCAGCCTCCTGAGTAGCTGGGACTACAGGTGTGCGCCACCACAACTGGCTAATTTTTGTATTTTTAGTAGAGATGGGGTTTCACCATGTTGCCCAGGCTGGTCTCGAACTCCTCACTGCAAATAATCTGCCCACCTTGGCCTCCCAAAGTGTTGGGATTACAGGCATGAGCCACCATGCCAGCCAAGATAACATCTTATTTCTAATTTGAGTTTCATATTTGTTATACTTGATTTCTCAGTCATTGGTGGTCGATAGCCACTGAGCTCCAACAAATAATGCAGCCCTGTCAGACATTAAAATATTCTTACTTTTTCTTTCACATAGGGAAATAATCTTCCAAATATATACACATAGCAGTTACATTATATCATTATGGTTTTGATTTGCATTTGTCTAATGGCTAATGATGTTAAGCACCTGTTCATGCACTGATTGGCCATTTATTTATCTTCCTTGGAAAGATGTCTATTCAGATCCATTTGTCATTTTATTAATTGAGTTGTAAGAGTTTTTTATATATTCTGGATAAAAGTCCTCCATGATTTGCAAATATTTCCTCCCATTCCTTTGAGTTGTCTTTTCACTTTCTTGATGGTATTATTTGCAGCACAAAAGTTAGTAATTTTGATGAAATCCAATTCATCTGTTTTTTCTTTTGTCATTTATGATTTTGGTGTCATCTGTGAAACCACTGCCTAATCGAAGCTCATGAAGATTTATTTCTATGCTTTCTACTAAGAGTTTTATAGTTTTAGTTCTAGCATTTAGGTCTCTAATTCATTTTAATTTAAATTTTTGTGTAATAGAGATTTGAATGATTTAAAATTTTTCCTCTCTTCAGAGGTAGCAACACTAGAAAATAAAGATAAAAAATGGGCCAGGCGCAGTGGCTCATGCTGGTAATCCCAGCACTTTGGGAGGCTGAGGTGGGCGAATCACTTGAGGCCAGGAGTTTGAGACCAGCCTGGCCAACATGTCAAAACCCTGTCTCTACTAAAAATGCAAAAATTAGCCAGGCATGGTGGCATGCATCTATAAGGCCAGCTACCTGGGAGGCTGAGGCACAAGAATGGCTTGAACCCAGGAGGCAGAGGTTGCAGTGAGCTGAGATCACGCTTACTGCACTCTAGCCTGGGCAACAGAGCGAGACTCTGTCTCAAAAAAAAAAAAAAAGAGAACCTAATTTTTTTTCTGACTCTTCTCTGGACTGAGTACACTGTTTTTACCTTTTCTTAGTTAGATGATGAACTAGATGATATAGCAAGGCTTGACGTCTAAACTGGCAAGTGAAGTTTTTATAGAGACGGATGTTGAAAGGAGGAATAACATACTAAAACATATGGCACATTTAGTTTATGATGAGATCCCAAGTAGTCTATCTCCCATCATAAACTTGAACATGAGTTTAAATCTTCTCCTTTTCAAGGCTGGATGCAGTGGCTCACACCTGTAATCTCAGCACTTTGGGAGGCAAAGGTGGGCAGATCACTTGAGGTCAGGAGTTCGAGACCAGTCTGGCCAACTTGGTGAAACCCTGTCTCTACTAAAAATATAAAAATTAGCTGGGCGTTGTGGTGGGCACCTGTCATCCCCACTACTCAGGAGGCTGAAGCAGGAGAATCGCTTGAACTTGGGAGGTGGAGGTTGCAGTGAGCCAAGATTGCACCACTGCACTCCAGCCTGGGTGACAGAATGAGACTCTGTCTCAAGAAAAAAAGAAAACAAAAATCTTCTCCATTTCAAAATGGTTTAGAATTGTATGAGGTGCCAGGGGTCCCAGTTTTATGTATCATATTAGTTGTAACTTATGAGCAGCTGTGACAAGCTACTTGGTTTTCTCCTCAGGGGTCTCTCTTTTTGGCATGTCGGCCCTGTTACTCCCTGGGAACTTTGAGTCTTATTTGGAACTCGTGAAGTCCCTGTGTCTGGGGCCAGCACTGATCCACACAGCTAAGTTTGCACTCGTCTTCCCTCTCATGTATCATACCTGGAATGGGATCCGACACTTGGTAAGTTAATTGGGGATTTGCACATTTTCTCTGTGAAGGGAGTGGGGAGACTGGGAGGATTCTTTCCTTCATTACTGGGTTTAGTGCTGTTCTTTTTTTTTTTCCCAAGAGTGGAGTCTTGCTCTATTGCCCAGGCTGGAGTGCAGTGGTGCGATCTCAGCTCACTGCAACTTCTGCCTCCTGGGTTCAAGAGATTCCTGTGCCTCAGCCTCTTAAGTAGTTGGCGTTATAGACGCATGCCACCACTCCTGGTTAAATTTTGTATTTTTAGTAGAGATGGGGTTTCACCATGTTGGCCAGGCTGGTCTCAAACTCCTGGCCTTAAGTGATCCGCCTGCCTAAGCTTCCCAAAGTGCTAGGATTATAGGCGTGAGCCACCGCGCCCAGCTAGTGCTGTTCTTAAGGTTAGTTGTGACTCAGAGTCCTCTTGGGGAAAGCCAGACAAGTTCACAACTTCCCCTGTGTGTTACCTGGCAGTCCTGCTGGTGGTGTAGCTGAGCAATGGTATGGGCCTCACAGATACTTGCAGGGTCTCATTGTGAACTCTTCCTTTTTTAATTTAATTTAATTTTATTTTTTGAGACAAAGTCTCGCTCTGTCTCCCAGGCTGGGGTGCAGTTGGCGCGATCTTGGGTCACTGCAAACTCCACCTCTTGGGTTCAAGAGATTCTCCTGCCTCAACCTCCCGAGCAGCTGGGACTACAGGCGCCTCCCACCACGCCCGGCTAATTTTTTGTATTTTTAGTAGAGATGGGGTTTCCCCGTGTTAGCCAGGCTGGTCTCAGACTCCTGACCTTGTGATCCACCTCTCTCAGCCTCCCAAAGTGCTGGGATTACAGACGTGAGCCACTGTGCCCTGCTGAACTCTTCATTTTTAAGAGGGATATTTAAAAGAGATCCCTGAAGGCATAGAATGCATGTTTATGACATAAATATTAATTGGTACCTATTTATGTGTCAGGTACTGTTGTAGACACTGGGGATTCAGTTATGAGCTAGATAACCATTGTTGCTGCTTTCATTCTTAAGTTCCTGTTGACCCAGAGTAGTGCTTCTGACAGGACTCAAATAGATTACCTTTTCTTATCTACACATTATATTGCATTTCTGTTTTGAGATGTTGGACAGAATTGGGCCAACTTTAATAGAAACTGGGTGCCAAGAATTCCAGGTTTCAATATTGAGGTTAGGAATCTTTTTTTTTTTTTTTTTTTGAGACAGAGTCTTGCTCCGTTGCCCAGGCTGGAGTGCAATGGTGCAATCTCAGCTCACTGCAACCTCCACCTCCCAGGTTCAAGTGATTCTCCTGCCTTAACCTCCCAAGTAGCTGAGATTACAGGTGTCCACAACCACGGCCAGCTAATTTTTTTTTTTTTTTGGTATTTTTAGTAGAGATGGGATTTTGCCATGTTGGCCAGCCTTACAGGTGCCCGCCACCACACCCAGCAAATTTTTTTTTTTTGTATTTTTTAGTAGAGATGGGGTTTCACCATGTTGGCCAGCCTGGTCTTGAACTCTTGGCTTCCCAAAGTGCTGGGATTACAGGCGTGAGCCACTGCACATGGCAGGAATCATTTAATAGATTGAAAACTGTCCATGTTGCCTCCTATGTGACCTCATTGTCTGCTCAAAACTGGTTTCTAAAATTAGCCAGGTATGGTGGTGTGCGCCTGTGGTCCCAGCTACCCGTAAGGCTGAGGTGGGAGGATCGAATGAGCCCAGGAGGCGGAGGTTGCAGTGAGCCGAGATTGTGCCACTGCACTTCAGCCTGGGTGACAGAGTGACCCCATCTAAAAAAAAAAAAAAAAAAAAAAAAATAGGCGGGCACAGTGGTTCACGCCTGTAATCTCAGCATTTTGGGAGGCCGAGGCGGGCAGATGATCTGAGGCCGGGAGTTCGAGACCAGCCTTACCAACATGGAGAAACCCTGTCTCTACTAAAAATACAAAATTAGCCAGGCATGGTGGCACATGCCTGTAATCCCAGCTACTCGGGAGGCTGAGGCAGGAGAATTGCTGGAACCCGGGAGGCAGAGGTTTCAGTGAACTGAGATCATGCCATTGTACTCCATCCAGCCTGGGCAACAAGAGCGAAATTCCGTCTCAAAAAAAAAAAAAAAAATACAAAAATTAGCCGGGGGTGGTGGCATGTGCCTGTAATCCCAGCTACTTGGGAGGCTGAGGCAGGAGAATCCAGGAGGCAGAGGTTGCAGTGAGCCAAGATCATGCCACTGCACTCTAGCCTGGGTGACAAAAGTGAAACTCCGTCTCAAAAAAAAAAAAGAAAAGATTTTATATTTTGTAGTCTCCCTAGTTTTGCTTCCAAGAAGGCAATTCAAATTCAGTTCTTTCTGTATTTTCATTACTTCTGAATGTGAGTCAACTGTCAGATGGATGCTTTTGCCTTAATTTGACTTTTTATTACTTCCAAATCATAGCCTTAGAGACAAGCACTTTCTGGATTTCAGTCTGGTCCAATAGACAGTTTAATGGAATAAAAAAAATGAGAGACTAAATGACTTATTAAATTAAGTGCCTACATCAGCTGTTCCCTGGGGCAGTGTTCAGTTTGATTTAAAATGACTTTTCACTTCCCTGAGGGGGAGGCAGTAGAGAGGGAGGACATTTCCATTAATGACTTCCTATTCCACAGAACAAAGCTCTGTAAAGAAAATCAGCTGATCAGCTTCCTCTGTTCATATTTTGGCTCAGGCAGAGACTTGCCCTATATTTGTCTTTGTCTCAATAAGGGGGTAAGAGAGGGGAGGTTTTACAAAATTGCAGAACTTAGAGCTTTTCTGCCCTGGTTCTTGCCTGTGATGGTAATCTTTTTGTTGAGGGAAGTGAAGAACCTAAAGGTCCTTAAGTCTGCTTTTATTTTTTCTTCTAGCAAGTACTGGCTGTGAGTGTGGGACAGGATTTTGTGTTTTCTGTGACAGTCTGTAGTTTTTGGCCTCTGAACTTGATAGTTGACTTGCCAGAAGATCTAATGGGGGAGTGAGGAGTGAAAGAGTAGGATGTTATATAGGGTCTGTGGCATTCTAGGGAATATCCCTGCCTACTACCACTACCCAGTAGGACTCACTCTCTATAAAACATTGTCCTTATTTAAGCAAAACAACTCTTTGTGGAATCTGCTTGACTCCTAATCTCCTAGTTAGAAGCAATTTGAGGGTTGAGGTGGAGGCATCTTCTCATCTTGATTTTTTTTTTTTTTCTGGGCTTCCATCTTTTCTCTGAACTGACTCCTAATTTAGGCAGTTTTACATTCAGACTGTGGGTGTATGTGTGTATGTGTGTGTTAAGGCGCCATGTATGTGGGAAGTGTGGAAAATGAAGACTGCTTTTGCCCCATGGGCTCATTTAGTGACTTATAATATAATATTAATATGTTAATATCCCTAAGACACAAGAGAGTCAAAATTAGTGTTTTGTTAAATGTGGGGCTGGGGGCATGGTAGCTCATGTCTGTAACCCTAGCACTTTGGGAGGCCAAGGCAGGTGAATTGCTTGAGCTCAGGAGTTCAAAACTAGCCTGGGCAACGTGGCAAAACTTCATCTCTACCAAAAATACAAAAAATTAGCTGGGCATGGTGATGGGTGCCTGTAGTCCCAGCTACTTGGGAGGCTGAGGCAGGAGGATTGCTTGAACCTGGGAGGTCAAGGCCTCAGTGAGCTGAGATTGTGCCACTGCACTCCAGCCTAGGTGACAAAGTGAGACCCTGTCTAAAAAATTAAAAAAAAAAAAGTGGGGGCGGGTGGTGGGGTAGGGGCTGGGTGAGATGGCTCACACCTGTAATCCCAGCACTTTGGGAGGCTGAGGCGGGAGGATTGCTTGAGCCCAGGAGTTCAATACTAGCCTGGGCGAGACATAACAAGAGTCTATCTCTATTTTTTAATATTAAAAATAAATGTGGGTTTTAACTCAATTGGTAGAAAACCAATTTAGTGGCATGCTACCAACAAAAAAAGAAATTTAAATAGAATAGAAAATATAGGCTGGGGCTGGGCGGTGGTGGCTCATGCCTGTAATCCCAGCACTTTGGGAGGCTGAGGAGGGTGTATCACTTGAGGTCAAGAGGTCGAGACCAGCCTGGCCAACATGGTGAAACCCCATCTCTACTAAAAATACAAAAATTAGCTTGGCATGGTGGCATGCGCCTGTAGTCCCAGCCACTGGCAGGGCTGAGGCAAGAGAATCGCTTGAACCTGGGAGTCTGACGTTGCTGTGAGCCAAGATGGCGCCACTGGAGAGGCTGGGTGCAGAAGTTCACGCCCGTAATGCCAGCTTTTAGGGAAGCAGAGGCAGGAGGATAGCTTGAGTCCAGGAGTTCAAGACCTGCCTGAACAATATAATGAGACCCTGTTCTCCACAGAAAGGAAAAAATGTATGTTTTTTAATGAAATTTATTTATATATAAAATATATAAATATGTACTTGTATATATATGGCACCACTCAGTAATGGTAAATATTGTTTTATCAACTTCTGCTATAATATATATATAGATATCTATTGGGTTCCAGTTTTAAAGGTATTTCTTAGTGGAGTCACAGTCAAAACAAAATTGAGAAATAGTGTTCTAGATCTCAGAGTTTCCTTTAGAATACTAGTCCTCTGATAAACAGAGTTTCCCTCTATAAAAAGATTCTGAGATTGACTGTATCTAGGAAATCAGGCATATTATATCTCTCTTTTGGAGATTCACAGTGTGCATTAGTAAACTGTTAAGAGGCTGGGCGCAGTGGCTCACGCCTGTAATCCCAGCATTCTGGGAGGACAAGGCGGGCAGATCACGAGGTCAGGAGATCAAGACCATCCTGGCTAACTCGATGAAACCCCATCTCTGCTAAAAATACAAAAACAAAATTAGCCAGGCGTGGTGGCGTGCGCCTCTAGTCCCAGCTACTTGGGAGGCTGAGGCAAGAGAATGGCATGAACCTGGGAGGTGGAGCTTGCAGTGAGCCGAGATCATGCCACTGCACTCCAGCCTGGGCGACAGAGTGAGAGTCCGTCTCAAAAAAAAAAAAAAAAAACTGTTTAGAAAGTCTTGCAGTTAAATGTTTATGAACTTTGTATGACCACAGAACTTTTTTTTGGCCCATACAATGGCTTTCAACATTCTGAGGAGCAAGTGTTTGGAAGAATACACCTTGAGAAACATTAATCTAGATGTGTGGTCCTGAGGAAAAGTTGTATCTATTCATTCTGGAAGCTTTTGTATACCGTATGGGGCCTGTGGCATTCTAGAGAACATTCCTCCTACCATCACCACACAATAGAACCTGATTTTCTGTCATTGGAATAAGTGGATACTAGGTTCCATACTGTGGGTTTTGAGAAGGGTAAAGGTGGGGCATAAGGGTAGAAGCGCTTTTCTCTAGAATCATGCTGAGAGGAGATACCTATTCCTTTAGGTAGAATTACTTTCTGAGACAGGAACTGTTAATGTCCTGTTTACTGAAATTCCTTTTTTTTTTTGCTTTGTCCACAGATGTGGGACCTAGGAAAAGGCCTGAAGATTCCCCAGCTATACCAGTCTGGAGTGGTTGTCCTGGTTCTTACTGTGTTGTCCTCTGTGGGGCTGGCAGCCATGTGAAGAAAGGAGGCTCCCAGCATCATCTTCCTACACATTATTACATTCACCCATCTTTCTGTTTGTCATTCTTATCTCCAGCCTGGGAAAAGTTCTCCTTATTTGTTTAGATCCTTTTGTATTTTCAGATCTCCTTGGAGCAGTAGAGTACCTGGTAGACCATAATAGTGGAAAAGGGTCTAGTTTTCCCCTTGTTTCTAAAGATGAGGTGGCTGCAAAAACTCCCCTTTTTTGCCCACAGCTTGCCTACTCTCGGCCTAGAAGCAGTTATTCTCTCTCCATATTGGGCTTTGATTTGTGCTGAGGGTCAGCTTTTGGCTCCTTCTTCCTGAGACAGTGGAAACAATGCCAGCTCTGTGGCTTCTGCCCTGGGGACGGGCCGGGTTGGGGGTGGGTTGGTGAGGCTTTGGGTGCCACTGCCTGTGGGTTGCTGGCTTAAAGGACAATTCTCTTCATTGGTGAGAGCCCAGGCCATTAACACCTACACAGTGTTATTGAAAGAAGAGAGGTGGGGGTGGAGGGGAATTAGTCTGTCCCAGCTAGAGGGAGATAAAGAGGGCTAGTTAGTTCTTGGAGCAGCTGCTTTTGAGGAGAAAATATATAGCTTTGGACACGAGGAAGATCCAGAAAATTATCATTGAACATATTAATGGTTATTTCTTTTTCTTGGATTTCCAGAAAAGCCTCTTAATTTTATGCTTTCTCATCGAAGTAATGTACCCTTTTTTTCTGAAACTGAATTAAATACTCATTTTATCTTTGACTCTCCTTGAAATCTAGAGAAACCAAGAAAATGGCTGTTGGGAAGGAACCAATTTCCTCCTCTTCCCTCGGGTCTCAGGCATTTACATCCTCCCTCTCCCTGCAATCTGACCTTTACCAGGAGGGAAACAGTTCTCCTACATCTCATCATTGGAAAAGTTTTCAGGGAATCAGATAGAACTTAGCCAGAGATTTAAATATCACAGAGAAGCCTCAGAGAAGGAAGGAGAAAAAGAAAAGAAGTGACGCATGTAGAGTGCTTTTGGGTTATAGGCACCAAAATCCCATTAAGGACTGATTATAAGCTTCATGGTACAGTTCAGCAAATTATGATTCATTGAGGGGCACAGAGGACCAGTGTTGGTGACAGCTAGGGGATGATGACCTGAGGTTATAGGCTTGGGGTGAATGAAGCATAGAGATTTTTTTTTAAAAAAGAAGGGATTGTTGAAAACCTGGCAAAAATGTATAATTTAATGAGAAAACTTGCTGCTTTTAAAATCCATATAGGCCAGGCTTTAGCAGGCATGCTGTTTTGATAGTTTTTGGGAACTCTGGAATAAGAGACTTATCTCGTCTGTCACTTCGAGTTGTTGGCCAGCCAGTTAAAGCTGTGGGTCGAAGAGGGGAAATGTTAACTGGCTGGTGTCAATTGGATAGGAAGACCTTAGTTAAGATGGGGACCCGCTGTTTTAACAGTCTTCATTCAGGGTCCCAAATAGTATTTGGCTTTAAGTAATGATTGCTTTTCCCTTTTTACTAGAGGGGCCCTGGGAAGTCCTTGTACCTTTCCTCCATTTTAAACCAGTTGTTCTCTACTTTGTCCTTGGAATGAGGGACAAGTGATCATGACAGAACACTTTGTCATTGGGACTGGGAAAGGTTTGGCAAGGGCATTAAATTTAACAGCCAGTGCCAGGAAAATATAAAATGGGGTCAATGATAAACAGCTGTTAGAGGCTGGAAAATGGTAGGGCAGTTGAATTTTTTGGTGGTTTCGTACCATTTGGGTGATTGAAGCATGGTAGTGGGTGGGTGGGGGGTGTGACAGAGCATCATGTTTGTTATTCTGCCTTAAATTTCTACTTACTGTCTTTTTCTTCTCTGTCTTCCAATCACTTTAATATCTTCAATTTTCAAACTGTATTTGTACTTGGGCTTAGATAGAAAGTCTTACACAAGCATAGTATCTTCTACTTTGGTTTTCCCTACCTTTTCTTCCCCACCTTCTCCAAACACACATATACATACTCTACTCAATTCTATTTCTGATTTTGTAGTTGTTAGTTGTGCATGCTCAGGATAAAAAAATGAGTGGGTAGGGTTGAGGGACTGGTTCTTTGAGGTTCTGCCCTTTTTCCATGATTCAGACCAACTTTCTCTTGGTCATTTCTGGAGTATAACTGACTCAATTCTTGTAAAAATGTGTTCCACCCAAACCACTGTATGTTCTTTTCCCTACTTTATTTTCTCCTACCTTCCTTCTCCTAATTGTGTTACAAGAGGCAGCCATAGCAAGAATGGAAAATCCAGATCAGTAAAAGATTCAACAAAAAAAAGTTTATTTTCCAAATTTGCTTTTACTCCCACCCCAAAATTTCCCTGTTTCACAGTTCTGACTGGGGGCTCTTGTTTATTTCACTCAGTCGCTATACGGGTTTTTCAGTGTGTGGCCACTTGGTCCATATGAAGTTCCAGGTTTGTATTTCTGGACCTCAGCTAGATTAGGCCCTGCCCAGAGTTCTAGCATACGTGGACTTCCAGGTGGGCTCTTAGGATTTGGCTGGGCTTTGGGGACCTGGAGTATGACCTGCAGAGGGGTGTGAGCTTTGGTGTTCATCTGGGGAATTGAGGTTGGCAGCTGGGGAGCTTGGAATTATGGTTGGACTTCGTGCTTGTTGTACAGTCTTTGTGATAGACTTCTTTCTGAGTTTCTTCTGACTGTCTGGATCATGGGGCTGTCAGTGATAAGAGTGGGAAAGATAGTCATGTCTCTGGTCAGGCCCAGATCATTCCTAATACACCTCAGGATTCTAACTCCCTTTCTCCCCATACCATGGGCAGTAGATCAAGTTTCAAATAAGAAAAGTTAAATTTGATTTCTCTAACCACCCTCCCCCACCTTGAGATTAGATCATTTTCTACTGTTGGGGGTATGATGTCCTTAGCCCATCCCTTCAGGCCTCAGAAGGTGATTAAGGACTAGTCAAGATAAGACAAATTGGTTAGAGGTCCCCCATGCTGGGATAGTGGTGGCATAACAATAGACATTTTTTGAGGTTGAAAAGAAATTGAGACAACAGGGTTTTGGGTTAGATGGGAAGAATAGATACCTTGCCTAAGATTTCAGGACACAGCCCATTGGAGGCCTTGAGTAAATCAGGATTTTTCTGTATCCATTTGGTGAGGGAGGCAGCACCAGCGGTTGTACGGGAGGTCAGGGTCACCCGAGCAGGGGGTATCTTCAGAGGCATTTGCCAGGTGCCCATGAAGGAACCCCAAGGATTTGCCTAAAAATGAAAAGGGATTCCTCAGTAGGGCTCCTCACTCCCAGTAACTGACTTAGACCTCTGTTTGTATTATTTCCTCTTTACCTTTAGGAATGCATGGTTATGAAACAAGACTGAAAGCATAATCTTCCCACCCTTCCTTATCCCCCTCCCTCATTTAGGCTTTGCAGGCCTAATTTTTTCATCCCCTTTACTCTGCCAACTTAAATTCCGCATCCTTAGGCCGAGTGTGGCAAAGGAGTACCCACTGCACAAATGTCATCACCTGAAGGCTTTCATTTATACAGATCATTGATCAATTTAAGAACTTCTGAAGGGTGCTAAACACAACTCTATCCTGCTGGGTAAGCTGGCTGGAAGTTCAGGGGCTCTCACATTACAACATGAATTAGATTAAACTTTAATTTTCCCGATAATGGCTGTGAGAGACTGCACATCTCCCAGTTCTGTGCCTTAATTATTTGCCTTTCTTGATAGGAGTGAAGATAGTATCTCACCTTGGAACGGGGCACAGAAGGCAGTAGATGACCACGATCGTTGGCAATAATTTGAGTGTAGCCTTCATGAGAAGAGATGCTCTGGGGTACAAGTGGGAGAGATAAAGGTTTGTGAGGGGAAAAAGGGAAGTATTTGGGGAGCTTGGTCAGAGAAGGATATGGGAGTTTAGAGAATGCTAAAAGGAGTTAATTGACAGGGAGAGCATGAGGCTATCTTGTAGGTGCACTGAACATGGAATACCTCTTTTGTTGGCTTAGTGGGAGACCAGTTCTGCAGATACTTGGATGAGAAAGCCTTTTCATACTGTGGAGAGAAAGATAAGTAGCCCTATGAGACTTCAAGGCCCCAAACCCAGGAAATGAAGACTAGGCACAATTCTTTAGATTTGAAGACCAAAGGCCTGACCAACCATGTAGGCTTTAAGTCACTATGACAAGGGTGTAATTTGTTTGGTCTAGATGTGTGCTGTCCAGCATGGAGCCGGGAGCCACATGGAGCTGTTGAGCACCTGAAATATGACTAGTTCAAATTGAGGTGCTTTATAAATATGAAATATGCTGAATTTTGAAGTTTTTTTCTTTTCTTTTTTTTTTTTTTTTTGAGATAGGATCTTGGTCTGCCATCTAGGTTGGAGTCAGTGGCATGATCCTAGCTCACTGCAGCCTTGGACACCTGGGTTCAAGCGATCCTCCTCCCTCAGACTCACAGGTAGCTGAGACTACAGGTGCATGCCACCATGTCCAGCTAATTTTTAAATTTACTTGTAGAGACGAGGTCTCACCATATTGCCCAGGGTGGTCTCTAACTCCTGGCCTCAAACGATCCTTGTGCCTCAGCCTCCCAAAGTGTTGGGATTACAGACGTAAGCTACAACACCCAGCAGGTTTTGGAGATTTAGTACAAAAAAAGAACGTAAAATGTCTGATTATAATTTTTTAAATACTGATTAAATGTTGAAATAATATTTGGATTTATTGGGTTAAATTCAATATATTTAAATTTTATGTTTTAATTTTTTCATCTAGCTACTAGAAAATTTAAAATTACATTTGTGGCTCACACTCTTTTTGTTGGGCAGCACTGGTCTAGATCAGGAGTTGGTAAACTATGGCCTATGGGCCATATCCATATTGCTGCCTGTTTGGGGATGGCCTGAGAGTAAGGGTGATTTTTATAGATGAACATTTACAATTGATTCAGTCAAATGGAACACTAACTTTGAATCCCAGGTAAGTGAAATGTTTTCTCAACCCCCAAAATTCCATTATTTTCATTAGTAGTACAAAAAATTGTACTCAGTTATATTTTGAATTTGTCAAAAATGTTATGGAAAAATGTTTTTCTTTAATTATGCAAGTAGCTACAGAATATTTTTGACTTTGCCACTTGGCCTGCAAAGCCTAAAATTTTTACACTCTGCCCTTTTACAGAAAAAAAATTGCCAACTTCTGGTTTACACCCTACAAATTTAACCCAGAGATACCTTTGGATCACCCCTGGGCTCTCTCTATCCCTGAGGAGGTAAAATATTATCTCACTCCACTCTCAGCTATCTGTTCAAAGATCAGAATCCTATGAGAGGGGACAGTCCAAAGATAGAATCTGAAAAACAAAAGTAAACGTTAAAGAAATGGAGAATGGGAACTTACCTGGTTGGCACTGTAGTTAGTGGCCATGATCTTGCGCTGTTTACACTCGTTGCTTGGCAACTGCAGAAGGCCGACCTCCTGGGACTACCAATGAGCAGAGGCTGCCTTTCTCTTCTGCTTATTATTATTCACTTCCTTGGCTCACACTGCCCCCATTTGTTTTCTCTGGAACTTAGATTCATTTTTATTTTAGAGATGGGAAAGACTGAGTAAATGTGAGAAAATTAGCTGAATAGCCACTACTTTTTTTCTGGCATAACCTACCCCTGCTTAAGAACTTCCACGGGCCTTTGATTGGGGTTTTTAACCGCTTTAACAAACCATATAACCCTGAGAGCTATGCTTTTTGGACAACATGGTGTAATGTACCACAGGCTGTAGAGCCAGATACTGGGGTTTGAATCCTTATTCAACATGGGAACATAGGAGCTATATGACATTAAACAACTGTCTTGTCTTCACTAAATTTCTATCAACTCATTTGTATTGTGGAGATAATAGAGCTTGCTTTTACAGGGTGAGATAAAATGAATAAAGTGTCTAGACAATATCATAGCATAGCAGGTATTCAATCCTGGTGAGATCCTGTTTATAAGGCCCACTACTTTGTTTTATCAGGCAGAATAACAAAGGAACAATATTTAAAAAGCAACTAGCTCAAATCTGTCCCCAGAAGGAAAAACATATCTTGTCCTTGGTCCTTAAAAAATTTCCTCTGTCACTGTCTAGAATCACAGCACCTAAGAACACAGGCGTTTAGTGTTGACTGGAATAAAATGGAATCGGGTGCTGGTGCAGGGAGATTGAGCAGGGATGAAGAGAGAAAGTCACAGAGTGGAAAGGATCAGGTTTGGAGAGTTCAGTGGGGGGGGGGGGGGGGGGGGTGCAAGGACATAAGCCTAATATTTGTGGGGCAAGGAAACCCCTCTGAAACTCATAAAATGGTATTGTAATACCCATCTACGAGGTGGTTAGGAGAATTAATAAGTAAGTAGAACTGTGCTTTGTGAATTGTAAAGTGAATTTATATATAAGGTGTCAAGATGAAAGGGAAAAACTAAGAAATAAGTTGCCCAAAGATATCATTAGGACCAGGAGACCATTATAAAGTATATCCAGGCCGGGCGCGGTGGCTGACGCCTGTAATCCCAGCACTTTGGGTGGCCGAAGCAGGCGGATCACAAGGTCAGGAGTTCGAGACCAGCCTGGCCAACATGGAGAAACCCTGTCTCTACTAAAAATACAAAAAATTAGCCAGGCATGGTGGCGCATGCCTCTAATCCCAGCTACTCGGGAGGCTGAGGCAGGAGAATTACTTGAACCCGGGAGGCGGAGGTTGCAATGAGCAGAGATCGTGCCACTGCACTTCAGCCTGGGCAACAGCGTGAGACTCCGTCTCAAAAAATAAAAAATAAATAAAGTATACCCATCAGTCCCTTCTCTTTTCCTTCTTCCCCCAAAATCCTCATCTTAACCAACACACCAAGTATAAGAGCACTCCTATGCTTCTGCAGATGGAGGGAAGAACAGCTCTTGTGTTATAGGCTCTGGAGTTAATACCTGGATAATGTGAGATCTGGAAAGACAACTCATGTGCTTAGTCCCTGTGGTTCTTATCACTCTCTAGAGAAGAGTTCTTTAAGGACCAAGGACTATCTTTGCTCTAGGATATCCATTTTGGCCCTTTAATCTGCAATGATAGGCTAGCATTATTTCTCTTAGAATTTGTCTTCAGTTGGTATGCCTCCCTCTGCCTTTCTGATAGGGACGTAATGATAAATGATGACTGCACTCATTTATAAAAGTTAACTAGTTTTTGTTCAATTGAAAAAGTAATGTACAAGGAAAAAATTTCATGTTTACAGGATGTTCAGTGAAAAGCAAATCTCCATTTGATTTCAACTCTCTGTCTTGCTCCTCAGGGCAACTGCTGTTACTCATTTCTTGTGTCTCTTTCCAGAAATCTTCTCTGCATACAAACACTAATGAGAGAGCTGTCCACATTGCTTTTTGATTTGCTTTTTGACTATCTTGGGGATTATGTTTTTATCATAATATTCCATTTTGGGATGCACCATAGTTTGTTCAGACCCATATGGATGACCATTTAGTTTATTTATAGTCTTTTGCTAATAAGGACATTGCTGTAATGAAAAATCCCTATGTATCTTTATGAACATGTATGTATGTATTTTTATGTACATATGTGATCTGTAGGATAAATGTTTTAAAGTACATTGCAAAGTCAAAAGGGTTTGTGCATTTAAAATAAGTAGATAGGCCGGGTGCGGTGGCTCACGTCTGTAATCCCAGCACTTTGGGAGGCTGAGGCGGGCGATCACGAGGTCAGGAGATCGAGACCATCCTGGCTAACATGGTGAAACTCCGTCTCTACTAAAAATACAAAACATTAGCTGGCGTGTGGCGGGCGCCTGTAGTCCCAGCTACTCAGGAGGCTGAGGCAGGAGAATGGCGTGAACCCAGGAGGCGGAGCTTGCAGTGAGCCAAGATCGCGCCACTGCACTCCAGCCTGGGAGACAGAGCAAGACTCCGTCTCAAAAATAAATAAATAAATAAAATAGAATAAGTAGATAATGTCAAATTACCACTGAAAGACATTGTGCCAGTTTGTACTTCTACCAGTGGTGTATGATGGCGTATGAGTGCCTAGTTCTCTGCTTTCTTTTCAACATCATCGTTTTTTCTGTTTTTTTTTCAGTCTAAACTAATTTTAATTGAACTAATAGAATTGAACTAATAGAACTAATTGATTGAACTAGTAGAACTAATGTTAACTGAGCAGTTACTATATACATGCCAGGCACAGTTTTAATTGCTTTATTACATTTTCTCATTTAGTTCTCAACCCAACCAAGGAAACTGGAGAATACACAGTGAGGAGTAGAGCCAGGATTTAATCCCAAGTACTCTGACTCTAGAGCCAGCAGTTTTAACCATTATATTATATTGCTTGTTAAGCTGTAGGTTGAACATGGTATATAATTTTATTTTTTGTTTTTCTTTTGAGACGGTCTCCCTGTCGCCTAAGCTCTGGAGTGCAGTGGTTCCATCAATATCCTGAGCTCAAGCAATCCTCCCACCTTAGCCTCCCAAGTAGTTGGGAGTATAGGCATGAGCTACCATGCCCAGCTAATTTAAAAAAACGAATTTTTTTTAAGAGATAGGGTCTTAACTATGTTGTTCCTCTTGTCTTGAATTCATGGCCTCAAGCGATTCTTCGACCTCTGGAAGTGTTGAGATTACAGGCACGAACCACCACACCCACCCAACATGGTATATCATTGTTTTAAATTTGCATTTCTTTAATTAGGGTGTTTTTATATGTGTATAAACTGTTTTTATTTTAATTTTTTTTCCCTGAAAATGGCCTTTAATGTATTTTGCCACTTACTATTGGGCTGTTGACTTTTTTTTTTGAAACCAGTCCTCCCTCTGTCACCCAGGCTGGAGTGCAGTGGCATCATCTTGGTTCACTGTAACTTCTGCCTCTCAGGTCCAAACAATCCTCCCACCTCAGCCTCCCGAATAACTGGAACTACAGGGATGCACAACCACACCCAGCTGATTTTTTAATTTTTTTTGTAGAGATGGGATTTTGCCATGTTGCCCAGGCTGGTTTTGAACTCCTGGGCTCAAGCCATCTGCCCACCTCAGCTTCCCAAAAAGCTGGGATTACAGGCTTGAGCCACTGCACCCAGCCTGTTGATCATGTTCATTAATCTGTTTGAACTCCATATATTAAGGAAATTAGTCCTTTGTCAAATATGTTGCAAATATTCCCTCCAGTTTGTCACTTATTTTCATTTTGTTGGTGGTTTTTCTGTTTTGTTTTTGTTTTTCTGTGGGGTTTTTTTTTTTTTTTTTTTGCCATGGACATGTTTTTAGTACTTATGTAGTAGTCAGATGTATTACTCATTTTTTCTGTGCTCTGGATCTTATGCTTTGAATGGCTTTTTGTGAATTCCAATATTTTAAAAATAATTTACCCCTAGCTTCAGTTCTTACATTTAAATTTTTGTTCCTTCTGGAATTTTAGTGAATGTGGACAAGGTTATGCTTCAGTTGCCTTAACTAGTTGCCTTGGCATCATTAATAAGTTTTCTTTTCCTCTACTGATTTGAAATGCCATTTTTAATGTATTCCCTAACATACTTGGGTCTGTTTCTGGATCCTCTAACCCATTGTTCTAGAGAGAAAGGTGATCGTTTTAGATTATTTGTCTCTCTGTAATCTAAAATCCAAGGTACACGCTGGGCACAGTGGCTCACACGTGTAATCCTAGCACTTTCGGAGGCTGAGGCAGGCGGAACAGTTGAGGACAGAAGTTCGAGACCAGCCTGACCAACATGGCGAAACCCTGTTTCTACTAAAAATACAAAAATTAGCTGGGCATGGTGACACGCGCCTGTAGTCCCAGCTACTCGGGAGGCTGAGGCAAGAGAATCGCTTGAACCCGGGAGGTGGAGGTTGCAGTGAGCCGAGATTGCGCCACTGCACTCCATCCCCCGGGCGACAGAGTGAGACTCCATCTCAAAAAAAAGAAAAAAAAAAAAAAAAAGGCCAGGCGCGGTGACTCACGCCTGTAATCCCAGTACTTTGAGAGGCCGAGACGGGAGGATCACGAAATCAAGAGATGGAGACCATCCTGGCCAACATGGTGAAACCCCGTCTCTACTAAAAATACAAAAATTAGCTGGGCGTAGTGGTGCGCGCCTGTAGTCCCAGCTACTCCAGAGGCTGAGGCAGAAGAATCGCTTGAACCCGGGAGGCGGAGGTTGCAGTGAGCCGAGATTGCGCCACTCAGCCTGGCAACAGAGTGAGACTCCGTCTCAAAAAAAAAAAAAAATCCAAGGTGCAGTCCTGGCTTGATCCTATGTGAATTCTAATATTTAAGATTTCAGGCCAGCCGCGGTGGCTCAGGCCTGTAATCCCAGCCCTTTGGGAGGCCCAGGGGGGTGGATCACAAGGTCAGGAAATCGAGAGCATGCTGGCTAACACGGTGAAACTCCGTCTCTACTAAAAATACAAAAAATTAGCCGGGCGTGGTGGGGGGTGCCTGTAGTCTCAGCTACTCGGGAGGCTGAGGCAGGAGAATGGCGTGAACCCGGGAGGTGGAGCTGGCAGTGAGCCGAGATCGTGCCACTGCACTCCAGCCTGGGCGACAGAGCGAGACTCCGTCTCAAAAAAAAAAAAAGATTTCACTAGGAAATTGTAATATCAGTAGTAACAGGCAATTTTAAGCTTCTAATAAAAGTGTATTGAATTTTAGCCTTTCTTCAGATGAACTGGTTGACTTCAGGTACAGCAGATGGTCTTTTACTGGGACCAGATTTACTTCTTCTAAAGTTGGAAGGGCTCTTTAAAGGCCCCATCCTTTACGTATGCCTTAAGATACTTTTTTCCATTCACTTAAATTCTTTGATGACTGAAACTAAACCATTAGGAAATCTTTTATTTGGACTGAGGTTATCTGCTATTGAAGTACAAGTTTAACCTGTACTCTATAGGCGATGTGTACATTGGACCTACGTGAAGGCAACCACCAGCATAAGTACTAGAGTCACATTGCCTGGATTAAATTCTGGCTCTGCCTAAATGTGTGGCCTTACACAAGTTAATCTTTCTGGGTCTCAGTACCCTTATATGTAAAATGGAGATAATCTTAATTTTGAGCATTAAATATATGTAACATGCTAATAGGGTGCCAGATGCATAATGAATGCTCAATTATTTTAGCATTATTATTGATTTAAGACTGCCAAGTAAGAAGTACTCATTCAGGTTACCTTAAACAAAAAAGGGGAAGTGGGGAAATTATAATTAATAGGAGTATTTAACAGATTCCAAAGGTGGGAAGTATAGTTTGGGCTTCAAAGGATACTAGAATCTCGAAGATAGAACATGATCAGAAAGATTTTCTGTTTCTTCTTTATCATCTCTGTTTCTCACTGCCTTTATTCTTTTCTTTTTTCTTTTTTTTTTTTTGAGATGGAGTTTCGCTCTTGTTGCCCAGGCTGGAGTGCAATGTGTGATCTCGGCTCACCGCAACCTCCGCCTCCCGGGTTCAAGCGAGCGATTCTCCTACCTCAGCCTCCCGAATAGCTGAGATTTTAGGCATGCACCACCACACCCGGCTAATTTTGTATTTTTAGTGGAGACAGGGTTTCTCCATGTTGGTCAGGCTGGTCTCGAATGCCTGACCTCAGTTGATCCGCCCACCTCAGCCTCCCAAAGTGCTGGGATTACAGGCGTGAGCCACCGCGCCCGGCCTCCCATGGCAATTTTTAAAACCAGAAAAAATTATTAGTAACCCCTTCATAGTAAAAATGGGGCATTTATCTCATCTATTACACAGTGTAACCACCTGAATCACTGTCTCTAGTTATACCATCAGCTCTCTACTAAGGTTTCTTCTAAGTAGCTCCAAGGTGCCCTGCATGTCACCTCACTGGGTCAGGTGTTGATGGGTCTTGGATAGGAGACCTGGCTTTTGCCCCATTTCCTGGGCTAACAGGATTTCATCCAACCAAGCTACTGGCCAAATTTTGAACTATTCAAACACCCTGGCTTTTGTAGATTTCCTTATAGGAAATGAAGGCGTAGTTCTGACCCCTGAAGAGATGCATGGCTACAAATGTAAAATCTATAGTTTCAAAACTTCTCTATAGAGTTAAAATAGCTGATCCAGTTTTCTTTCCTGAGACTAAGGCTCCCTCTCTCGGAGACTGCTGTTACATCTCTCCTTTCCACTGACAATACCACAAAAGAATAATATTCTTGATAAGATCCCCTTCCTGAGGAGCCAAAGAACAAGCTTTGTATACTCCCCACATACTGCCTATGGGGTAGCCCTCTCTGCAGCATTCGTAGAGCTATTTAACACTATTTCTTTTTCTTTTCTTTCTTTCCTTTTTTTTTTTTTTTTTTGAGACAGAATCTTGCTCTGTTGCCCAGGCTGGAGTGCAGTGGCACCATCTCAGCTCACTGCAACCTCCGCCTCCCAGGTTCAAGTGATCCTCCTGCTTCAGCCCCACTCCATAGCTGGGATTATAGGCACACACCAGCATGCCCTGCTAATTTTAGTATTTTTAGTAGAGACAGGGTTTCGCCATGTTGGCCAGGCTGGTCTGGAACTCCTGACGTCAGGTGATCCACCTGCCTTGGCCTCCCAAAGTCGTTGGATTACAGGCGTGAGCCACTGTGCCTGGCTTATAACACTATTTCTTAAAACAAAACAAAAAGACCAAAGAACAAGCTTTAAACAACCAAAATGACTGAAAAGACATCAGTATCTCTCACTAGTGGTGTGAATTAAATTTGTTTACTTGCATAACTAAGAATAAATGATGGTTATAATGGCACCAGTATAGGATATCTTGGCTATGTGCTTTAACAATATACAGGTTGACCATGAAGTCTGGAAATAGATACTATTATTTTATCATGTATTTAAATATATTAATAAACCATCAATATGTATTCATTAACTTTTCCACATTTCTTGGCAATCTTGTAAATATAGTACAACTATCAGTAAAGAGAGATTAGGGGGCTGGGCACGGTGGCTCACGCCTGTAATCCCAGCTCTTTGGGAGGCTGAGGCAGCGGATCACTTGAGGTCAGGAGTTCAAGACCAGCCTGGGCAGCATGGTGAAACCCCGTCTCTACTAAAAATACAAAAATTAGCCAGCTGTGGTGGCACATGCCTGTAGTCCCAGCTACTCGGGAGGCTGAGGCAGGAGAATTACTTGAATCCGGGAGGCGGAGGTTGCAGTCAGCCGAGATCGTGCCGCTTTAGTCCAGCCTGGGCGACAGAGCGAGACTCCGTATCAAAAAGAAAGAAAGAAAGGGTTTAAATAAAGAAAGAGAGAAAGAATGGGTTTACCTACCTATTAAAAGAAAATAGTTTTCACATTGACAAAGCAAAGTCCAACACTGTGCTATATAAAAGAGCTACATCTAAGAAGAGTTTCAGGAAGCCTAAATAAATGACTAAGAGATGTACCAGAATTTATTCCTAAATATAAGCAGGGGTTGCAGTTGTAATTATCCATCAAAGTAGAATTCTGACTAAAAAGCATGACTTTTAATGAGAAAAGAGAAAGAAATTTTAGCCACAATTTTTATAAAGATAATGACATTTTATACAAGGAGAAATAGAAGCACACTATAATAGGAGGACTAACAAATCCCTCAGATCTAGAAAGGTCAAGTGAACAATAAGTTAGGATACAGAAGACCTAAACAACATAATAAATATATTTAAGTAGAGTTAATAATATTAAACTCTGAACCTTAATAATAGAGAATAAACTTTTTTAAAAAATGCGTAAAGGGCTGGGCGTGGTGGCTCATGCCTGTAATTCCAGCACTTTGGGAGGCGGAAGCGGGTGGATCATGAGGTCAGGAGTTTGAGACCAGCCTGGCCAACATGGTGAAGCCCCATCTCTACTAAAAATACACAAAATTAGCTGAAGATGGTGGTGGGCGCCTGTAATCCCAGCTGCTCGGGAGGCTGAGGCAGAATTGCTTGAACCCAGGAGGAGAGGTTGCAGTGAGCCGAAATCGTGCCACTGGACTCCAGCTTGGGTGACAGAGTGAGACTCCATATCAAAAAAAAAAAAAAAAGAAAAAAAAATGCATAAAGCATTCACAAAAATGTGGCACATTCACATCCTAAGCTACAAAGAAAATCTCAGTATATCCAAAGTGAAGAAACAATAATTCAAATAGTATTCTCTGACCAAAATGTAATACAATTAGACAAATCAAACAATAAAACAAAAAGGCCTCTTCCAAAGGGAATTTTATTTGCACACACTCACACTCACTCTCCCATACATTTCCCCAAAGGGAAATTTCAGAACGTGTTAAACCACTCCTGGGTCAAGGGGGAAATGCAAAATAAATTGCAGGGGTTTGTTTTTGTTTTTGTGACAATGCAAGGCAAAGCCTTTATTCATTTTAATGTTGCACAAGTGTAAGGACCATATAATCTGGGTTTATTTAGGTAACAATAAAAGATAGAAAATCTCATATTACAGAAATTTTAAAATTGACTATATAATAAATGATTAGGAAAACTAAAAATAGAACAGGACAATGTTCAAATAGATAATAAAATTAACAAATGGGGCCAAAAGATCAACACATATCCTGCATCATCTTTCATGTAGTGTCTCAGCTTTCTTTTTCCCAAACATAAAGGCAGATTAATTCAAACTAGCCCTATTAAGAATATTAGTTTGCCAGGTGCGGTGGCTCAAGCCTGTACTCAGCCTAAAAAATATTTTCTAATTTCAAAGACATGTAGGCTGGGCGTGGTGACTCATACATATAATCCCAGCACTTTGGAAGGCCAAGGGGGGCGGGTCACCTGAGGTCAGGAGTTCGAGATCAGTCTGGCCAACATGGTGAAACCCCGTCTCTACTAAAAATACAAAAATTAGCCCACCACCACGGTGGGCCCTGTAATCCCAGTTACTCGGAAGGCTGAGGCAGGAGAATGGCTTGAGCCCGGGACGTAGAGGTTGCAGTGAGCCAAGATCTCACAACTGCACTCCAGCCTGGGCAACAGAGCGAGACTCTATTTAAAAAAAAAAGGCCATATAGTAAATGTAAATGAATTAACTATTAACTCACACAACCTACTTAAACAAGACTAGAATAAACAACTTTTAGGAACCAACTCCAGTTGATTTCACCACCTAACAGGAGCAAGATCTTAGGTGGGTCATTTTGTTTAAGGATGACTTGAAATTTTACAATGCCACTTTAGTCCCCACATATAAAAGCTCTTCAATAATTTTTTCTTATCAACTAGAAGTTGGGGAAAATATAGTGAGAAATAAAATGATATGGCTTCTCACACATATGAAGGCCCAGATCATGCCTAAATTTCTAATCTGTCTTTGCCGTGAGAGATTCCTTAATCCACAACACTCTACTCAGATAGGACAGAGAATCCCAGGACACTCCCCAGGCCACAGGATAAAAAACACTACCTGTCTTCTATCTGGCACCAACAGACTAATATCTAGCTATATACAGGATTGACTTTAAAGTTGATTAAGGAATATTTTAATTCATTCAAGAAAATAAAATTTAGAAATTATATGCTTAGTCTACACAAGTTTAACTTACTTTAGTTACTTAGTGAATTTTGAATTGGCTCCAATTAGTGGTCAGCAGAATACTTTGGTGTAGAAACCAAATAAATCAAGCTATTATTACCTTGATAGTACAAACAATGTTTGTAAAGTGCCAGTTTTATATTTAAGTAAACAAAATCTGCTTTGAAGTAGGGAGGCTGCATCTTTCAACTGCCTGTGCTAGTTAAGTGAATGTTTAATCCTGCTGGACCAAGCTCACTAGAGAGTCACCCCTCACTTTAAAGCCAAGACTGCTGCTGTCACTGCTATGGTAAGTCACAGCCAGCCAGCCTGCTGGCAAAAGGTGATACCACCAGCATTATAAATAAACAGGCCTGGTCGTGAGGTAGCTACACAGTTTTAAAGATGCTGTTAATGGCCGGGCGCGGTGGCTCACGCCTGTAATCCCAGCACTTTGGGGGGCTGAGGTGGGTGGATCACCTGAGGTCAGGAGTTTGAGACCAGCCTGACCAACATAGAGAAACCCAGTCTCTACTAAAAATACAAAAACTAGCTGGGTGTGGTGGCGCATTCTTGTAATCCCAGCTCCTCGGGAGGCTGAGGCAGGAGAATCGCTTGAACTCGGGAGGCGGAGGTTGCAGTCAGCGGAGATCGCGCCATTGCACTCCAGCCTGGGCAACAAGAGCGAAAGTCCGTCTCAAAAAAAAAAAAAAAAAAAAAAAAAAGAAAAAGAAGAAGATATCTTCCACTGCAGCAAAGGCTACAACACATTCACCATAGGTAGCCTCTTTGTCCCCAGTACAACTCAAGGCGCAATTTGCCTTCTTGACACAAGGTGTTTCAATGGTGTTGAAGAGAAATTCCCTTTCTTTGGAATCTTTTATGTAAGTGTCAATAAGGAGACTATACATTTCAGAATGTGTGTTTTCCATGGCAATTTGGAAGTCATAGAAACAGCGGGCTTCTGTAATCTGAACTTCTTGGCTAAATCGCTCCACCAAGTTTTCATTTACTATGCCATCACTTGCTGCAAAGAAAGCCAGAACACGGGATATAAAATCACTCTCTTCGGTCTCCTCGGTATAAGGAAGCCTCCGCCTTCTTATACATCTGCCAAATATCATGGTACTCGATGGGGAAGATGATAAAGTGGCGGGGTCTTCTCTCAGCAGTGGTTCATCCTCCACGCCAGGAGCAGCTATTTTAGTTTTCGGCTCCGCGGGTTCCTGGAAGATCCTCCTCGCGGCCTTGCTGGCCAGGACGCGAGTTCCGCTCAGGGTAGAGGGCGTGTTCTCCTTGTTGGCCAGACTGAGAACCTTCAGCAGCAAGAGCTGCTGTTGCTGCGGGTCAGCGATGGAAGTGACCCGGACGCGGACCGAGAGCATGGTGGTGGCGCGGGAGAAGTTTTTGAAAATAGCAATGAAAACCCCCAGAATTTATGGGAAACAGCAAAAACAGCTATGAGGGAAAGGTTTATAGCATTAAATACCTATATAAGTAAAAATAAATAACAATCCAACTCAAAATATTATACACAAAACCCAGGGTAAACCGAATGACACAAAAATAAGAAATTAGTAAAAATAAAGGCAGAAGTTAATGGGTTTGAAAACAACAACAATAACAATAACAATGGTAGCATTATACTAATTAAAGAATCCAAAACTGTTTCTTTGTAAAAATAATTTTGATAATTTCCTAGCTAAACTAGGAAAGCACAAATCCATGAAACTGGAAATAAAGTGACACAAAAGAGGAAATTTGAAAAATATTCTTGTAAAAATATTTTAAAATCTACATTAAATGGATTTTTCTTAGAAAATCCAATTTAACAAAATTTGCCCCTATAGAGACAGCAAATTTAAACCGGCCAAGTAACATAAAATAATCATAGAAACTAGTTAAGGAATTCCCCTACAAAACAAAGCAGGCCCAGATCGTTTTACAGATGATTCTACCAAACTTTAAAAAACAAATCTTTAATTCTTAAAACTATTTTAGACTATGACAAAAAAGGGAAAACCCCCAAAATCATCTTGCAAAGTAAGTATAACATTGATTTCCAAACCTCAATTTTAGAATCGTGACAAAGACTGTAACAAAAAAAACCATTATAGATCAATTTCACTTTTGTATTAATATTGATACATATATATAAAACATTAGCAAAGTGAATCCAACAGCATGTTAAAAAATATTTATCATGACCAACTGGATAATATTCCAAAAATGCAAGAACATATAATATTAGGAAATCTATTAATATAATCCACCATATTAATTGACCTAAGGTGGAAAAAACGTTTGATTATCCCCATAGATGCAAATTGATAAATTTTACATAACAACAAAAAAAAGTAAAAAGACTAATGGGAAAAGAAATTTATAAATTACATTACAAAGGAGTAATGTATTTGATTCAGGAAAAACTTCTAAAAATAGGGAAGAAAAAGACTAATAGCTCTGTAAAAAACTGGGCTAGAAAATGGGGCCAGCCTGATCTGTCCTAAAAATTTATTTTAGGCTGGGTGTGGTGTTTCATGCCTGTAATTCCAGCACTTTGGGAGGCTGAGATGGGCGGATCACCTGAGATCAGGAGTTCGAGACCAGCCTGGCCAACATGGGAAACCCTGTCTCTACTAAAAATACAAAAAGTAGCTGGGCATGGTGGCATATACCTGTAATCCCAGCTACTTGGGAGGCTGAGGCAGGAGAATTGCTTGAGCCTGGGAGGTGGAGTTTGCAGTGAGCCAAGATCGTGTCATTGCACTGCAGCTTGGGCAACAAGACTGAAACACTGTCAAAAAAAAAAAAAAAAAAAGATGGAATAGTTTTGTCAGTACATGAAAATGTGAGGGGGCCAGGTGTGGTGGCTCACACCTGTAATCCCAGCACTTTGGGAGGCCGAGGCGGTCTGATCACGAGGTCAGGAGTTCAAGACCAGCCTGGCCAAGATGGTGAAACCCCGTCTCTACTAAAACTGCAAAAATTAGCCAGGTGCAGTGGCAGACGGCTGTAATCCCAGCTACGCGGGAGCCTGAGGCAGGAGAATCGCTTGAACGCAGGCGGCAGAGGTTGCAGTGAGCTGAGATCTCGCCACTGCCCTCCAGCCTGGGTGACAGAGTGAGACTCAGTCTCAAAAAAAAAAAAAAAAGAAAGTGTGAGGGACTCTTAGTGGTTGTCTAAGTTAGTTTGTATGTATACTCCTCAGTAAAAGAGGGTTGTTTTGTGTATGTGTGTGTGTGTTTTTGTTTTTTTGTTTGTTTTTTGAGACGGAGTCTCGCTCTGTTGCCAGGCTGGAGTGCAGTGGCTCCATCTTGGCTCACTGCAACCTCCATCTTCCGGGTTCAAGTGATTTTCCTGCCTCAGAGTCCCAAGCAGCTGGGACTATAGGTGCGCACCACCACGCCCAGCTAGTTTTTGTATTTTTAGTAGAGACGGGGTTTCACCAGGTAGGCCAGAATGGTCTCGATCTCTTAACCTCGTGATCTGCCCGCCTTGGCCTCCCAAAGTGCTGGGCCTGGCCAAGTGTGCTTTTTTGTTTGTTTTTCATTACAAAAAGAAGAAGGGGCCAGGCACGGTGGCTCACGCCTGTAATCCCAGCACTTTGGGAGGCCGAGGCGGATGGATCACCTGAAGTCAGGAGTTTGAGACCAGCCTGACCAACATGGAGAAACCTCATCTCTACTAAAAATACAAAAATTAGCTTGGGCATGGTGGCGCGCGCCTGTAATCCCAGCTACTCGTGAAGCTGAGGCAGGAGAATCACTTGAACCCGGAAGGCAGAAGTTGCAGTGAGCTGAGATCGAGCCACTGCACTCCAGACTGGGCGACAGAGCAAGACCATCTCAAAAAAAAAAGAAAAAGAAAAAGGAAGCTGAGCTACAGATTAAACAAACATTTCATAGAGAGGGAAATACCATGGCGGGCTGCGGTGCTTATACCTGTAATCCCAGCACTTCAGGAGGATCACTTGAGGTCAGAACTTCCAGACCAGCTGGGCAACATAAATGAGACCTCATCTCTACTAAAAATCAAGTGATTACCTTTAGGGAGAGAGAAGGAGTGATATGGAAGGTGTGGAGGTAGATGATAAACTTATTTAAATATGCCTTGTTTTATAGCATTTATTTTGAAACCCAAGTATTTTACATAGTTATAAAACAAAATTAAATTTTAAAAAATTCTGAAATAAATAAATAAATTCTCTTCATTTTTACAACAAAAAGATTTTTAAAGAAGAGATAGTTGGCTATAATACAAAAGCTATATAAACAAGTTAATACCTCTGCTTCCTCTCAACTTGGCACAGATCATAGTTTTCTTTCTTGAGATTAAGTCTCCCTCTAGTGGAGACTAGTTTTACAACTAATCCCCAACACCCAGCACCACAAAGGAAAATAGCCTTTGCCTATTTCCTCCTGCTGCTGTAAAATTGTATATTTTAGGTATCAGAGTCTTGAGAAGGAGGACGTGGTAGAAGATACTGAGCAATGGGATAGTAAAGAGCTGGGGACAGAGTTAAGTTTTATAAGGAATTAGGGATATGAAAAGCTCTAAGAGTCAAGATTTGGGTTATTCAACTCAGAATGGGCAAGGAACCTCAGCTTCATGATGGTAAAAAATTCCACCACCTCTGCCCAGAAAAAGGTGATTCACATCCTGATATCACTGTGTACTCAGGGAAATAGCTCCCCACAAGGCATTGCATTAGGGAGAAACTGGTGAGGAACAGCGATGAGCAGGACATGAAGAGTGATGGTCCTAAGCCAGATATGATGTCATGAGGGTGAACTCCAGGACCTCCTGTCCTTCAGGACGATCCCACAGTCTCACTAACCACTGAGGCCAGATGCAGAAAAGCTTTGCCTTCCCAGAGACTGATCAGGGGAAAAGGTACTGGCACAGCCTCTTCAGTTCCTGGCAGGGACGGGCAGAGACTAGCCCACATTGAAAGTGGCCCCTTGTGGGATTATGGGAGGATCCTTGTGTCCTGGGCTACCCTAGGTCTCATCTGATCTTGCACAGTGAAAGCTACCCATGGAAGAACTCCCTTAGCAGGGAAGCCGTTAGAGTGAAATCTTTCCTAACATTGACTCTGGTTTGTGGAAGTATATGCCATTTTTCTCCATTCTCTGTAGCACTGTGGTCTTACCCTCTGAAGAGAATGTTTGTTGGTTGCCACCTCAGCATGTATCTTCCACCCCCTTTACAATTTTTGATAAGAACACAAAAAGAAATGAAGACTAAAAATGGCCCAGTTTCCTAAGATTGTTTTCTGATCCTATAAAATCTAATTCCTTAATGCAGCTCTGTGGTCCTGCTCTTTTGCATACCTAGCTTGAGAATGCTGTCTAGGAAGGGACTCATTTGAAGAATTATTTCTGCCAATTCCCACATCTTTCTTTCTCTTGCCTTCACTTCCTCCTTTAAGAGGTGAATTTTCAGACACATTAAAATTCTGGAGGAAAAAAGTGGGCTAATTAGATGTGGTGACCCTTCCTGGATGCAAAATGTAGCATAATTCTCTAGGAATCCATCAACAAAGAAGATAGGCCATTGAGGAAGATATCTCTCTCCCCAAACATATTGGTTGCTAAAGGCCAGCCCCCAGACCATGATTCCTAAAGTAACAAAAGGTAATGTGAAAAATAATGGAATGTTATTTAGACTTGAAAAGGCAGGAAATTCTGACACATGCCAGAACATGGATGAAACTTGAGGACATTATGCTCAGTGAAATAAGCTAGTCATGAAAGGACAAATGCTGTATGATTCCACTGATATCAGGTGCTTTGAGTAGCCAAATCATAGAACAGAAATTAGAAGAGTGGCTGCCAGGAGCTGAGGGGAGGGGTGATTGGGAGTTGTTGCTTAATGAGTACAGAATTACAGTTTTGCAAAATGAAAAGAGTTCTGGAAATGGATAATGGTGATGGTTGCAAAACAATATGAATGTATTTAATACTACTGAGCTGTACACTCACAAATGATTAGGATGATAAATTTTATGTTATATAATGTTACCACAATAAAAAAAAATTGGGAAAAAAAGCAATATGACACTTACTGAGGACTGCCAAGGAGTAATGAAAGGAGATACCAGTGACTGATGCCAGGATGAGATCTTGTGTCTCTCTTTTTTTTTTTTTTTTTTTGAGACAGAGTTTTGCTCTGTTGCCCAGGCTGGAGTGCAGTGCCATGATCTCAGGTCACTGCAACCTCTGCCTCCTGGGTTCAAGCAATTCTCATGCCTCAACCTCCCGAGTTGCTGGGACTACAGGTGTGCACCACCACGCCCAGCTAATTTTTGTATTTTAGTAGAGATGGGGTTTCACCATGTTGGCCAGGCTGGTCTTGAACTCCTGACCTCAAGTGATCTGCCCGCCTCGACCTCCCAAACTACTCTCAATTTTACCCTCTCCCTTGTCTTTTGTCAGAAATCTTGCACAGAGTAATTTCCTAAAAAGTCTAGATCAAATTAAAAAACTAAAAAAGAAGCTGGACTACAGTCCATCTAGATCAGCGTTAGTAGTCGCATCATCATTATTAAAATGTAACCAAAAAGGTTTTAACTTATTTTTGCAACAACCAAATGTAAAATTAGAATAATAACAGCACATTTTGCATATGAAAAAATTGAAGCTTAGGAAAGTTAAGTAACTTCTCCAAGAACACACAGTAAGTTGTAGAACCAGTTACCAAACTCAGGTAGTCTGGCAAACCCCCACACCAGCCTGTTCCCAAAAGCCCAGACCCCGAAATCTGAAATCTCTAGCCTTCATCTAATTTGATTGGTTAAACAAATTGAATAAATTTATTTCCTATGGGAATGCTCAGATGTTTAGTTTCTTTTCTTTTTTTTTGAGACGGAGTTTTGCTCTTGTTACCCAGGCTGGAGTGCAGCCTTGTTACCCAGGCTGGAGTACTCGGCTCACCGCAACCTCCGCCTCCCAGGTTCAAGCGATTCTCCTGCCTCAGCCTCCCTAGTAGCTGGGATTACAGGCATGTGCCACCACACCCAGCTAATTTTGTATTTTTAGTAGAGACAGGGTTTCTCCATGTTGGTCAGGCTGGTCTCAAACTCCCGACCTCATGTGATCCACCCGCCTCGGCTTCCCAAAGTGCTGGGATTGCAGGCGTGAGCCACCGCGCCCGGCCTGTTTAATTTCCTAATGTTTACTGAGACTCTTCAAGAGTGGGAGAGGGATATAATATACAGCATTTCCTCAGTTTATTTAGCCACTGAATTTATTTTTTGTAAGCATCTCAAGGAACTTGAGCCCAAATTTTGCAAAACTGCACGTAATATGCAATGTTGCTTTTGTTTGCCTTTTCCAGCTACTGTAAGAGAATATTTAAATTATTTTATCTCACTTAGAAACATTTTTAAATTGAGATATTGAGAACTTGATTTGCCCAAGGTCATAATCAGTTAATATTGGAATCAGAATGAGAATCTAGGTCTGCCCACAATTTCAGGTGTCTTCTTTTAAAGTTATTTATTTTTAAACACTTTTTTTCTTTTTTGATACAGGATCTCACTCTGTCACCCAGGCTGGAGTGCAGTGGCAAGATGGAAGCTCATTATAGCCTCGACCTCCCCAGGCTCAGGTGATCCTCCAATCTCAGCCTCCCAAGCAGCTAGGCCCACAGGCTTGCACCACCATGCCCAGCTAATTTTTGTATTTTTTATAGAGACAGGGTTTCACCATGTTGCCCAGGCTTGTCTCGAACTCCTGGGCTCAAGTGATCTGCTTGACTTGGCCTCCCAAAGTGCTGGGATTACAGGCATGAGCCACCATTCCCAGCCTAAAGTTATTTTTTTAATTAGAGAAGGAATACTAGCAGATTTCATTCTAGCAAATCAAACAATACCAAGCAGTTACCTAGGTGAACTAAGTAAACCCCATAGCACTAAGTCTTGGTTATCTATTTCTGTATAACCACTTCGAAATTTAATGGCTGTGGCAGGTTGTATTTTTCTTTTCTTTCTTTTTTTTTTTTTTTAGAGGGAGTTTCCCTCTTGTTGCCCAGGCTGGAGTGCAGTGGTGCAATCTCGGCTCACTGCAACCTCCACCTCCTGGGTTCAAGCGATTCTCCTGCCTCAGCCTCCCAAGTAGCTGGGAGCCACGTTAGCTGCGCCACCACACCCAGCTAATTTTGTATTTTTAGTAGAGATGGGGTTTCTCCATGTTGGTCAGGCTGGTCTTGAACTCCCGACCTCAGGTGATCCGCCTGCCTCGGCCTCCCAAAGTGCTGGGATTACAGGCATGAGCCATGGCGCCCAGCCAGGTTGTACTTTTCAAGAGAGTTGTAACAAGATATTCCACACCACATGCTCTTCTTTAGTGTGACACTCCTCCCATTAAGAGGTGGAGTCTGTATTCCTTCCTCTTGAACTTGGGTGGGCCTGTAGGTAACGTGGAAGTGATGCAAGGTCAAAAAAGGTTATACATCTTCCACTTGATTGTCTTAGGAGTCACTCAGAATCCAGCCACCTTGGATATGAGGAAGCAGAGCAACCTCATGGAGAAACCACGTAGGTGTTCCTGCTGACAATCCTAGCCGAGATCCCAGTCAACAGCCAGCATAACCTCAGACATATGTTGAAGTAAATTAAAATGGAGACCAGGCCTGAAGAATCTCTGAGCAGACAAAACCAGTTAGGCCTCATAAGTGACCTCAACCTTGATTTACAAACACAAGGGAAACTTATGTTGAGCCATTTCTTGTAAATGCCTGTATTAAAGAAAAACAAAACTTAACCTCAACCAATTGGAAGTAGCCAAAAACTTATATAACTAGGGACTTTCCAAGAAGGTGAATGAATGAATAAGGCAACTGTAAAATTGCAATCAATCAAATTATTTATTTTGCTCCACATTTACCCCATAAATACTTGCCCCTGATGATTTGTCATGAGAAAATTAAACTTCTTTTGGTTTGGTATTTCCCAATTCATTAATTGCTTCCTATTCAAATGAACTCTATTTTTTTTTTTTTTTTTGAGATGGAGTCTCGCACTGTTACCCGGGCTGGAGTGCAGTGGTGCGATCTCGGCTCACTGCAACCTCTGCCTCTCCAGTTCACACATTTCTCCTGCCTCAGCCTCCCAAGTAGCTGGGATTACAGGCGCGTGCCACCACGCCCGGCTAATTTTTTGTATTTTTAGTAGAGACAGGGTTTCATTATGTTGGCCAGACTGGTCTCGAATCCTGACCTCGTGATCCACCCGCCTCGGCCTCCCAAAGTGCTGGGATTACAGGCATGAGCCACAGCACCCGGCTGGCCAAATGAGCTCTTAAAATTTTTTTTTGTGCCTTAGTTTACCTTTTACATATGTGAATGAGCAATTCCAAATGATTCCAGCCCCAAGCTTTTAAGTCATCTCAGGCTTCCAAGTCTTCTCAGCTGAAGTCTCAGTGATTCTGAAGCAGAGACAAGTCATCCCCACTATACCGTTTCCAAATTATTGACCCACAGAATCCATGACATAATAAACTGGTTGCTGTTTTGTACCAGTAAGTTTGGAGTGGTTTGTTACACACCAATAGGTAATTGGAACACTCCCTTATCTTCCCCGAGGTAGCATCTTGGTGAAGGTGGAGCAACCAATGACCTAGAGGTAGCAGAAAACGGAGGCAACCTCAGGTCCCTGTGGCTGGACTCTGGCACCCTAATGCTCTCCGATGTGTTGGGGTGGCCTTGTCCCTGGGTACCCTGTGCTGAGCAAGGTACAGCTTTCTTCTGCTGGGCCTTTTGGAGTATCATCCTAACATGAACTTCTCAAGTCCGTGGTCTCATACCATTCTATTTGCCTCTAGTTGCCAAGTCCCTGCCCAGTGGGCTTCCTTGTCTTATTCCCAGACTTCTATAAAAGACATTTATTCTTGTCTGTGTATCTTCCCTTAGAAGGAGATGGGAGTCAAATCTGTTCAAAATCCATTCCTCTCTCCATACCCCCAACTCCTGATAGGGCTGGGTGAAGTTCTCACCACCTACTCCTAAGGGTTTTTATTTATTTATATTTATATTTATATATTTTTTGAGACAGAGTCTCGCACCCAGGTTGGAGTACAGTGGTGTGATATCGGCTCACTGCCAGCTCTGCCTCCCCCTCCTGGGTTCATGCCATTCTCCTGGCTCAGCCTCCCGAATAGCTGGGACTACAGGCGAACGCCACCATGCCTAGCTAATTTTTAATATTTTTAGTAGATACGGGGTTTCACCGTGTTAGCCGAGATGGTCTCGATCTCCTGACCTCGTGATCCGCCCGCCTCGGCTTCCCAAAGTGCTGGGATTACAGGCGTGAGCCACGGTGCCCGGCCTCCTAAGGGTTTTAAAATCCATTCCTGGCTGGGCGCGGTGGCTCAGGCCTGTAATCCTAGCACTTTCAGAGGCCCAGGTGAGCGGATCATGAGGTCAGGAGTTCGAGACCAGCCTGACCAACATGGTGAAACCCGTCTCTACCAAAAATACAAAAGTTAGCCGGGTGTGGTGGCGTGCGCCTGTAATCCCAGCTACTCTGGAAGCTGAGGCAGGAGAATCTCTTGAACCCGGGAGGGGAGGCGGAGGTTGCAGTGAGCCGAGATAGCACCACTGCACTCCAGCCTGGGCGACAGAGCCAGACTCTGTCTCAAAAATAAAATACAAATAAATAAATAAAATCCTTTCCCTCAGGAGCAGGAGGCTCAGATTCCTTCCAGCACTGGCCTTGCCTTCGGGGTTTCACTGGAATATTTGGGGAGTGTTCTGCAAGGGGTGTAAAGGTGAGCAGCTGCATTTGTTCAAGGCAGCAGGAAGTACTGCTGGGACCCCAAACCCAGCCTCCTGCAGTTTCCTCACTGCCTCACCTTGTGGCCAGAAGAAGCTAGGCAATCCACCCCTTCCATGGTGGGGCTGGGGCTCATGTTCCTTTATTTGGTTCGAACCTCAGTTTACCTCTCCAAGGACTCCAAGATAAAAGCACATTCTTTGTAGGACTGGTTTCAAGTGATGCACCAGTGTAAAAAGGGATTTGCGGGCAATCAGTATAAATGATTTGGGTTTGGATCTAGCTCCGTCACTTAATATAAGGGGATCTTGGGCATGTCTCTACAATTTTATTTCTTCATCTGTAATATCTTGATAATGGTTACTTCATAAGATTATTAAAAGGATTAGATGACACTGTAAATTACTTAGCCTTACAGAAAGTAAATGTAAAGCAGGCCACGCACGGTGGCTCACGCCTTAATTCCAGCACTTTGGGAGGCCAAGGCGGGTGGATCACCTGAGGTCGGGAGTTCCAGACCAGCCTGACCAACACGGAGAAACCCCCATCTCTACTAAAAATACAAAATTAACTGGGCGTGGTGGCACATGCCTGAAATCCCAGCTACTCGGGAGGCTGAGCCAGGAGAATCGCTTGCACCTGGGAGGCGGAGTTTGCAGTGAGCGGAGATCGCGCCATTGCACTCCAGGCTGGGCAACAAGAGCCAAACTCCGTCTCAAAAAAAAAAGTAAATGTAAAGCAAAAGTTAGTTACGATTAGAAAAATGCATATTAACAAATTAAAGACTCCGCAAGCTATTTAATTAAAGAGAATTGCTTAATTCTGTCGGACCCCAAATTTTCCCGCTTGACAAATTCACAGAACCCTTTCAAACGAAACACCAATAATTAGGATTAGGGTGGAGACGGAGGAGCTGGAGTGAACGGGACTCGGCTGGAACACGTCCACGCACGAGTATGAGGTGAAGTATGCAGGTCAATGGGAACGCCACTCCCCTCGGGAAGGACACGGCACAGTCTTTTCGTCCTCCTGGGGCTGAACCCGGGACGTCAACACGAGGCTAACGGGACAGCTGTTTCTCCGCTCCCTCGTCACAGCCCGCGCGTGCTCCGCTCCGCTTCCCTTCGACCGACGTATTGCCAGTACCGTCTCCGTCCTGTCCAGCCCCCGCTGTCGGGAACTGAGAGCACCCTTTCCCAGACTTCCGGTCTTGACTCATTGCTGACGGGAAAGCTCCGGACCTCTGCGAGCCGTGGGGCGGGGCGCGGCGAGAGGAGGGGTGGGGCTCACGAGTGACGGAGGGCAGAAGGGCGGGGCGGGACGAGCGGAGGGGAGGGGCGAGCGGGGGGAGGGGCGAGTGGAGGGGCGGGACGAGAGGAGGGGCGGGACGAAAGGAGAGGCGGGGCTCACGAGTGACGCAGGGCAGAAGGGCGGGGCGCAAGAGCGACTGAGAGCACGACGCGGGTGAGAGGGGCGGGGCGTGGGAGTGACGGGGTTGTGGGAGTGACTGGGCGCGGAGAGGCCGGAGCCGGAGGCGAGGCGAGGCGTGAGAGTGAATGAGGGAGGAGGGCTGGGAGGGGCTGGAGCGCCCCTGGGTGTCCTTGAGATTGCGGGAAATTCGGGTCACTTTTTCCCCAGGCCTCAGGCCTGCCGCGTCGAATTTGGGGTCTTCGCTAGGCCTGCAAGGTTGGCCGACGTTCAGGATCGGTGCCCAGGAGATGGGCTGCCTTCTCTGGGGCTGGGCAAGGGACTCTGCCTGGCAGCGCGCCTGGACCGGGGCGGGAGCACAGGGCTGGATGCGGGGCACCTCGGCGTGATTCGCGGCGGCAAGTCTCTTTTCCATCCCTACCCTGAGTTTCCCCATTCTCTTTCCGCGAAGCAACCACTGTTACGGTTTTTGCGTGCCCTTCCTAGATGATCTCCAGTCGTCCCTCGGTATCCGCAGGCAGATTAGCTCTAGGACAGCACCCCATACTAAAATCTGCGGACGCTGAAGTCCCTCCTATAAAATGGTGTAGGGGTGGGTTGCCCCTACACACCTGTGGGTCTTTCTCGTAAGGTGGAACGAGAGACTTAGGAAAGAAAAAGACACAGAGACAAAGTATAGAGAAAGAAATAAGGGGACCCGGGGGACCAGCGTTCAGCATATGGAGGATCCCGCCAGCCTCTGAGTTCCCTTAGTATTTATTGATCATTCCTGGGTGCTTAAAGAAAAGGGGGTTGTGTCAGGGTCACAAGACAATAGTGGGGAGAGGGTCAGCAGACAAACACGTGAACAAAGGTCTTTGCATCATAGACAATGTAAAGGATTAAGTGCTGTGCTTTTAGATATGCATACACATAAACATCTCAATGCTTTACAAAGCAGTATTGCTGCCCGCAGGTCCCACCTCCAGCCCTAAGGCGGTTTTTCCCTATCTCAGTAGATGGAGCATACAATCGGGTTTTATACCGAGACATTCCATTGCCCAGGGACAGGCAGGAGACAGATGCCTTCCTCTTGTCTCAACTGCAAGAGGCATGCCTTCCTCTTATACTAATCCTCCTCAGCACAGACCCTTTACGGGTGTCGGGCTGGGGGACGGTCAGGTCTTTCCCTTCCCACGAGGCCATATTTCAGACTATCACATGGGGAGAAACCTTGGACAATACCTGGCTTTCCTAGGCAGAGGTCCCTGCGGCCTTCCGCAGTTTTTGTGTCCCTGGGTACTTGAGATTAGGGAGTGGTGATGACTCTTAAGGAGCATGCTGCCTTCAAGCATCTGTTTAACAAAGCACATCTTGCACCGCCCTTAATCCATTTAACTCTGAGTTGACACAGCACATGTTTCAGAGAGCAGGGGGTTGGGGGTAAGGTTATAGATTAACAGAATCTCAAGGCAGAGGAATTTTTCTTAGTACAGAACAAAATGGAGTCTCCTATGTCTACTTCTTTCTATACAGATACAGCAACAATCTGATCTCTCTTGCTTTTCCCCACAAAATGGCATAGTATTTACCTACAACTACGCACATCCTCCCACACACTTTAAATCAGCTATGGATTACTTGTAATACCTAATACAATGTAGTTATACTGCGTTGTTTGTATTTGCATTATTTTTATTGTTATTTTTCCTAATATTTTGGGAACCCGCTCATGTGGGAGGTTCCCATACATGTATATATATTAATATGCATAAATATATTTCCTCCATTTTCCCGTTACTCAAAAACCCCACACTACACACTACTCTTCACCCATCTTTTCAGTTAGCAGTAAGTCTTGAATCTGTCCAAGAGCAGGATGACATGCAAAATGAGTGATTTAAAACTCTTTCTACAGCTGGGCTTTAAAGTACTTCCAGCTTTTTACTACTGTTTTGGCAGAGGGCTCACCTATGGGAATTAAAAGATGCATTTCTAGCCTGGGCATATAATAAGACTTGTCACTACAAAATAAAATAAAATTAGCTGGGTGTGGTGGCAGTCGCCTGTGGTCACAGCTACTCAGGAGGCTGAGGTGGGAGAATCCCTTGAGCCTGGAACGTCGAGGCTGCAGGTTCAAGTGATTCTCCTGCCTCAGCCTCCCTAGTAGCTGGGATTACAGTGTGCACCACTACGCCTGGCTAATTTTTGTATGTTTAGTAGAGACAGGGTTTCACCATGTTGGCCAGGCTGTTCTCAGACTCCTGACCTCAGGTGATCTGCCGGCCTCGGCCTCCCAAAGTGCTGGGATTACAGGCTTGAGCCACTGTGCCTGGCCCGAAGTGGGGAGTTTTTATGCAGCTGGAGAGTAAAGGAGGGGGAGTTTCAGAGACCTGAGGGGAAAAGTCTGTGTTTCTTCAGTCTCAGATAATGCCTTGAACAACCAGACTTCTGGGCATCAGCAATTGGACATAACATCCTTAAAGTAATTCATCCGAATCTTCTGCTTTTTTTTTTTTTTTTTGAGACAGCGTCTCACTCTGTTGCCCAGGCTGGACTGCAATGACACGATCTCAGCTCACTGTAACCTCCGTCTCCCAGGTTCAAGCGATTCTGCCACCTCAGCCTCCTGAATAACTGGGACTACAGGCACGTATCACCCAGCTAATTTTTTTTGTTTTTTTTTTGGTAGAGATGATGTTTCACTATGTTGGCCAAGGTTGTCTCGAACTCATGACCTCAAGTGATCTGCCTGCCTCCGCCTCCCAAAGTGCTGGGATTACAGGCATGAGCCACCATGCCTGTTCCTTCTGCATTTTTTTTTTCAAGACCCTGAAGTTATATTCTTTTGCTTGACAAAGAAAACAGTACATCAGCAGTTTATAATTATATTATAGAAGGAATATTGGGCAAAACACAAGTGCAAGCAAGCAAGGGCCTGATCAGAATTTTCATCCTTTCAGTCACTAAAAATGCTGGTGTGGTAAAAATCTCAAGGGGTCCCATTATAAAATGTACCTTAGAAATTCCATGGGATGCCATGGTCTTGTTTGTTTTCATAAACAAGGCCTGTCTATCTGCCGCTGGATTTCCCTCTTGTATCCTAGCAAGGAGCAGACTTTGTTTTTTGTGTATATTTTTTGATATGGAGTTTCACTCTGTCACCCATGGATGGAATGCAGTGCCGCAATCATAGCTCACAGCAGCTTCAAACTCCTGGGCTCAAGTGATCCTCCCATTTCATTCTCCCAAGTCTTTGGGACTACAGGTGTGCCCCAGTGCACCTGGCTAGGATCAGACTTTAGAAGATCCTGGCCTGACTGGATGGCACAGGCCCATCACTCTTACTATTTCACTGTACTCTCTGTAAAGTCCTGAAATATTCTGACCAACAGGGATGGACTCTTTTCAAGAACCACAGAGCTCTGAGGAATTTGTCCTATCCTTTTCTTCCCCTACTGCCTCATGTTGCTGGTGTCTGCTTATAAAGGAGCTAATGGAATGGGTAAACTAGGAGTGCTAGAGTGGTTGGTCTGAGACAAGGGTGAGGGGAAGGAATCAACCACTTTGGGATCAGAACAGAGGAGAAAGCAGGGCCACCACGGGAACTGTAGTTATTCCTTTCTTGCTGCTCTTTGGCTGTAGTTTCCCTCTCCCATACCATCAAGAAGCCCCAGTGAAACCGCATGTACCACATTTATATTTCTTGCTCTGAGATCCATTCCCTGCTCTAACTCTCCCTGTTGTACTTGCAGGGAAATGCATTTCCCCAGGATCCCATCATGCAAAGTGAAAGCCAAAATCCTTGGTGTGTTCCACAAGACCCTTCACCTCCTCCTAGCTCACTCTGATCTGGCTACACTGGTTTTTGCTGTTTCTGGGACACAACAGCTTGCTGCTGCCACAGAACCTTTGCACTTTGTAGCCCCTCAGCCTGGAAGCTTGTCCTCTAGATAGTCTACATGGCTAGTTCCCTCACTTCCTTTAGGTCTTAACACAAAAGTTACTTCTCAGGGGGCCTGCCTTGGCCACACTGTCTAAAATTCCACATACAAAGACACCCAGATATTTCATCTCCTGTTTCCCTCTTTATTTCTCTTTAGCACTTGTCACATCTGACATACTACATAAAAACTGTTTCCTCTGCCCACACACTTTTGACATCAAATGTGTGGGTTTTCCACACCAAGCAATTCTCCAGTTCTCAATGGTCACCAATTGTGTGTCCTCCCATCTAACTCAAGTCTGGCACTAACTACCTGGAATTAATGAAGTTCCCACAGGTTAAGGACTCAGGCTCACAAGACTGCTCCTAACTTCAGATGTCAATCACAAGTTCCAGATTCTCATCTGTACTTCTCACCAACTGGCTATCAACTGGGGCTTTCCCAACACCCTCGTCTTGTTTGATAATTTCCCATAATGGCTCACAAACTCAGGGAGACATTTACTTAAATTTACCGGTTTATTATAAAGAATATGACAAGGCCGGGCGCAGTGGCTCATGCTTGTAATCCCAGCACTTTGGGAGGCTGAGGTGGGTGGATCACCTGAGAGGTCAGGAGTTCAAGACCAGCCTGGCCAACATGATGAAACTCCATCTCTACTAAAAATACAAAAATTGGCTGGGTGTAGTGGCAGGCACCTGTAATCCCAGCTTCTGGGGAGGCTGAGAGAATCGCCTGAACTGAGGAGGTGGAGGTTGCAGTGAGCTGAAATCGTGCCACTGCACTCCAGCCTGGAAAATGAGTGAGACTCTGTCTGCAATAATAATAATAAAAAAATAAAGAATATGACAAAGCTTACAGATGGACAACCAAATGGAAGATGCACCGAGGGCAAGTATGGGTGAGGGCTTGGAGCATCCATGCTCTATTTAGGCTTGCCACCTTCCCAGCACCACAGTGTGTTCACTAAGCCAGAAACTCTTGGAACCCTGTTGTTTAGGGTTTGAACATAGGTTTCATTACTTAGACAGAATTGATGAAATCATTGACCATTGGAGTCAATCTCCAGCCCCTTTCTCCTCCCCAGAGGTTGGCGATGGAGCTGAAAGTTCCAGCCCTCTGATCATCTGGTTGGTTTCTCTGGAAACTGGCCCCCATCTTCTAGGAATCACCTCATTAGTATAAACTCAGGTGTGCTTGGAAGGGGCTTATCATGGATAATAAAAGACACTCCTCTCACCCCTATTACTCAGGAAATTACAAGTGTTTTAGATCTGTGTTAGGAACTAAGGACAAAGACCAAATGTATACTTCTTCACAATATCACACAAACCATGTATTTTATCTTATTATCTGCCTCACAAACTAGGATGTAAACTCTATGAAGACAGGGATTTGTTTTTTGTTTGAGACAGGGTGTCACTCTGTTGCCCAGGCTGGAGTGCAGTGGCACTGAAACGGCCTTGTTATCTGGAGTAACATCCGAGGTTCGTTGTCTCACAGCCACCAAGAATAAGGATGCAGACACACAAAGAGTGAGGTTGAGAGTGGAAGTTTAATAGACGAAAGAAAGAGAATAGCTCTCTGCTGCAGAAAGGGGTCCTGGAAAAATGGGTTGCCAGACCTGTGGTGAAATTCACGGGGTTTTTAGATGAGCTGGTGGGAGGCAGAGTCTGATCTACATAGCATGCAAAAAACTGGTCTGACCAGGTGTGCTATTTGCATACTATGGGAATCTCTGGCCTCCTCCACACCAATCTTTGATTATGCAGGCAGGTTCACTGCCTGAGCTGCACCATGTTGCCCATTTCTTTATTACTGTACATGTGGTAACAAAAAAAGGGAAGATGGAGCCTCCATGGTGGACCTGCCTGGCCCCCAGTTACCCCTTTTCTATTGGCACAGCTGCCAGCATTCCCCCATGCAAGCTTCCAGCTTGCTTACCTATGTTTGCAGCTCAATTTTTCAGGCTGCTTTTTCTTAGAAATGATTTTGGGGGCTGCTTTTTTGTTAGCAAAGAAATTCTACTGAGGACTCTTCTGCCCTCACTATCTCCTAAATAATTTCTATCTCCTGTATCAGCACAATCATGGCTCACTGAAACTTCTGCCTCCAGGCTCAAGCAATCCTCCCAACTCAGCCTCCCAAGTAGCTAGGACCACAGGTATGAGCCACCACATCTGGATAATTTTTGTGTTTTTGGTAGAGCCTGGGTTTTGCCATGTTGCCCAGGCTAGTCTTGAACTCCTGGGCTCAAGTGATCAGACTGCCTGGGCTCAAGCCATCCTCCTGCCTCAGCCTCCCAAAGTGCTAGAATTACAGGAATAAACCACCACACCTATCCATACAAAAAAAAAAATTTCTTTTTGAGATGGAGTCTCGGTCTGTCACCTAGGCTGCAGTGCAGTGGCACGATCACAGCTCACTGCAACCTCTGCCTCCCAGGTTCAAGTGATTCTCCTGCCTCAGCCTGCTGAGTAGCTCAGATTACAGCTGCCCAACACCATCCCCTGCTAATTTTTGTATTTTTAGTAGAAACAGGGTTTCACTATGTTGGACCAGGCTGGTCTTGAACTCCTGACCTCTGGTGATCAGCCCACCTTGGCCTCCCAAAGTGCTGGGATTACAGGCATGAGCCACTGCACCTGGCCATACAAAATTTTTGATTAAAGAAAAATTTAAGGCTGGGTGTGGTGGTTCATGCTTATAATCTCAGCACTTTGGGAGGTCAAAGCCCGAGGATCTCTTGAGGCCAGGAGTTCAAGGCCAGCTAGGCAATTTAGTGAGACTCACTTTCTACCAAAAAAAGTTTAAAAATTAAACTTTAGCCGTTTAAATTAATTTTTAATTTTTAAAAATTATACATTAGCAGGCCCGGCTGGGTGTGGTGGCTCACGCCTGTAATCCTAGCACTTTGGGAGGCCAAGGTGGGTTGATCACCTGAGGTCAGAAGTTTGAGACCAGCCTGGCCAACATGGCAAAACCTCGTCTCTACTAAAAATGCAAAAAATAGCCAGGCGAGGTGGTGGGCACCTGTAATCCTAGGAGGCAGAGGTTGCAGTGAGCCGAGATCAATGGTACTCCAGCCTGGGTGACAGAGCAAGACTCCGTATCCAAAAAAAAAAAAAAAAAAAAGTATATATATATATATATATATATATAGAGAGAGAGAGAGAGAGAGAGAGAGAGAGCGAGCGAGCAGGCCCTGTTGGTACATGCCTGTAGTCCTGATACAGGAGGTAGAAAGAAATTATTTAGCCACTCCAGCCTGGGTGACAAAGCAAGACCCTGTCTAAAAAAAAAAAAAAAAAGCCTTAAAAATATATACAGGTTGGCCAGGTGCGGTGGCTCACACCTGTAATCCCCAGCACTTTGGGAGGCCGAGGTGGGTGGATCTCCTGAGGTCAGTAGTTTGAGACCAGCCTGGCCAACATGGCGAAACCCCATCTCTACTAAAAATACAAAAATTAGCCGGGTGTGGTGGTGGGCGCCTGTAATCCCAGGTACTTGGGACGCTGAGGCAGGAGAATTGCTTGAACTCGGGAAGCAAGGTTGCAGTGAGCCGAGATCACGCCATTGCACTCCAGCCTGGATGACAAGAGTGAAACTCTGTCTCAAAAAAAAAAAAAAAAAAAAAGTACAGGTTGAGTATCCTTTATCTAAAATACTTGGGACCAGAATTGTTTGAAATTTTGATTTTTTTCAGATTTTGGAATATTTGCATTATACCCACCCTAGTTGAGTATCTCAAATCTGAAAATCTGTAATCCAAAGTGCTCCAGTGAGCATTTCCTTTGATCATCCTGTCAGCACCCAAAAAGGTTAGGATTTTGGAATATTTTGGATTTCAGATTTTCAGATTTGGGATGGTCGACATGTATTTTATATGAATATTCCAAACAGCTTTCAAATATTTGGGCTTTTGTATTTTTTCTGGGAAATACTAAGAAATTATAATAAGGGAGGAGACCACCCCTTATATTGTCTTATGCCCAATTTCTACCTCCACAGAAAGAAGAAGTAAAAACTAAAAGGCAGAAATGGAATCCACAGGCAGATAGCCCAGCTCTGCGCCTGCGCCTGGTAGTTAAACATCAGCCCCTGACCTAACTGGTTGTGTTATCTATAGATTTCAGACATTGTATGGAAAAGCATCGTGAAAATCCCTGTCCAGTTCTATTCCGTTCTGATTACCAGTGCATGCAGCCCCCAGTCACGTACCCCCTGCTTTCTCGATCTATCACGACCCTCTCACACAGACCCCCTTAGAGCTGTAAGCCCTTAAAAAGGATAGGAATTGCTCACTTGGGGAGCTCGGTTTTTGGAGACGTGAGTCCACCGATGCTCCCAGCTGAAAAAAGCCCTTTCTTTCTACAACTTGGTGTCTGAGGGGTTCTTGTCTGTGGCTTGTCCTGCTACAATAATAGCTATGTTAAGGCTTAACTGACATACGATAAACTGAACATATTTAAAATGTACAAGTTTTGACACGTGTATACACCTGGGAAATTATCACCACAATTCGGGTCTGATTTACACGTTAGGCACAGTTCATAGGGCCTACTTTTTTTTTTTTTTTTTTGAGACAGATTCTCTCTGTTGCCCAGTCTGGATCTCCGCTCACTACAACCTTCGCCTCTCAGGCTCAAGCGAGTCTCAAGCCTCAGCCTCCGGAGTAGCTGGGATTACAGGCGCAGGCCACCACGCCCGGGTAATTGTTATAGTTTTAGTAGAGACGGGGTTTCGCCATGTTGGCCAGGCTGGTCTCAAATTCCTGGGCTCAAGCGATCCGCTCACCTCAGCCTCCCAAAGTGCTGGGATTAAAGGCGTGAAACACCGCGCCTGGCCAAAAAATGTTTTATTTTAAATTCAAAATGCTGTAATGGAGGCTGGGTGCAGTGGCTTTTTTTACTCAGCATACTTGAGATTCATGTTATTGTATATGTGAGCAGTTCCGTCCTTTTTTTGGCTGAGTAACATTCCATTGTATGGATCGGTCTTTCACTTGTTGATTGACATTTGGGTAGTCAACAGTTTGGGGCTATTACAAATAGAGCTGCTATGAACTTGTGTGTACAGGCTTTTGTATGGGCATATGCTCCATTTACTCTTGGTAAATACCTAGGAGTGGAATGGCTGAGTCATATTGTAGTAGTTTAACGTTTTAAAAAAACCCCAAACTGTTTTCCAAAGTGAATGTACCATTTTACATTCCCAACAGCAGTGAATGAATGTTCCGGTTTCTCCACATCCTTGCCAACTTGGTATGGTCAGTCTTTTAAATTTTAGACATTCTGATATGTGTGTAGTGGTATCTCATTGTGTTTTAAATTTGCGTTTCCCTAATGATTAGTGACGTTGGACATCTTTCCATGTGATTATTTGCAATCCACATATCTTTTTTTTTTTTTGAGATGGAGTCTCGCTCTGTAGCCCAGGCTGGAGTGCAGTGGCGCGATCTCAGCTCACTGCAACCTCCGCCTCCCTGGTTCAAGCAATTCTCCTGCCTCAGCCTCCTGAGTAGCTGGGATTACAGGCGCCCGCCACCACGCCCAGCTAATTTTTATATTTTTAGTGGAGACGGGGTTTCACCATCTTGGTCAGGCTGGTCTCGAACACCCTGACATCGTGATCCACCCACCTCAGCCTCCCAAAGTGCTGGGATTACAGGCGTGAGCCACCGCGCCCGGCCCAATATATCTTTTTTTTAATCAAGTGTCTGTTCAAATTGTTTGTCCTCCTTTTAGGAGAGTTGTGAAAATCTTTTAATTAAAAATGTACATTCCTTCCACCTGATTTAGAACCTAAGAATCTTGAAAGGAAAGAGAAAGAACTAACATTTTCGTGACTGAGAACTGGATGATGACAAATGAGAAAATAAACACAATAAAGGCAAGTTTGCGGGGGGTGATAGAGCAGAGCGAGTTGTGATCCCCGCTCCGTCACCACGTTCGTTTCGTTCCTCTGGACTACTGGGTTAATGATACCGGCAATCAGCGCAAAGCGAGATAATCACCAGCGCACTCTTGGATCTGTATACAGGTTTGTAAACTATGTGGAGGAAACCGACCCATCGCAGTCTCAGCCGAAGAGGCCGGAGCCGGAGCCGGAGCCGGAGCCGGAGCCAGAGCCTGAGCAGGGTCTGAAAAAAGGACCGGCCGTTCAGGACTAGGCCCTGAACTACAACTTGCTCCTCAGGGGTCCGGGTCGGAAGTGACGACTTCATTCACTGAGCAGCCATTTCAGGTTCCCAGTGTGTCCGAAGTTCCTTCTGGGTGTCAGAAAAGACACAAAAACTGACGGGGCGGAACCGCGACACGGTGCCTGCTGATATCAAAAGGTCTCACGGCTCCGGAGGGACCCAGTGGCCCACAGCCGCCAGGGGCGCCGCCGGCTCCGAGCCCGTTGTCGAGAGCCGCTGGGCTGCTCGGGTCTGCCCTTCAGTCCTTCCAACTCTCCTCGGACCTAGAGTTCCGGGATCTCACTGCGATCTGGGCGGATTCTTATGTAGAATTCGAAAGGATATGGGGAAGGAAAAAAACAAAAAGAGGAACCACTTTGTTTCCGCCCGGTTTCGAACCGGGGACCTTTCGCGTGTGAGGCGAACGTGATAACCACTACACTACGGAAACCAGGCGGTGACAGGTTGTCCACAAATGACTCTTAAAAGTCAGAGGCTCACCACTGTGTCCCTGATCCACGAGAAAAGTACCCGGGCGGGCCACCCACAGCTTCGGGATCGGGGCGCGCAGGGAAGTAGCCAGCAAAGCAGGTAAGTCCCGGGCTGCTCGCGGGGGGGTTCATGACTGAGGGCACAGGGGTGAACTCGATGGTGCTTCCTCAGGAAACTTCCGGCGCAGTCAGGGCTGCAGCCAGAGCCCCGAGATAGTTGGGCAGGGCTCCAGGCGTCCCCGAATGCTTGTCGTGGAGCTTTCCTGATCCTGTCGGGTCCCTAAGGAGCGTTTGGCGGGGAGCGTGGACGCCCTGGGGCCAGGCCACCGCGGTCACTGAGAGCCACCCCCCCGGAAACTGGAGAAAAACGGAGTAGAAGAGACCTAGGGGACAGACTTGGCCGGGTCAAGGGAAACCAGCTCATATTTGGAACAAAATACGCCTTATGTTTGCCCAGCACTGAATTTAGAAGCATTTTCACATTCTCGAGTTTAACTAGTTTTACAACACTGCCACGAGCAAAGTATTAAACGTGTTTTAAAGATAAAGAGACTGAAGCTAGGTAAATTGGACTTGGGTAAGATGGAAGCGCTACTTAACGTTAAGGAGAGTCTGCGACCCTGATGTTCTCAGGCTGTATCTCGCTTAGTGGGACTACACCTTATTATTGTCCGAGGAAACAAATGAAAAGGAAAGAGACCGTGGAGAGTATTCCTGGAGGGACTCAAGATACCGCTGTAGGTAGAACCCCAAGATAGCTGTGTAGAGTGACAGCTGATGTCGAATGACTTCATCTTTTCCACTGCTGCGGGTGAAATTATCTGAGGAGGTAGGAAGAGGAGATGGTTTAGGGATGCCATATGACAAAGGCTTTGGAAAATTAAGAAGAGGCCGGACGCGGTGGCTCACGCCTGTAATCCCAGCACTTTGGGAGTCCGAGGCGGGCGGATCTCACCTAGGATCAGGAGTTCCAGACCAGCCTGGCTAACATGGTGAAACGCCATTTCTACTAAAAATACAAAAATTATCTGGGCGTGGTGGCGCGCGCCTGTAATCCCAGCTACTCGGGAGGCTGAGGCAGGAGAATAGCTTGAACCCGGGAGGCTCAGGTTGCAGTGAGCCGAGATCGCGCCATTACACTCCAGACTGGATGAAAGAGCAAAACTTCGTCAAAAAAAAAAAAAAAAAAAAAAAAAAGAAGAAGAAAATTAAGAAGAGAAGGATGAGAGAATTACCAAGGCAGCAGTGAAGACTTACGTGGTGTTGTATGATACAAATGTCCAGGGGCTAGCATGGAACAATGTTGGCTGACTGCGCCAGGAGCTCTAATCTGGCAAGAATCTAGAGGAGAAGGTGGATTGTGGGATGAATAAGCAAAGGAGGAGGGTTAAGGAGTTGGGGGTGGTAGTGAGAGAGCAGAAGAGAAGCACCTGGTTACAGGTTGAGGCTGTGCAGAATGTAGAAAGACATCAGAGATGTTCAATGGTGCTCACTTCGGCAGCACATATGCTAACATTGGAATAATACAGAGAAAATTAACATGGCCCCTGTGCAAGGCTGATGTACAAATTCATGAACTGTTCCTTTTTTTTTTTTTTTTAAAGAAATGTCCAATGGACTGAATGCTAGACAGATAATAGTTTATCAGGTTAAGGAACTTTATCAAAAAATTGGCTTAAATAATAAAGGGAAAATATTGCCTCACAATCCTAGGTAGATCTGGGCTTCAGGTAAGTCTTCACACAAGGCTCAAAGAAGTCTCTGGGCCAGGCGCGGTGGCTCACGCCTGTAATCCCAGCACTTTGGGAGATAGAGGCAGGCAGATCACCTGAGGTCAAAAATCCAAGACCAGCCTGGTATTACTAAAAATACAAAATAATTAGCCGTGCATAGTGGTGCGCACCTGTAGTCCCAGCTACGTGGGAGGCTGAGGCATGAGAATTGCTTGAACCCAGGCGGTGGAGGCTGCAGTGAGCCGAGATTGCACCACTGCACTCCAGCCCGAGCAACAGAGTGAGACTCCATCTCAATTAATAATAATAATAAAGAAGTATCTGGTTTCTCTTGGTCCTTCTTCTTCAATGTGGACTCCATTCTGGGGCAGGCTCTCTACTCATGTTTTCAAAGTGCCCACCATAAGCAGCTTGGGCTACAGGTTCCCGTGTTCATAGCCAGCAGAAAAAAGTGTGTACTTCTTGGAGAACTCATTGTCATGTAACAGGGATGGGATATGCTGCTTCGTTTAAATCATTAGGGCCTACTCCTGAGGTCTGGGGTAAGATTAATCCTACTCAAACTCTATGGCTGACAAATTCAGGGTACCCTTAAGAAGGGAATGGGATGTTGTAATGCTGAGGTGGCAACCAACAAACATTCTCTTCAGAGGGTAAGCCCACAGTGCTACAGAGAATGGAGAAGAATGGCATATACTTCCAGAAACTGGAGTCGATGTTAGGAAAGATTCCATTCTAAGGGCTTCCCGGCTAACGGAGTTCTCCCATGAGTAGCTTTCACTATGCAAGATCAGATGAGATCTAGGGTAGCCCAGGACACAAGGATCCTCCCAACCTCCCCACATTGAAAGAGGCCACTTTCAATGTGGGCTAGTCTCTGCCCTTCCATGCCAGAAACTGAAGAGGCTGTGCCAGTACCTTTTCCCCGATCAGTCTCTGGGAAGGCAAAGCTTTTATGCATCTGGCCTCAGTGGTCAGTGAGACTGTGGGACCGTCCTGAAGGACAGGAGGTCCTGGAGTTCACCCTCATGACATCACATCTGGCTTAGGACAATCACTCTTCATGCCCTGCTCATCACTGTTCCTCACCATAGTTTCTCCCTAATGCAATGCCTTGTGGGGAGCTATTTCCCTGAGTACACAGTGATATCAGGATGTGAATCACTTTTTTCTGGGCAGAGGTGGTGGAATTTTTTACCATCATGAAGCTGAGGTTCCTTCCCCATTCTGAGTTGAATAACCCAAATCTTGGCTCTTAGAGCTTCTCGTATCCCTAATTCCTTATAAAACTTAACTCTGTCCCCAACTTTTTACTATCCCATTGCTCAGTATCTTCTACCACATTCTCCTTCTTGAGATTCTGAGGCTGGGTGCAGTGGCTCATGCCTGTAATCACAGCACTTTGGGAGGCTGAGCTGGGCGGATCACCTGAGGTTAGGAGTTCGAGACCAGCCTGAGCAACAGTGATGAAACCCTGTCTCTACTAAAAATACAAAAATTAACTGGGCATAGTGGCGGGTACCTGTAATCCCAGCTACTCCGAGGCTGAGGCAAGAGAATTGCTTGAACCTGGGAGGCAGAAGTTGTAGTGAGCCAAGATGGCGCCACTGCACCCCAGCTTGGGTGACAAAGCAAGACTCTGTCTCAAAAAAAAAAAAAAAAAAAAGACTCTGCTATCCCGTAATATATAATTTTATGGCAGCAGGAGGCAATAGGGCAAAGGATTTCTTCCTTTGTGGTGTAGATGGGCTGGTGATGATGGGAAGATAAGGAATGTTATAAAATGAGTCTTCAGTAGAGGAGTCTAGTCTCAGGCAAGAAAATTGGATATTAAATTTGTAATCTGGAAAGGAAGTAGAGGAATTAACTACAGTTTTGAAACTAGTTTTTATGGCTTCCAGATTTCACCTTTTAACCTTGGTGCTATATAGTTTCTCAAAGAGGCACATTTGTTTTCCTTAGCTACATAGAAAATGAAGCAGAATTAGTAAACTATTAGAACGAATAAAATAGTTCAATAAGATTGCTGGCTACAAAGTCAACATTAAAAAATCAGAAATTTCCACCACATCAGCAGTAGTCACCTAGAAAATATGAGAAAATAACATATCATTCATGATAGAACAAAATCATAACATGCCTAAGAACAAGACACAGAATAAATGCACATAACCTTTGTATTGAGAAACACTTAAAATTATTCAAGGGCAAGTTGAGAACTAATTAAGTGAAGAGATTTACCTTATTTATAAATGAGGTGATTTAGTATTATAAAGATGTGAATTTCCTCCATGTTCTCCTGCAAGACCCATGCGATATCAATATATCAACAGAATGGCTTATATAACTTGACAACTGATTGTAAAATTTATATGAATGCATAAGTCCATGAATAATCAACGGAATTTTGACAAAAGAAAATAAGGAGACTCATTGTAACTGATAACTGGGGGAGGGGGGAAGGGTTTGCTCGAGTCCACGATGCCAGCTCCAGACACCTCCCATGGAGGAGTCCAGTGAGCTGCCACTGGATGCTAAGTCCAAGGTCACCAACTAGCTTGTAGATTTTCTTTTCTTTTCTTTTTTTTTGAGATGGAGTTTTGCTCTTTGTTGCCTGGGCTGGAGTGCAGTGGCACTGTAGCAGGACCAGCTGCAGACAAAACTCCTCAGACACCGGATTAAAGAAAGAAGTGGTTTATTTGGCCGGGAGCGTCGGCCGACTTGCGTCTTAAGAGACGAACTCCCCGGAAAAGAAATTCTTGGCCTTTTTAAAGGCTTAAAACTTTAAGGGGTCCACATGAAAGGGTCGTGATAAATCGAGCAAATGTGGGAAACGTGACTGGGGGCTACATGCATCAGCTAACAGAACAAAAAGTTTTACAGTGCTTTTTTCATACAGTGTCTGGAATTTATAGATAACACAAGTAGTTTAGGTCAGAGGTTGATGTTATTATTATTACTTTTTTTAACTCCTAGGGCTGGGTGGTGGTGTCAAGGTTGTCTGGCTATTTATCTTACCTTTTTTTTTTTTTTTTCCAACTTTTTGCTTTCTCTCTTTCCTCCTGTCTTCTGAACTAGGTAAGATGGGGGGGGAGGCAGCAGGAGTAGTAGTGGTCTCCTTCCTTATCCCCCACTTTGAGAATTTTCACTAATTAGTGGGAGTTCTCACTTTTATTTTTAACTTTTGAATCTTTTTGCAAGACAGAGTGATAATGTTTTATGTAATACAGTTGTGTTGAAGTTTTCTGATGAACCATGGTAGTTACAAAACCTTTTATCGTTTGAAGGAGCAAGCGTAATACACGGGAGCAGCAAGCAAGTTGCTATTACTAGTAATGCACTTACAGTGAGGGTTTTAAATTTTTTGTAGCTGGAAACTATTTTCTAAATAAAGACCTAGGATCAAACCTGTGTTAAACCTGTATATGCACATGTATCAACTTTGTCATGTCCTAAGCAGGTTAGTTTATTAACTGGGTCTTAAAAGCATTTTCCTAGAGAATAACACAGTATTTTTTAATAATAGAAGATTTTAAGAGCCAGACACTTGAACTTGTGGCATCTCTTTGGGGAAAGAGTTAGTTAAAGTTATCTTGAGGCATTAACTTTTTTGCTTCTCAAGGCCATTGGTCTCTTATGTTAGCCTTTTTTAAAACATAACATGAAGAAACATCTAGGCTGCCAGCAATGTTTTCAGCCAGCTGAGCAAATAGGTTTTTTCTTTTTTTGCTAAAGGAGGAGGTTCTGGTAACTTCTGGTTTATATGTTTAAAGAATGACTGCAAGACTTGGAATTGTTGCTGGGCTGGATGGGTCTGGGTTTCCTAAGTAGTATGTGTACAGTGGGGACACCTTATATAGATGTTTCTTCTAGCATGGTTATGGGGGGGGTAACAACAACAAAACAATGTACAGCATATTCATATCCAGCAAGGACAGAAGAGGTCCTTACTGGGAAAAAGGTTGAATACAGTGACAGAACAATAGGAAAACAGTATTACAGGAAAACTATTAGTCTTAAGATTTTTTTTTTTTTAATTGATCATTCTTGGGTGTTTCTCGCAGAGGGGGATTTGGCAGGGTCATAGGACAATAGTGGAGGGAAGGTGAGCAGATAAACAAGTGAACAAAGGTCTCTGGTTTTCCTAGGCAGAGGACCCTGCAGCTTTCCACAGTGTTTGTGTCCCTGGGTACTTGAGATTAGGGAGTGGTGATGACTCTTAACGAGCATGCTGCCTTCAAGCATCTGTTTAACAAAGCACATCTTCCACCGCGCTTAATCCATTTAACCCTGAGTGGACACAGCACATGTTTCAGAGAGCACAGGGTTGGGGGTAAGGTCACAGATAATAGGATCCCAAGGCAGAAGAATTTCTCTTAGTACGGAACAAAATGAAGTCTCCCGTGTCTACTTCTTTCTACACAGACACCGCAACCATCCGATTTCTCAATCTTTTCCCCACCTTTCCCCCGCTTCTATTCCACAAAACCGCCATTGTCATCATGGCCCGTTCTCAATGAGCTGTTGGGTACACCTCCCAGACGGGGTGGTGGCCGGGCAGAGGGGCTCCTCACTTCCCAGTAGGAGTGGCCGGGCAGAGGCGCCCCTCACCTCCCGGACGGGGCGGCTGGCCGGGTGGGGGGCTGACCCCCCCACCTCCCTCCCGGATGGGGCGGCTGGCCAGGCGGGGGGCTGACCCCCCCACCTCCCTCCCGGATGGGGCGACTCGCCGGGCTGGGGGCTGACCCCCCCACCTCCCTCCCGGACGGGGCGGCTGGCCGGGTGGGGGGGCTGACCCCCCACCTCCCTCCCGGACGGGGCGGCTGGCCGGGTGGGGGGGCTGACCCCCCCACCTCCCTCCCGGACGGGGCGGCTGGCCGGGTGGGGGGGCTGACCCCCCCACCTCTCTCCCAGACGGGATGGCTGGCTGGGCAGAGGGGCTCCTCACTTCCCAGTAGGGGTGGCCTGGCAGAGGCGCCCCTCACCTCCCGGATGGGGCGGCTGGCCAGGCAGGGGGCTGACCCCCCCACCTCCCTCCCAGATGGGGCGGCTGGCCAGGCGGGGGGCTGACCCCCACCTTCCTCCCGGACGGGGTGGCTGCGGGGTGGAGATGCTCCTCACTTCCCAGACGGGGTGGCTGCCGGGTGGAGGGGCTCCTCACTTCTCAGATGGGGTGGTTGCCGGGTGGAGGGTCTCCTCACTTCTCAGATGGGGCGGCCGGGCAGAGACGCTCCTCACCTCCCAGACAGGGTCGCGGCGGGGCAGAGACGCTCCTCACATCCCAGACGGGGTGGTGGGGCAGAGGTGCTCCCCACATCTCAGACGATGGGCGGCTGGGCAGAGACGCTCCTCACTTCCTAGATGGGATGGTGGCCGGGAAGAGGCGCTCCTCACTTCCTAGATGGGATGGCGGCTGGGCAGAGACGCTCCTCACTTTCCAGACTGGGCAGCCAGGCAGAGGGGCTCCTCACGTCCCAGACGATGGGCGGCCAGGCAGAGACGCTCCTCACTTCCCAGACGGGGTGGTGGCCGGGCAGAGGCTGCACTCTCGGCACTTTGGGAGGCCAAGGCAGGCGGCTGGGTGGTGGAGGTTGTAGCGAGCTGAGATCACGCCACTGCACTCCAGCCTGGGCACCATTGAGCACTGAGTGAGCCAGACTCCGTCTGCAATCCCGGCACCTCGGGAGGCCGAGGCTGGCGGATCACTCACGGTTAGGAGCTGGAGACCAGCCCGGCCAACACAGCGAAACCCCGTCTCCACCAAAAAAATACGAAAACCAGTCAGGCGTGGCGGCGCGCGCCTGCAATCACAGGCACTCGGCAGGCTGAGGCAGGAGAATCAGGCAGGGAGGTTGCAGTGAGCCGAGATGGCAGCAGTACAGTCCAGCCTCGGCTCGGCATCAGAGGGAGACCATGGAGAGGGAGACCGTGGGGAGAGGGAGAGGGAGAAGGAGAGGGAGAGGGAGAGGGAGAGGGAGAGGGAGAGGGAGAGGGAGACTAGACTTTCTCAATGGAGTTTGTCCAACTAGTCTTAAGATTTTTAACTACATTTACTTGCTTGATGAGTCCTCAGGCTTCGGCTGTGCATAGACTAGTCAGATGCTGGTGTGTGACTAGAGCAGGGCTTGTTGTCTCCTCAAGCTTCAGCCATGCACAGACTGGTCAGCCTCTGGAGTGACCAGAGCATGGCTGTCATCCTCAGCAGCTGTTTGGTCTCATCTCAGGATCATCAGGGTTGGATAATCTGCATCCTACTGGCTGCTACTTGTCTTGAGCTGCTGGTGTTAGCCAACTGTGGTGGATCCAAGACACAACACCTGCAACTTTAACAGCAGTGAGAGTGGACAAGGTTACAGTATAGGGCCCATGCTATATGGATCCTAGAAAAATTAGATTTTGCTTTAAACAGAGTCACTAGATTTAAATGGGTGTCAGGCTTATAGGCATTTTCATTTATTTAATTATGAACACTTCGTATGGCTATTTTTAAAGCCTGCATTTGCTTTCTTAAGGTTAATTCCTCTTCTTCTGCGAGAAAACAACAAATGGCGGGTGACACCGGTGCAGTGGTGGGGGGGGGGGGGGGGGGTGCCCGGAGGCCCTGGTGGCCCTGGGATGGGGAACCTTGGTGGCTTCCACGGAGATTTTGGCAGTGGCATCCAGAGCCGGGGTCGCGACCGTGGACGGGGCCGGGGCCGAGGCCCCGGAGATCGCGGAGGCAAGGCCAAGGATAAGGAGTGGATGCCTGTCACAAAGCTGGGCCGCTTTGTCAAGGACATGAAGATCAAGTTCCTGGAGGAGATCTGTCTCTTCTCCCTGCCCATTAAGCAAGGTATGGTGGTCATGGCTAGGCCAAAGCTGGACAAAGCAAAAGGAAACCTGAGTGGAAAGCCACATCTCACCAAACAAGAGGAAAAAGGCAAATATGAAGAAACGATTGAGATGCAGAAATATGGAATCAGAGATCATTGACTTTTTCCTGGGGGCCTCTCTCAAGGATGAGGTTTTGAAGATTATGCCAGTGCAGAAGCAGACCCGTGCCGGCCAGCGCACCAGGTTCAAGGCTTTTGTTGCTATCGGGGACTACAATGGCCACGTCGGTCTGGGTGTTAAGTGCTCCAAGGAGGTGGCCACCGCCACCCGTGGGGCCATCATCCTGGCCAAGCTCTCCATTGTCCCCGTGCTCAGAGGCTACTGGGGGAACAAGATCAGCAAGCCCCACACCGTCCCTTGCAAGGTGACAGGCCGCTGCGGCTCTGTGCTGGTGCACCTCATGCCTGCACCCAGGGGCACTGGCATCGTCTCTGCACCTGTGCCCAAGAAGCTGCTCATGATGGCTGGTATCGATGACTGCTACACCTCAGCCCAGGGCTGCACTGCCACCCTGAGCAACTTCTCCAAGGCCACCTTTGATGCCATTTCTAAGACCTACATCAACCTGACCCCTGACCTCTGGAAGGAGACTGTATTTACCAAGTCTCCCTGTCAGGAATTCACTGACCACCTCGTCAAGACCCACACCAGCATCTCCTTGCAGCGGACCCAGGCTCCAGCTGTGGCTACAACATAGGGTTTTTATACAAGAAAAATAAAGTGAATTAAGCATTAAAAAAAAAGGTTAATTCCTTTAGTTTCTGGAGGTCACCTTTAATTTGACCTATGATTTAGGGGTGGCCGACCAAACAAAATCTTATACGGCAAATACCTAGTTTGTCTGTTGAGGGTGCACCTGACTCGGAGGAGGACGGTAGGCAAAAACCTGATTTTATCTTAAATGAATTTCCTGGCAATATTTTTTTCAGTAGCTGCTCGAGTGTCCAGTTCATGTGTTCCACCTTTTCTTGAAGTTTGTGGCCGATAGGCTGTGTGTAACTTCCATTTTATTTTTAACAGTCTTGTTAAATCTTGCACTATTTCAGCTACAAATGCTGGCCTATTGTCTAACTTTAAAGTTAGAGGTAGTCTAAACCTGGGGATAATGTCTTTTAACAGTACTCTAGTCACTTCTTGTACTTTTTCTGTCCTGGTGGGGAAAACTTTAACTTACCCTGAAAAGGTGCAAAGAAACATTAGCATGTACCGATAGCCTCCAGCACGGGGCAGTTCTGTAAAGTCCATGAGCAAGTTTTCACAAGGTATGGCTCTTTGTCCTGTTTAAGTTTCTTAGAGGAGGGTTTCTTCCCCCTACCCGGCCTTTGTAACTTTATCTAGTGGCTTAGCCTTCAGTGAGAAGCTGGAATACAGATACGGCAGAATCTTGCTGCTTTTAACTTCTAATGTGACCATGGGCTCCTGGGAGCCTAATGAGAAGGTGCCTAGTCTGCCCTAGTCTTTACATTCTTCAGCTCCTGTCAGCCTGATCAGATCAGTATTTGGTTCCTCCAAGGTGCAGCAGCCCTTGGCCGATGGCCTCTTTGTCTTGCGGCCTTGGCCATTTCCTTTATTGCCTTCTGAACATTTACCCTTCTAGTGTCCTTTCTTTTTGCATCTCGTACGTTAATCTCTCTCTAGCCTTGTCTAGTTCTTGAATACTTGCCTAACTTGACTTCTTTCTTGTCTACATCCACGTCCACATCCTCTCACATTGCTAATTTTTTTTATAAGAGCTGTTGCTAACAGATTCTTAAGTGTTTAATTTACTTTCTTTTTTTTTTTTTTTTTCTGAGTTCTCCTGCTCCTACAGCCAGCTGGTGGGGCCGGGCAATGGCATGGGCCCTGCCCCACGCACTGCGGTCTGTCTCTCCTGTTTCCTTCTGATTCTCTTTTTCACACTTAGTCTTTCTTTTTCTTTTGCTCTTTCCCAGTTTTGTTCCTTGGTCACAGTTAACATACACCTTGGTGGCCACTTTTATAGACTAGGTGGTATTCATGCCTGCAGCTTCTGCTTGCTGTTACCGTAGGCTTGCTTTACAAATGAAGTATTCACTATATACTGATTTTCAGCAGCCTCAGAGTTAAATGGGGTGTAAAGCCAGAATGCTGTATAGAGTCTCTTATAAAACTGACTTAGGCTCTTGCCAGCTCCTTGAAGCATTCCTGAAATCTTTTTTATATTACTTGCTTTTTTCCTACCAACTCTTAGCCTCTGCAGAAATGCTTCTCAGTACCTCTGCAAACACTGAAGCTGAGTTGCATTCTCTGGGTCTTTTTTCCCCTTTTTCCTGGAGTTTAACAGGCCCTTTTCTTTATATAATTTTTCATGCGCTTGGAGGGTTAAACAGGCATACTGAGAGTCAGTGTAAATGTTTACAGTCTTACCTTCACTGAGTACTAAGACCCGAATTAAAGCAATGAGCTCAGCCTAACAACAGTGTCCAGGGTTACCACCATATATTCTGCATATCTCTTTCCTTGTGGGTTGATGAAGCTGTATAGCTCCCAGTCTACTGATGCCCAAGGCTGGTCCCGGAGGTGAGGTCTGCTAGAGTAAACTTGAGTCCAACACCTCTGCACAGTTATGCTCGACAGGGCTCTAGCTGCCGGGAGCAAGGTGGCAGGTTCAGGGTGTTTCCAGTTTAGTAGATCAATGGTTGAAAAGGGCTGATAGATGAAAGTCTGTTGCCCCCCCAGATGTGGGCCTGGTCATTATAATAGACAGGTCATCGCATCTTCCTGAGAGGCATTTGCATAGCTCCAGCAAGACCAGATCTGAGATGGCCCACTTGACTATCTTGACCTTCTTCCTTGGCCTCTCAAGGCTCCAATCCTCCCTTTTGAGGTGAGACCTGGGGCCTGTTAGCTCCTGAATCTCATTTCTGAGGGGGCTGTTGGCTTCGGTAAAGGTGGGTAGGCTGGGACATATGGAGAAATAATTTCTATTATCTTTGGTGGCTTCTGCAAAACTGGCTTCTTTTGCTGTTTCTGGGACTCCATTTTTAACTCTGTCTGCTGGCGAAGCTGCTCTTACTTTTACTTTTGGCTTTCTTGCAATAAGCTGTTAAACAGGGCTAAATTTATGCTGGTTTTGTCTATATTATATTTAACCATGAGTCAATATAAAGGAATTTAATCTAGGTACACTGGCTGTCCTCTGACCCCTGTCACCACCTTAAATACATGGCCAATTGTTCCTTGTCTATAGTTCCCTCGGTGGGCCATCCAACACCAAAAGAGGGCAATTCTAATTCACACAGAGTTCCTAACTTCTAGGGGGTTAACTTAACTCTGTAATCTCCTGTGAAACCTTTCTTAAGGTTCTGTAACATACATTTTAATAGAGTAAGTTTTGATGATTTGATGACTTTCCTTTTATTTTTCTTTTTGAAATTTTTTTAACACAGTTCCTAGCGGAGTGGGCTTACTTTGACCTATTTTTCTCTTGAGACAAAACAACATTCACACTACAAGAAGGAAAGGGTAAAAGATCACTCACTTGTCTAATTCACACTAAATCAAAATCGAAACTAAAACCAAAGTGTTGTTAATGGCACACCTGTTCATCAAGCAATTTAAGCCAAGTCAAAATCAGAACCAAAACCAAAGTGCCAATAAAGGCATGCCTGTTTATCAAGCAATTCAAGTCAAATCAAAATCAAAACTAAAACCAAAGGATCAAGCAATTCAAGTCAAGTCAAAAACAAAAACCAAAGTGCTGGTACAGGCACGCCATGGGTGATCAGGCCATGCTTCCACTCAAATGGAGTGAGCAAGTTCCAAAGACCAGTCTTACCAAGTTTTAGATGTCTGGACTTAAAGTGCCAGTTCCTTCCCGGTGTTCAGCTACTGCATTGATCCTCTGCGGGGGCCTGCTGTGCACTGCTCTGACAAGGCGTTCCACCAGGACAAATGCCTAGCCGGGAGCGCTCTCAGTATCTGCATGGCTCAAGCTGGCCAGAGTCCCCCACAGGGATGCTCTACAGGGCAGGCATAAGCTGCCTAAGGGGCTGCCTTGACCTTCCATTAATCCCCTCACTTCCTGGTCAGGGAACCAAGAAATGCAGCAGGACGAGCTGCAGACAAAACTCCTCAGACACCGGATTAAAGAAGGAAGTGGTTTATTCGGCCGGGAGCATCGGCCGACTTGCACCTTAAGAGCTGAGCTCCCCGAAAAAGAAATTATTGGCTTTTTTAAAGGCTTACAACTTTAAGGGGTCCACATGAAAGGGTCGTGATAAATTGAGCAAGCGTGGGAAACGTGACTGGGGGCTACATGCATCAGCTAACAGAACAAAAAGTTTTACAATGCTTTTTTTCATTCAGTGTCTGGAATTTATAGATAACACAAGTAGTTTAGGTCAGGGGTTGATGTTATTATTATAACTTTTTTTAACTCCTAGGGCCAGGTGGTGGTGTCAAGGTTGTCTGGCTATTTATCTTACTTTTGTTTTTTTTCCAACTTTTTGCTTTCTCTCTTTCCTCCTGTCTTGTGAACTAGGCAAGGTGGGGGGAGGAGGGCAGCAGGAGTAGTAGTGGTCTCCTTCCTTAGCACGTTCTCAGCTCCTGGGTTCAAGGCACCTGGCACAAAATGCAGTTTCTTATGTCTACTTCTTTCTACATAGACACAGTAACAGTCTGATCTCTCTTTCTTTCCCCCACAAGCTCAAGCAATCCACCCACCCTCTCAAAGTACTGGGATTGCAGCTGTGAGCTAATGAGCCTGGCCGCTATTATCTTTTTTTTGTCTGAATTTTTAAAATTATTTTTAAAAATGGAAAAACAGCTGGATGTGGTGGCGCACATCTGTAATCCAGCACTTTGGGAGGCCGAGGTGGGCGGATCACCTGAGGTCAGGAGTTCGAGACCAGCCTGGCCAACATGGTGAAACCCCATCACTACTAAAAATACAAAAATTAGTGGGGTGTGGTTGTGGGCACCTGTAATATCAGCTACTCAGGAGGCTGAGGCAGGAGAGTCGCTTGAACCCAGGAGGCAGAGGTTGCAGTGAGCCGAGATCATGCCACTGCACTCCAGCCTCGGCAACAAAGAGTGTAACTCCATCTCAAAAAAAAAGAAAAAAAACAAAAGTGCAATTTTCATTCAATAAATATTTCATTCTTATGCGATTTTGTTGCAGAAAGTGAAGTCCATGACTTTAGAATGATAGTAATTTATCAACCAAATAATCCGTTTCGCATAGTTTCAATAACTGCAGCCATCTCCTTGAATTATCTGCATAAATTCTGACACTGTGGAATTGTCATTTCAAAACACTTGGTCTTTACTTGGCCTGAATGAGTGCCACTTTTAGCATCACTGCAACATAAGGATACTTAAGAGATCTGCAACTGTCACAGCTCACAGCCAAACCCAGTTTCCATTGAAAATCTACAAGCTCAGCCAGGCGTGGTGGCTCATGTCTGTAATCCCAGCATTTTTGGAGGCCGAGGCGGGTGGATCACAAGGTCAGGAGATGGAGACCATCCTGGCTAACACGGCGAAACCCCCTCTCTATTAAAAACACAAAAAAATTAGCTGAGCGTGGTGGCGGGTGCCTGTAGTCCCAGCTACTCAGGAGGCTGAAGCAGGAGAATGGCGTGAACCTGGGAGGCAGAGCTTGCAGTGAGCCAAGATCACGCCACTGCACTCCAACCTGGGCGATAGAGCGAGACTGTCAAAAAAAAAAAAAAAAAAATCTACAAACTCTGGCCAGGCGCGGTGGCTCACGCCTGTAATCACAGCACTTTGGGAGGCTGAGGTGGGTGGATCACCTGAGGTCAGGAGTTTACACCAACCTGACCAACATGGTGAAACCCCGTCTCTACAAAAATACAAAATTAGCCAGGCATGGTGGCGCATACGTGTAGTCCCAGCTACTCGGGAAGGTGAGGCAGGAGAATCACTTGAACCCAGGAGGGAGAGGTTGCAGTGAGCCGAGATTGCGCCGCTGCACTCCAGCCTGGGCGACAGAGCGAGACTCCATCTCAAAAAAAAAAACAAAAAAACTGCATTTTGTTCTGTACTAAGAAAAATTCTTCTGCCTGCCTTGAGATGCTGTTAATCTGTAACCCTAGCCCCAACCCCGTGCCCCAGAGACATGTGCTGTGTTGACTCCAGGTTTTTTTTTTTTTTTTTGAGACAGAGTCTCGCTCTGTCTCCCAGGCTGGAGTGCAGTGGCGCCATCTCCGCTCACTGCAAGCTCCGCCTCTGGGGTTCACCACATTCTCCTGCCTCAGCCTCCCGAGTAGCTGGGACTACAGGCGCCCGCCACAACACCCGGCTAATTTTTTGTATTTTTAGTAGAGACAGGGTTTCACCGTGTTAGCCAGGATGGTCTCCATCTCCTGACCTCGTGATCTGCCCACCTTTGCCTCCCAAAGTGCTGGGATTACAGGCGTGAGCCACAGCGCCTGGCCATTGACTCAAGGTTTAATGGATTTAGGGCTGTGCAGGATGTGCTTTGTTAAAAAAAGTGTTTGAAGGTAGTATGCTTGGTAAAAGTCATTGCCATTCTCTACTCGCGAGTACCCAGGGACACATACACTGCGGAAGGCCGCAGGGACCTCTGCCCAGGAAAGCCAGATATTGTCCAAGGTTTCTCCCCATCTGATAGCCTGAGATATGGCCTCATGGGAAGGGAAAGACCTGACTGTCCCCCAGCCCCACACCCTTAAAGGTTCTGTGTGAGGAGGATTAGTGAAAGAGGAAGGCATCTCTGCAGTTGAGATAAGAGGAAGGCATCTGTCTCCTGCTCATCCTTGGGAATGGAATGTCTCGGTGTAAGACCCGACTGTACGTTCTATTTACTGAGATAGGAGAAAACCGCCTTGGGGCTGGAGGTGAGACATGCTGGCAGCAATACTGCTCTTCAATGCACCGAGATGTTTGTGTACATGTACATCAAGGCACAGCACCTTTCCTCAAACTTATTTATGACACAGAGACCTTTGCTCATATGTTTTCCTGCTGACCCTCTCCCCACTATTACCGTATTGTCCTGCCACATCCCCCTCTCCGAGATGGTAGAGATAGTGGTCAATAAATACTGAGGGAACTCAGAGACCAGTGCCAGTGCGGGTCCTCTGTATGCTGAGCGCCAGTTCCCTGGGCCCACTGTTCTTTCTCTATACTTTGTCTCTGTGTCTTATTTCTTTTCTCAGTCTCTCGTCCCACCTGAGGAGAGATACCCACAGGTGTGAAGGGGCTAGCCCCCTTCAGAGCTCAGGTGTTTGAAACCAGCCTGGGCAACAAACATGGCGATACCCTCATCTCTATTAAAAAAAAAAAAGACAATAGCCATAGTAAATTTTAAAAACTGTGTAGCACTGACACAAGAATAAATAAGTACCCAATGGAACAGAATACAGAATCCAGAAACAGACCTGAGTGTGAACGGAAATTTCATATATGATATAATATTTGAATTAATGAGTTGTTTAGTGGATAATCTTGAGAAAACTGACTTACAGTATGTTGGGAAAATAAAATTGGATTATAACTCACACAGTTACCACTTTCCAATAGATTAGATATCAAAAAGTCAAAGATGATACCATGAAGCTAATAGACAAAAATTCAGAATAACGTTTTTGTTACCTTGGGGTGGGAAAGAATTTTTAAAATAGATCGTAAAACCATACAGCATAGAGGGAAAATAAATGGATGAATCTGAGCAACTCGATATGAAAGACTTCAATGAGGCACATCATGGATGAAGAGATAATAACAAGGAGAAGATATGATATCTAAAACAAACAAGGGATTTATAACTAGATTCTAGAATATACAAGGAACTTCTGAAATTAGAAAGAAAAGAAAATACCCAACAGGAAACCTAACATAAAAAAATGGGTAAAGAATGTGAATAGTCCAACTTAAGAAGAGGAAAGCTAAGTAGCTAAAAATATGAAGAATGATGAACCTCACTAGTAATCAGAGAAATGGAAATAAATTAAAATGGTGAGATATCCATTTATATCTTTGGTAAACATTAGAAAGTCATGTCTTGGGTAACATATAGGCAAATGAGAGGCCGGGCACAGTGACTCGTGCATATAATCCAAGCACTTTGGGAGTCTGAGGCGGGTGGATCGCCTGAGGTCAGGAGTTTGAGACCAGCTTGATGAATATGGTGAAATCCCATCTCTACTAGAAATACAAAAATTAGCTGGGCATGGTGGTGCATGCCTGTAATCCCAGCTACTCGGGAGGCTGAGGCAGGAGAGTCGCTTGAACCTGGGAGGCAGAGGCTGCAGTGAGCTGAGATCATGCCATTGCATTCCAGCCTAGGTGACAGAGTGAGACTCTGTCTAAAAAAAAAAAAAAAAATAGAATAGAATAAAATAAAATAAAACATAGGCAAATGGGAAGTCTCATGTCCTGCTGATGGGAATTAAACAGGTACCGCAAGTTGGGAAGCAACCTGGAAGTATTTAAGTAACTGTATGCTTTAAGACTCAGCAATCCTTCTAACTCTATATCTAAGAGAAACTAGCACCTAGGTCTATAAGGAGACATGTATCAGAATATTCATGACAGGACTGTGTATGATGGTGAGAATTGGAGGCAGTCCAGATGTCCATCACTAATGCATAGATTTACTTAGGCTTGGTTTACTGATGCAAAAGAGAGAGAATAAAAATACAGTGTTTTCACAAAAACAGTGAAAAGGGAGTAGGAAATAGCATAAAATTCATAGCAGAAACCCATTTTTGCAAATATACAATATTGCATTTTGTTAAATAAACACACTCTCACATACACAAACACTGATACCTTTTATATCTCCAGATTCATTTTTTTTTTTTTTTTGAGGTGGAGTCTCTGTCACCCAGGCTGGAGTACAGTGGCACGATCTTGGCTCACTGCAACCTCCCCCTCCTGAGTTCAAGCGATACTCCCACCTCAGCCTCCTGAGTAGTTGGGATTACAGGCACTTGCCTTCATGCCTGGCTAATTTTTTTGTATTTTTGTAGAGATGGGGTTTCACGATGTTGGCCAAGCTGGTCTTGAACTCCTGACCTCAGGTGATCCACCTGCCTGGGCCTCCCAAAGTGCTGGGATTACAGGCATGAGCCACCGTGCCTGGCTTAATATTTTTAGAAATAATATGTATACTTAAAAAACAGACTAAATATACAAAACTGGGTGCATTGTAGGGGAGAGGAATTGGTGTAAGAATGGGAGATGAGGAGAAAATAATGAGACAATATAACAGAACAGGGATCTTACCCAATCAATGATTATAATGAGCAATAGGGCTGGGCGGGGTGGCTCATGCCTGTAATCCCAGCACTTTGGGAGGCTGAGATGGGTGGATCTCTTGAGGTCAGGAGTTCGAGACCAGCCTGGCCAACATGGAAAAATCCTGTCTCTACTAAAAATACAAAAATTAGCCAGGCATGACGGCGCATGCCTGTAGTCCCCACTACTCAGGAGGCCGAGGCAGGAGAATCGCTTGAACCTGGGAAGCAGAGGTTGCAGTGAACCAAGATCATGGCCTTGCACTCCAGCTTGAGTGACAGAGTGAGACTCCATCTCAAAATAAATAAATAATACATAAATGAATAAAGTGCAATAAACTGAGGGAGATGATTGAATCAATTTTGTGTGCCCGTGAGTGATAAGAGGGAAGAAAAGTGAAAGTATACAATACCTTTTGGGAGAAATAGAAGAGGACTGACTGGGGTGAAGATATTCACAACATAATATCAAAACTACTCCTACAAATCCATGAGACAAAGACAACTCAAGAAAAACATGTATTTTGGCCGGGCATGGTGGCTCACCCTTGTAATCCCAGCACTTTGGGAGGCCAAGGCGAGTGGATCACTTGAGGTCAGGAGTTCGAGACCAGGCTGGCCAACGCGGTGAAACCCCATCTCTACTAAAAAATACAAAAAAATTAGCCGGGCGTGGTGGCTCATGCTTGTAGTCCCAGCTACTCAGGAGTTTGAGGCAGGAGAATCATTTGAACCCGGGAGGCGAAGGTTGCAGTGAGCCGAGATTGTGCCCCTGCACTCCAGCCTGGGCGACAGAGTGAGAATCCTTCTCAAAAAAAAAAAAGAAAAGAAAAAGAGAAAAATATGCTTTTTTGGCTGGGCGTGGTGGCTCACGCCTGTAATCCCAGCACTTTGGAAGGCAGAGGCGGGCGGATCATGAGGTCAGGAGATCGAGACCATCCTGGCTAACATGGTGAAACCCGTCTCTACTAAAAATACAAAAAATTAGCCGGGTGTGGTGGTGGGCACCTGTAGTCCCAGCTACTCTGGAGGCTGAGGCAGGAGAATGGCGTGAACCCAGGAGGCGGAGCTTGCAGTAAGCCAAGATGGCGCCACTGCACTCCAGCCTGGGTGACAGAGCGAGACTCTGTCTCAAAAAAAAAAAAGCTTTATATATATATATATAAAAGCTTTTATATATATAAATATATTTTATATATAAAAGCTTTTATATATATAAATATATTATATATATAATTTTATATTATATATAAAAATATATATTTTTATATATAAAAAAGCTTTATACATATATATAAAGCTTTTTTTTTGAGACAGAGTCTCGCTCTGTCACCCAGGCTGTGTGTATATATATGTATATTCTCTCCCTCTCTCTCTCTCTCTCTCTCTCTCTCTCTCTCTCTCTATATATATATATATATATATATTTTTTTTTTTTTTTAGACAGTCTCACTCTGTCACCCAGGCTGGAGTGCAGTGGCATGATATTGGCTCACTGCAACCTCCACTGCTGAGGTTCAAGTGATTCTCCTGCTTCAGCCTCCTGAATAGCCGGGATTACATGCACAAGACACCATGCCCAGCTAATTTTTGTACTTTTAGTAGAGATGAAGTTTCACCATGTTTCACCATGTTGGCCAGGCTGGTCTTGAACTCCTGACCTTAAATGATCTGCCCACCTCGGCCTCCCAAAGTGCTGGGATTACAGGTGTGAGCCACCAGCCTGGCCTCTAGTTATTTTTTACATAATGTTCAGCATACAATAAAAATTAGGAGACATGTGAAGAGAAAGGAAAATGTGACCAATGGTCAAGAGAAAAAAGCAAACAGTAGAAGCAGAAACAAATATAAGCCAATTGTTTAAGTTCACAGGCAAGAACTTTAAAATAATCACAATTTTATTTTTAAAAAATAGAGGAAAAGATGGAAAGTAGATGAGAAGAATTTCAACAGAGAATTGGAATAGAGACAAAAACTTCTAGAACAGAACCCTCTGAATGGGTTTAACTGCAAATTGGACACAGCAGGAGATGAGATTAGTGAATTCAAAGACAGATCAATAGGCTGGGCACTGTGACTCACACCTGTAATCCCAGCACTTTGGGAGGCTGAGGCGGGTGGATCAGCTGAGGTCAGGAGTTTGAGACCAACCTGACCAACATGGTGAAACCCTGTCTCTACTAAAATACAAAATTAGCCGGGCGTGGTGGTGGGTGCCTGTAATCCCAGCTACTCTGGAAGCTCAGGCAGGAGAATCGCTTGAACCTGGGAGGCGCAGGTTGCAGTGAGCCGAGATCACACCATTGCACTCCAGCCTGGGCAATGAGTGAGACTCTGGCCTCAATACAGAAAGAAAGAAAAGGGAGGGAGGGAGGTAGGAAAGAAGGAAGGAAGGAAGGAAGGAAGGAAGGAAGGAAGGAAGGAAGGGAGGAAGGAACCAACCCATATTGAAGCACAAACACATGAGTTGAGCCTGAGACCTTGGTCAAGAACCAAACCTAACAATACTCTGGCTAAAGAGTGAGGGGACTGTGGGCATGGGGGAATGCCTCCCCACAGATTCCCATCCATGACCCTTGGCCTGATGACCACAGCATCTCAGTAATGCTTCTGTAGTCCAGTATCATTTCTTCTTTCTGAAATACATACATACATACATATACATATATATATATATATACATATATATATATATTTATTTTTTGAGGCAGAGTCTTGCTCTGTCACCCAGGCTTGGGTGCAGTGGCACGATCTCAGCTAACTGCAACCTCTGCCTCCCAGGTTCAAGTGATTTTCCTGCCTCAGCCTCCCAAGTAGCTGGGATTACAGGCATGCACCACCATGCCTGGCTAATTTTTGTATTTTTAGTGGAGATGGGGTTTCACCATGTTGGCCAAGCTGGTCTGGAACTCCTGACCTCAAGTGATCTGCCTACCTCAGCCTCCCAAACTGCTGGGATTACAGGCATGAGCCACTGCACCCGGCCTGAAATACATGTTTAAAAGAAAAATGTTGATCGTTTACTCAAAGGGGTAAATTAAGAATGGTAGTGAGCTCCTAATATCGCTAGCCACAATTCTCAAGGGAAGCAAATAGGGAGGCCAAACATCTGGTTGCTAATCTCATCAGCACCTGATGGGTAGGGAGGCTGTGAAGGCTGATGTCCACTGAGGAATTCTGAAATGCTCCTTAAGGGGACTAGGCCCACCCATGTTGAGAATCACTAATGTATACTTTTGTTTAATTTTTTCTCTATTTCTTCTTTTTTTTTTTTTTTTTAAGAGATGTTATGCTATGCTGCCCAGTCTGCTCTCAAACTCCTGGGCTCAAGCGATCCTCCTGCCTTGGCCTCCTGAGTATGTTTAATTTTGCCACGGAAACATGCAGTCTCTCAGGAATATTCTAAATCTAGAATGGGTGGATTAGCACAGTCATAGTATTAGTAATTAATAAAACTTTCCCCCACTTTGAAATCCTGAAAGTAGTTAAAATCATGGAGTTCTAGGCAGTCCGGTATTAGCAGCCCTTGACCTTTGCACTGGCAGCTGTCACCAGGTGTTTAATGTGGCTTATTAGGGAAGTCCAGAGCCAGCCAATACCCTTTACTGAGCTTGTGAGGTCAAGAATGCCACACATAATCCATTTAGATTTTTTTGTAAAATAAAAACCATATATCTATATGGTAACGAATTGGTTAATTGTAAGCCAGGAAATAAAATGAATAAACAAAAGTGAAGTGGTAACAAATTAGTTAAATGGCAGGGGGATCAAATCCAGATCTGTCAGGACAGAAGGGAATACTCACCATCTATGCTAATGAGGAAGGAGATGAATCTAAAGTCAACAACATCTCCTCTAACTGCCCACTTTTACACTGGGCCCAGATAGGTAGGAAGCATTGATTGCTAATGCCCCATTTGCTCCCAGGCCACCACCTAGTCTGACCCTTTGCTGGCAGGACAGAGTGAGAGGCCAGCATCAGAGTGGCCATTCGTGAAAATGCCAGAAACATTGTCTACTCTCCACCCCACCCCATCTCCCACAAAACTCACCTGTGCCATGCAAGACTGTGGCAGGTGGTTGGAATTCCAGGCGCTGCTGCTCTTCATCCTTCTAGGGAGGCAGATGTCAGGGCAGAGGCGTGGGAAGTGTGAGGCTGCTGGATCCAAGAGTGGGGGCAGGTGGAGCAGAGGTGAGGTTTGGCCTTTTCGAAGCACTGGGTCATGAAAATCCAACCATGTGCTTTGACCAGATTCGTTTCCTGCTCAGATTCTGGATTGAGGAAGGCGGGGAGTGAGGCCATGGCAAAGAATTGACTAGGAAGAAGCTGTCACCCTTGATGGAGTGGGCAAAGAGTAAAAGCAATCATTTGGGCATAGGACCCAGCTGGACTCCTGGGTGGAAGGTGTGGCCTGGGTGTTCTTGGGTTCCTTGTCTGTTTGAGCCCCAGAACAATAGAAAATCTTGATGGCCATAGCAACAGGAGCTTAATAGTGGGAAGGAAGAAAAATGAAGGACAAAACCAAGACTTAAACTCCCACTGGGAAGTTTGAGAAAAAAGCCTTAACCACTATACCAAAAATGTACCCCAGGAAACTGATCTTACCTTCTGGTACCAGCATCAGCTACATAAATTGTCGGGTCTAGTGCAAAGTGAAAATGCAACCTCTTCTGAAAAAAGCAGCAAGAAAAGTGCTGTGAAGGGTAGTGAACTATAAAGCTTTTTCCTTTCTTCCATAGTCCTTCCTATGATGGGGCTTTTTATTTGCTCTTATTTGTCATTGTATGTAAAGAAAAATTAAGAATTTAAATAGCATGATTTTTTTTTTTTTTCCGAGACAGAGTTTTGCTCTTGTTGCCCAGGCTGGAGTGCAATGACACAATCTCGGCTCACTGCAACCTCCACTTCCCGGGTTCAAATGATTCTCCTGCCTCAGCCTCCGGAGTAGCTGGGATTACAGGCGCCCGCCACCATACCTGGTTAATTTTTTATATTTTTAGTAGAAACGGGGTTTCACCATGTTGGCCAGGCTGGTCTTGAACTCCTGACCTCAGGTGATCTGCCCACCTTGGTCTCCCAAAGTGCTGGGACTGCAGGCGTGAGCCGCCGCGCCTGGCCGGCTAATTATGTGAAATTTTAAGAACATTTTCCAGACACTCCTAAAAGTTTATAACCTACGCTTGCAGTGGTTAAAGCGTCAGTCCTAAGATATTTTTCCAAAAGGTGCTGCCCAGGTAGCTAAGCTGTCTCTCCCTGGTGGTCTAGTGGCTAGGATTCTAGTGCTTTAACTGCCAGCGCCCACGTTCGATTCCCGGTTAGGAAAGTTTGCTTTTTTGCTTTCTTGATCACACGCATTCTATTATCGCCGCGGCTGCGGCTGTCACTGCCCTCCGGAGCAGTTAAGGTTTGCTTGCAGGCACGCCTCTCTGCAAGGCACTACTGACATCCTGTACATCAGTATCCAGGGAATGGGGACTGCCTGTATGGAGTAAAAAGGTAGGCAGATTCAGACTCACCTCAGCCCCACTCTATTGAGAATTACTGATTTTTATTTTTACTTCTTGGGGGCTGAGTCTCGCTCTTTCGCCAGGCTGGAGTGCAGTGGTGGGCTTTCAGCTCATTGCAACCTCCGTCTCCCGGGTTCAAGGAGTAGCTGGGACTACAGCTCAGCCTTCCGAGTAGCTGGGGCTACAGGCCCACACCACCACGCCCAGCTAATTTTGGTATTTTTATTTTTGTATTTTTAGTAGAGACTGGGTTTTACCATGTTGGCCAGGATGGTCTCGATCTTTGACCTCGTGATCCGCCCGCCTCCCAAAGTGCTGGGAGCCAGCGCTCCCGGCTTGATTTTTAAAAATCAATATAAGTAATTTTTACATGAAACAAGTGAGTTATTTCAAATGTCTTCTAAATATAGAAAGGTTTGATGAATTGGCATAGGCACAGTTTTAAGAATGAATGTAATTCTCCCTCCCCCACCTCCTGCCGAGTTCTCATTTAAACCCTAAGGGCGGTTTGTTTACATTTCAGAGATGTAGTAGATGCCCAGGTTATTTTACCAGATGCGCTACTGTTTCCTCTGGTAACAGGTGTTCCAAATCGGAAAACAAACTAGTTCATTATGCTAATTTGCATGTTTGAAACATGGAAAACCTTTCTTAATTCGTTTGGTCTTTTGTAAAAATAGAAACATATTTTTATATGGTAATAAGTTAGTTAACTTTACCCGTAAGACGAATAGATGAAAGTGAACCTCCTATGATGACAAGTTACTTGACAACACTAACTTGTCAACGTTCTTACTTGTCAAGGGCTCCCTAATGACATTGTCCCGCGGTTTTCAAGACTGACTTCAGGATCATCTGGGAGAGGTTGAAAGGCACGTGCAGTGTTCACCGCCTTGAACTGAAGATCACTGAACATGGCTTTGGTGGAAACCACTGCAGTGATATCAGAAAGGAAAAAAGCAAACTTCCCTGACCGGGAATCGAACCCGGGCCGCGGCGGTGAAAGCGCCGAATCCTAGCCACTAGACCACCAGGGAGGGGTGATGACACACTGTGGGCAGCACCTTCTGGGAAAAGATCTTAGGACAGACGCCTCAACCACCTCAGGCACATGTTAGAAACCTATAGGAATGTCTTTAAGAATATTTTGCAATGATGAGTATAGTACTGGATGCAGTGACTGCTGCCTGGGCCAGAGGGTGGCAGAAGGCTTTAGGGACAGAAACATTGGAAGAAAGATTGTCATAAGTCAAGCCGGGGAAGAGAAAAATATTTCCCAAATCATTTTTGTCACGGACTCCCTCTGACATGGGAGTTTCTCATCTCCCTTCCTGCCTCCCTCCCTTTTTCTTTCTTCCTCCTAAAATCTGTATCTCCTTCACTTATATAGTTTCCCCACGATTGATTGAGAAAAAATGTGTCTCTTTTGCCCCCCTCCCCAAAGGATCCTATTCCTGATCTCTAAATATGCCCCTCACCAGTGCAGAGGGAGGAGCAGTCAGAGCCTGGGAGACCTGCCTACCTGGAGCTGCACCCATCTTTGAGGCCTTGCTCTGTTTCCTGGAACCAGAAATGGATTTACCTATTCTACACATTTCATAGAAATGAAATCACATAATGTGTCACATTTTGTCTGGCTTCTCTCACTTGGCATAATATTTTTGGGTTCATTCATGTCATAGTATGTACTTCATTTCTTCTTATGGCTAAATAACACTTTATGTGTATACCACATTTCCTTTATCCATTCATCTGTTGATGGGCATTTTGGTTGTTTCCACCTTTTGGCTGTTGTGAATAATGCTGCTATGAACATTTATGTACAAGCATTTGTTTGAGCATCTGTTTTTTATTTTTTGGGGTTATCTATTTAGTAGTGGGATTACTAAGTCACTTATATTCCCACCAGCATAGGTAAATCTATAGGAACAGAAAGCAGAGTAATGGCTGCCAGGGGCTGGGGAATGTGGAGTAATCACATAATGATATGGGGTTTTACTTTCTTTTGATGAAAATGTTTTGGAACTAGATTGAGATGGTGGTTGCACAACCGTGTGAACATACTTAATGCCACTGAATTTGTTTAAGATGGCTTCATTTTTCTTCACATTTCTGCCTATGCTTTATATTTTCTGTTGTTTTAAAAATTATAGCCATCCTAGTGGGTGTGAAGATACCACTACACATAAATTAGAATGTCTAAAATTAAAGAGACAGACTATATGCAATGGACTGAATGTTTGCACACACACCCCAAGTTCATATGTTAAAATTCTAACTCCCAAGGTTATGATATTATGAGGTGGGGCTTTGGGGAGGTAATTAGGTCATGAAGGTGGAGCCTTCATGAATAGGATTAGTGTCCTTATAAAAGAGACCCTCACCATGTGAGGCTTCTTAAAGGACTGCTTTCTGTGAGAAAACAGGCCCTCACCAGAAACCACATGTGCAAGCACCTTGATCTTGGACCTCCCAACTTCCAGAACCATGAGAAATAAATTTTTGTTGCTTATAAGCCACCCAATCTGTGGCATTTTGTTATAGCACCTGAATGGACTGAGAGATCATACCAAACAAAAAAGAGGACATGCTGTATGGTTTCATTTACATAAAACTCTAGGCAATGCCAACTTATCTATATTGACAAAAAGCAGATCAGTGGTTGGCTTGGGGATGGGCGGGTAAGAGGGAGTGTGAGGTGGTAAGGAGTAGGAGGGTGGAATTGTGGAATTACAAAAGGCTATAGGGAAACTGCTTGGGGGTGATGGAGATGCTCACTATATATATATATATATATATATATTTTTTTTTTTTTTTTGAGACAGAGTTTTGCTCTTGTTTCCCAGGCTGGAGTGCAATGGTGCAATCTTGGCTTACTGCAACTTCCACCTGCCAGATTCAAGTGATTCTCCTGTCTCAGCCTCCCAAGTAGCTGGGATTACAAGCACATGCCACCATGCCTGGCTGATGTTTGTATTATTAGTAGATATGGGGTTTCACCATGTTGGTCAGGCTGGTCTCAAACTCCTGACCTCAGGTGATCCACCCACCTTGGCCTCCCAAAGTGTTGGGATTACAGGCATAGGCCACCACACCCGGCCTATATGCTCACTATCTTAATGATAGTGTTGGATTCACTGGTGTATACATACATCAAAACATCATTTTGTATACTTTAAATATGTACAGTTTATGTTATACTAAATAACATTTTAAATAATGGTTTCTTGAAAATTTTTGTACATATATTTTGGAGACTATCTGCCCATTTATCTATCTTTACCTCTATATCTATATAGTTATACTGTTTTCTCTTAGGTATATACCTCAGAAAAAATTACTGAAACATGCATACATATGTTCAGCTGTGACAGGTATGTCCAAATAGCTTTCCAAAGTGGTTGTAACTATTCACATTCCCATGATCTGTATACCACTTTCTATCCAGTAAGAGTTCCATAGTTACAGACAAAACAGAAAAAATAGGATATGTGTGTGTATATCTTGAATAGCCAAGATATGAACCTAAAATTGGATCCTGCAGGTTAAAAAACTAAAACCCAAGTTAAATTCATAGTCTGAGCATGCCTCTTCTGTGACAGTTGGTGTATTCATCAACAGTGGGAATGGAAATGAGACAGTTGAGCAGATTATTATGAATCTGAGTGCTTTGAACCTACAAATCTCCCTGAGCCTCCCTTACTAGCAAAAGAGCCCCCTTTCTTCCTATATGAACAAGTTGAAATTCTCTTGTTTGAGGATTCTTTATGATAACATCTGAGACAGTTACATGGCAAGGAAATGCCAACTTATTTCAAGACCCACCTCTATCACCTATTATTTCCTCCAGGCCCATAATTTGAATCAGATACCATCAGAAACTATTTAAGTTTTTTTTTTTTTTGAGATGGAGTCTTGCTCTGTCACCCAGGCTGGAGTGCAGTGGCACGATCTCAGCTCACTGCAACCTCCGCCTCCCAGGTTCAAACGATTCTCCTACCTCAGCCTCCTGAGTAGCTGGGACAACAGGCGCCCCCCACCATGCCCGGCTAATTTTTTGTATTTTTAGTAGAGACGGGGGTTTCACTGTGTTAGCCAGGATGGTCTCGATCTCCTGACCTCGTGATCCACCAGCCTCTGCCTCCCAGAGTGCTGGGATTACAGGCGTGAGCTACCGCGTCCGGCCAGAAACTATTTAAGTTTTTAACTTAAACTATTTAAATTTGTAAAGGCACTTTTCTATAGAGATCTTATAAAAACAACTCTTATTTTTTAAGCCTTTCCACATAGTTTAGTTGCTTCTTCACAGCTTACTGCTCTTCATCCAATTTAGTATATAAATTACTAACTCTTAACTGCTTCTTCTCATCTCCATTTCCTCATAAGTGTTCCCGTGCCACGTAAAACTTGTATTAAAGAAATTCGATCTATAGTCTATTAACGTAATTCTCAGGTGCAGTCGGGACCCTAAGAATGGAGGTGGAGTTTTGCTGCCCTGCACCCTTTAAAATTGCAGAGAGGTCATTGGGTTTCTCCAGCTCTTTAGCATCTGCTGTGAGAATTAATTGAGCGAGAGAGCCATACTTGTTTTCCTTAGTACCAGCACTCACCTGCAAAGTCTTGCTGGCTGCGAGGTTCTGCAGGAAAGCAGCTCTCAAAGGATTTATTTCTGGAGGGAAAAGTACAGGAGCCTCTAGTTCAGTACTAGAGGACCTCTAAACGTGTAGGGTGGAGGATGTTAGGAAACGTGTTTTACAAAGCAACCATTGTGCAGGATTTTAGGTTAGAAGTAGAACTTCTGGATCTCAAAAGAAGAATGGAGAAAAATAGTAACAAAGGAATTGGAATCTAAAATTTCAGTCGTCCCTGGGTGGGCTCGAACCACCAACCTTTCGGTTAACAGCCGAACGCGCTAACCGATTGCGCCACAGAGACTGACATGAATGGCTTGTACTTGCAGATCATATTTATAGATATTTAGGTAAACACATGACGATTTCGCTACCTAGAGTTCTGGTTCACTACTACGTGACTGCAAGTCTAGGTCTGAGTTGGGTAATTCTAAAACCTACAACATGAAACCATTCCTGCTATGTGACATTCAGATACTTTCTTGCTTCCTCCCCAGTTTCTTAGCAGCAGCAGAAAGCAATTGACTCCCAAAGTCGAGACACAGACACGAGTAAAATCAAATTTACTTTTGGCTTGAGGAAATGGGGAATGGAGAAAGGGTGTAGTGAGTGTTGGGAGAATAGCTCATTGCTGATTTGAACTAGAGATCCACACTTAGGAAGTCAGCTTGATGTCCTTAAATCGGTAGTTTTTTGAAGCCCAGTTACATCACTTCTTTCTGAATTTCAAATCTACATGCTAAGTGTTTGTTCAAAGAGGTAAGTTAAGTGTGGAAGTGAGCTCTGAAGCACTCCCAGAATATGATTCTCAAGCTTAAATATTCCATGGGAAAGTACTAAATATCCCATGGGAAGGTACAAAGACATCTGGGACACAAGAGATCGAGCAAGTTGAACAAATAAGCACCCCTCCGCTCCAAACAATCAAAAGTATCCCTGATGGGTCATGGCTTTTCATAGGGAATCACTAATTTATGATTAGTTCGATTACATTTAAGTTTTACACTGAAACATGCACCAGATCTATCAGTTATTTTGACTCAAGAAAATCAATTGTAGTAATGAATGTAATTCCCACAAATCTTTGGCATTTGCAAAGCTGTTAACTTTTTGAAGTTTTCTACAGTCTGGATAATTTTTATGAAACCCTCTAATATTTCTACCAGTAGCTTCCATGACATGTTCAGAGGTTTCTATTACAGAAACCCAGGCCACCCATACATCTCACTTAGGCTGGGAAAACAGTGTCACACCCAATATTGTAAGTCAATACAGTTAAGTCTTTCAAATAGCAACAATTTAGTTGACTCTATGTAAAAGACCAGGTCAAAATGAACTTTATAAAACGGAAAATAATAGGATGTTATTCTCTGGCTGGATGGCCAAGCAGCCCCAGATGGAAGACTTCTATGTCTCCAGTATACTTATTGGTTTGATTCAAACATTTCTGTTAAAAGTTCCAGTGGCGAGATTTGCTAGAAACTTTGAGAGACATCGAAGAGGCCCTGGATCCACAGAGTTGGAAGACTTTTTTTTCCCCTTAACCTTTCTTAAGAGGTCCTCGTAAATAATTATTTGAAAAAAAAAAGTGAGACATGGTAGTTGCATGACCTAAAAGGGGTGTAACTGCAGTAATCCATGAACAGTGGCTCAGCTACTTGAATGGCAAAGTAATTGCCTACTACCACTTTAAGTAGAGCTCAAAAGGGCTGAGAATGCAGATCAGACAAGCGATGAACACTGTTTATAAACAGAAGGATCATGCCAGGAATAGGCATAGGCTGGCGAGAAAAGAATGGGAATGGTGCATACTCTGTGAAATCAAAATTAGAGAGGCACGATTGCAGTGGTATAAGAACAAATGTACAGCCAAATGTCAGTGTAGAGAACATATATGAAAATATCTTTCCTGATATGCACAGAAGCTGTAGGGTGAAGTAGACAGAGCTCTGCAGTTTCCTTTGGGGGAAGCCATAAGACTCACAATAAGATCTATACAGAAATGAACAAACGGATGAAGAGCAGAGCTGATCTGTGGGAAAGAGAAAATGGGAAAATTTAGAGATCAAATCTGGGCACAGAATATAGGGGCATTCTCAGTATGTTTCTTGTTATTTTGAGATGAGATTGAGACCATCAGCTAGAACTCTATCCTGACACACAACCGCCAAAAGCTCTTTGGTCAGCTTAGCTGCTGTGTTTCACCCACTGATTCCTTTAACTCCACATTTCCACCCTTGCTGCCAGGGTGTTCTAACTAGCTGGATCTCTAAAGATTCATTTTATACATCCAGAATAGGCAAGCAACTCGAACATGTTGGCAGTAAGCAAACACACACACACACACACACACACACACACACACACACACACACATGTCCCCAATATAATCCCATTAGAAAGTAAGCAAAGGACATTTCCCCAAAAAAAGACATGGGAATGGTCAACCAACAGTTGTATGAAGAAAATGCTCAACATCACAAGTGTTCAGAAAAATACAAATCAAAACCACAATGAGATATCATCTTACCCCAGTTAGAAGAGACATTATTTAACAGACAAAAGAAAACACCCCAAAACCTAACAAATCCAGATGATGAGGCAGAAAAAATGTAGGTCTTAGACACCGTTGGCAGAAAAGTAAATAAGTACACTCACCATTAAAAAAACAGCATAGAAATTTCTCAAGAAAAGCAGGCTGGGCATGGTGGCTCACCCCTGTAATCCCAACACTTTGGGAGGCTGAGATAGGTGGATCACCTGAGGTCAGGAATTTGAGACCAGCCTGGCCAACATGGTGAAACTGCGTCTGTACTAGAAATGCAAAAAAATTAGCCAGGTGTGGTGGTGCATGCCTGTAAGCTCAGCTACTTGGGTGGCTGGGGCAGGAGGATCGCTTGAACCTGGGAGGCAGAAGTTGCAGTGAGCCAGGATCATGCCATTGCACTCCAGTCTGGGCTGGAGCAAGACTCCGTCAAAAAAAAGAAAGAAAGAGAGAGAGAAAAGAAAGAAAGAAAAAGAAAGAAAGAAAGAAAGAGAAAGAAGAAAGGAAGAAAGAAAGAGAAAGAGAAAGAAAGAAAGAAAGAAAGAAAGAAAGAAAGAAAGAAAGAAAAGCAAACAAAGGTACAACCTCTGTAGAATCCAGGAAACTCACAGCTGAGTATTTATCCAACGCAAAGGAAATCCGGATATCAGACAGATACCTGCGCTCCCATGTTTAATGCTGTACTATTCACAATCACAGAAATATCAAATCAACCTAAATGTCCATCAGCCACGAAAAAGATAAAGAAAATGTGGCATATATACACCATGGAATACTATTTGGCTATTGTATTAGTCAGAGTTCCCTAGAGGGACAGAACTAATAGAAGACAGCGAGACAGAGAGAGAGAATTAATTATATATTATATATATCTTATTACATAACTTATATGATATATATTTATTATATGTTATATATTATATATAAAATATATTATATATTATTTATAAAATACATTATATATTATTTATAAAATATATTATAAATAGATAATATATTTTATAATATATAATTATATAATAAACTCCATATATATATACATATATAGCTCATATTAGTTCTCTCCCTCTAGGGGACCCTGGCTAATATATATGGAGTTTATTATATAATTATATAATAAATTATATATACATAGAGAGAGAGAGTTTATTAAGTATTAACTTACACGATCACAAATTCCCAAAATAGGCTGTCTGCAACCTTGAAGAGAAAGGAGAGTCAGTCTGAGTCTCAAAACTGAAGAACTTGGAGTCAGATATTTGAGGGCAGGAAGCATCAAGCACAGGAGAAAGATCTAGGCTGAGAGGCTAGGCCCGTCTCACGTTTTCACATTTTTCTGCCTGCTTTATATTCACTGGCAGCTGATTAGATTGTGCTGACCACATTAAGGGTGGGTCTGCCTTCCCTAACCCACTGGCTCAAATGTTAATCTCCTTTGGCAACACCCTCACAGACACACCCAGGATCAATACTTTGCATCCTTCAATCCAATCAAGTTGACACTCAGTATTAACCATCACAAGTACACCCCTTGTAAACTCAAACCCATACACGTCTTCTGAGATCATACATAGTCTTCAAATAAAGACAATAATAAGGTCATAATTATGCCTAACATAATACAACTATCCTTTGTACAACCAGAAATGCGCCAATCCCCAACCCAAATACTATTACACAAAGTTAACATACTTAAATTCTGATATGAAGTCAATAAATCTTATGTCACATGATAAAGAAAAAGGAAATAAAATGATGATATTTTCTTAGTACAAGTGTATACATGCACAAACATGTTTTTAACAAAAGAAGGAGGAAATACACATGACAATTACAGTCCTCGTTTCTGCAGCTGGTCACGTGGTGATAGCTGGTATTGATGACTACCCTCTTCTACTACTCATTCTGTATTCTCTTTGCCTTCAGCAAGCACCTCAGCAGTTCATAGTTTTTTTTCCCTGATGGAATGACCCAAACTTTCATTCTTGAGGGATCTGGACCATTTGTAGTCTTGCCTGGATTGGGCGGTTGTAGTTTCCCATTGACTATAATCATAGGGCAGGGTAATACTAAGAGGTGCCCTAATGGATCTCCTGTATTCCATGCATACTCTTCCTTACCTCCATTATAGAGTAGTATATTGATTTCATCTTGATAGTCTGGATCAGTCACCCCAGCCAACACTGTAGCTCCCTTCTTAGCCTGTTGACTTAAAGGTAGGATGAGCCCAAAGTGTCTAGGTGGCAATCTCAGCTTCCGGTTTAATGGAATCATTCTTGTGTCTCCTGGTGGCAGTGATCCTCCCCCTGGAACTAAGACCTCCAGGCCAGCAGAATGTAATGTCATGGGAACAGGAAGAAAAATTTTGCTTGTGGAACACTATGGGTGATGGTGAGTTGTGCCACTTCCACTTCCATCCCTTGATTCCTGGACCCGTGAATCCTGGCTATGGGAGAAACACTATCATATATTGGATGCTGATTTAGAGCATACACGGCTTTCTAGAGAACTTTGCCCCAGCCCTGCAAAGTATTGTCACCTAGTTGGCATTGTAATTGTGACTTCAAAAGGCCATTCCACCATTCTATCAATCCAGCTGCTTCAGGATGATGGGGAATACGGTAAGACCAGCAAATTCCATGAGCACGAGACCACTGCCACACTGCTTTTGCCATAAAGTGAATGCGTTGGTCAGAGGCAATGCTGTTGGGAATACCATGGCGGTGGGTAAGGCATTTCATGAGTCCATGGATGGTAGTCTTGGCAGAAGCATTGCATGCAGGATAGGCAAACCCATATCCCAAGTAAGTGTCTATTCCAGTGAGGACAAAGCTTTGACTTTTCCATGATGGGAGAGGTCCAATATAATCAACCTGCCACCAGGGAGCTGGCTGATTACCCTGAGGAATGGTGCCATATTGAGGACTCAGTGTTGGTGTCTGCTGCTGGCAAATTTGGCACTCAGCAGTGGCTGTAGCCAGGTCAGCCTTGGTGAGTGGAAGTCCATGTTGCTGAACCCATGTGTAACCTCCATCCCTGCCATGTTGGCCACTTTGTTCATGGGCCCACTGGGCGATCACAAGGGTGTCTGGGGAAGGAGGCTGAGTAGTGTCCATAGATCGGGTCATCCTATCCACTTGATTATTAAAGTCCTCCTCTGCTGAGGTCACCTGTTGGTGGGCACCTACATGGAATACAAAAGTCTTCACAGTTTTTGACCACGCAGAGAGGTTCATCCACATACCTCTTCCCCAACTTTGTCACCAATTTTCCAGTCATGCTTCTTCCAAGTCCCTGACCATCCAGCCAAACCACTGGCCACAGCCAATGAATCAGTCTATAATCACATATCTGGCCATTTCTCCTTCCATGCAAAGTGCACAACTAGGTGCACTGCTCAAAGTTCTGCTTACTGGGAAGATTCCTCTTCACGGCTGTCCTTCAGGGGTGTCCTAGAAAGGGGGGGCTGTAGTGCTCCAGCTGTCCACTTTTGTGGGGAAAAGAAAGAGAGAACAGACTGTTACTGTGTCTACATAGAAAGGGAAGACATAAGAGACTCCATTTTGAAAAAGACCTGTACTTTAAATAATTGCTTTGCTGAGATGTTGTTAATTTGTAGCTTTGCCCCAGCCACTTTGACCCAACCACTTTGACACAACCTGGAGCTCACAAAAACATGTGTTGTATGAAATCAAGGTTTAAGGGATCTAGGACTGTGCAGGACATGCCTTGTTAACAAAATGTTTACAAGCAGTATACTTGGTAAAAGTCATCGCCATTCTCTAGTCTCAATAAACCAGGGGCACAGTGCACTGTGGAAAGCCACAGGGACCTCCACCCTTGAAAGCGGGGTATTGTCCAAGGTTTCTCCCCATGTGATAGTCTGAAATATGGCCTCATGGGATTAGAAAGACCTGACCATCCCCCAGCCCGACACCCGTAAAGGGTCTGTGCTGAGGTGGATTAATAAAAGAGGAAAGCCTCTTGCAGTTGAGATAGTGGAAAGCCACTGTCTCCTGCCTGCCCCTGGGAACTGAATGTCTCAGTATAAAACCCAATTGTACATTTGTTCAATTCTGAGATGAAAGAAAAACTGCCCTGTGGTGGGAGGTGAGACATGTTTGCAGCAATACTGCCTTGTTATTCTTTACTCCACTGAGATGTTTGGGTGGAGAGAAACATAAATCTGGCTTACGTGCACGTCCAGTCATAGTACCTTCCCTTGAACTTAATTATGACATAGATTCTATTGCTCATGTTTGTTGCTGACCTTTCCCCTTATTATCACCCTGCCCTCCTACTACATTCCTTTTTGCTGAAATAGTGAAGATAATAATCAATAAAAACTGAGGGAACTCAGAGACTGGTGCCGGTGCAGGTCCTTGGTATGCTGAGCGCTGGTCCCCTGGGCCCACTGTTGTTTCTCTATACTTTGTCTCTGTGTCTTATTTCTTTTCTCAGTCTCTCATCCCACCTGACTAGAAATACCCAAAAGTGTGGAGGGGCAGGCCACCCCTTCAACTTTTGGGTGGTGTCTGCATATTGAGCAAAACCATCTGTGAACCAGACCCTAGTCTTCTCTTCCTCTGTCAACTGATCATAGGGAACTTCCAATGAAGCCATCGGTGCAGGCTGGGGGAAAGAAGGCAGGGTGGCAGGAGTGGAGACCATGGCCATTTGAGCCAATTCCTCATGTAATCTACTTGTGCCTTCAGGACCAGCTTGAGCCTGATAACATATGTACCACTTCGATTGGATGATGGAATGCTGCTGTGCATGACTGACTTTATGGCTAGATGGGTCAGAAAGCACCCAGTTCATGATAGGTAGTTTAGGTCGCATGGTGACTTGACCCATACTCAAACGTTCAGTTTCCACCAAAGCCCAGTAACAGGCCAAGAGCTGTCTCTCAAAAGGAGAGTAGTTATTTGCAGAAGATGGCAGGGCCTTGCTCCAAAATCCTAGAGGCCTCTGCTGTGATTCACCTATGGGGGCCTGCCAAAGGCTCCAAACAGCATCCCTATCTGCCACTGACGCCTCAAGCACCATTGGATCTGCTGGATCATATGGCCCAAGTGGCAGAGCAGCTTGTGCAGCAGCCTGGACCTGTTGCAGGGCCTTCTCCTGTTTTGGACCCCACTCAAAACTGGCAGCCTTTCAGGTCATTTGATAAATGGGCCAGAATAACACACCCAAATAAGGAATATGTTACCTCCAAAATCCAAATAGTCCCACTAGGTGTTGTGCCTCTTTCTTGGTTGTAGGAGGGTCCAACTGCAGCAACTTATCCTTCACCTTAGAATGAATATCTTGACAGGCCCCACACCATTGGACCCCTAGAAATTTTACTGAGGTGGAAGGTCCCTGAATTTTAGTTGGATGTATTTCCCATTCTTTGGCACGCAAATGTCTCACGAATAAGTCCAGTGTGTTTGCTACTTCTTGCTCACTGGATCCAGTCAGCATAATGTCATCAATGTAATGGACCAGTGTGACATCTTGCAGAAGCAAAAAGTGATCTACATCTCTCTGAATAAGATGACACAAAGCCGGAGAGTTGATATACCCTTGAGGTGTATTGCTGGCCTTGCCGGCTGAAGGCAAACCACTTCTGGTGGACCTTCTGGACAGGAATGGAGAAAAAGGCATTTGCCAACTCAATGGCTGCATACCAGGTACCAGGAGATGTATTAATTTGCTCAAGCAATGAAACCACATCTGGTACAGCAGCTGCAATTGGAGTCACCACTTGGTTAAGCTTATGATAATCCACTGTCATTCTTCAAGATCCATCTGTCTTCTGCACAGGCCAAATGGGAGAGTTGAATGGGGATGTGGTGGGAATCACCACCTTGCGTCTTTCATGTCCTTGATGTCACCATCAAGGGGTGTGATATTGTTTTTTATTTACTATTTTTCTAGGTAGGGGCAGATCTAATGGCCTCCATTTGGGCCTTCCCACCATAATAGCCTTACCAGTCAGGGAGCCAATGTGGGGGTTCTGCCAGCTGCTAAGTATGTCTATGCAAATTATGCATTCTGGCACTGGGGAAATGACCACAGGATGAGTCTGGAGACCCATTGGATCCACTATAAGTCGGACTGAGCTAAAACTCCATTAATTACCTGACCTCCATAAGCCCCTACTTTAACTGGAGGGCCACAACGACATTTTGGGTACCCTGGAATCAACGTCAGCTCAGAGCCAGAGTCCAGTAGTCCGTGAAATATCTGATCATTTATCTTTCCTCAATGCATAGTTACCCTGGTAAAAGGCCAGAGATTTACTTGGGGATGGATTGGAGAAAGATTCATTGCATAAATTGTGGGTAATGTAGTGGGGTCCTTCCTCAAGGGGAACTGGCCTCTCCTTCATTCAAAGGGTTCTGGGTCTGTAAACTGGCTCAAGTCTGGAAATTGATTGAGGGGCCATGATTCTCTGTTTTTATCATTCAAATTAGCCTTTTGTACCTTCGACGTAGAAATCTTCTTATATAAATTAAGTAGAAATTCAGTAGGCCTCCTACCAATTTAACTTCTAGGAACACAGTGATTAATTAGCCAGTGCCAGAGCTCTACATGAGTCAGACTATTGTGATTGCTGCTTTGTCTCTGCTGTCCATTACGGCAGCTACACCCACCTTGTCTTTGATGATTGAGTGCCACCACTTGGCCCCCGCCACCTTGGGATCCAATTATTCCCATTGTAAGTAAATTTTGTAGTTGGGTGACTGCAGTTCCCACTGTTAGATCTGAGATATAGAGAAGAGTAATTACAGGGCTCTTCAAAGATGCAGGTGCTGCCCTCACAAATCTATTCCACAAGGCATTAATTGCAAGGGTATATCTTCTGGACCCTCCCAGCTGGGATGAGTAGGTCTAAAGTGACTAATTCACCTCACCATCCCAATCTCCCTAAGCCTTTGGATCCATTCCTCTACATTAAATCAAGGGAGATCAGGCATTTCCAGCTTGTTAACAGTGGGCCATCTTTTAATCCATATTTCAGCTAACCAAGGAAATAAGCTATTAGAACCTTTTTGTTTTTAAACTCCCTGAGCTGCAACATTAAATGGAGAGTCCCTACTTAGTGGTCCCAAATCAATAAATTCAGCCTGATCCACCTCTATGTTCCTTCCACCATTATCCCATACCCTCAATATCCATTCCAATGCCTGTTCTCCAGATTTCTGTTTATATAAATTAGAGAACTCAAGCAGTTCTTTTTGAATGTAGTGCAACTCCTCATGGGTCACACTTTCAACTTCACCTCTAGGAGCCTGCCAGGACTTTAGTCTAGTTATAGGTCTAGAAGCAAACAGAGGTGTTGGGAGTGGCTCCTAAGGAGAATCAACATTATTTTGCCTGGCAACTGCCTCAGAGGAGGTCATCACTGTTGCCTCAGGCAGCACAGGGTTTATCTCCTCAGACAAAGGTGGAGAGGCTGATGGCAGCATGGGTCAGGGAGGGGATGCTGCCACTACTGGGGATGAGGAAGCTGTTCCTTCTGGCCAAAAAGGTTCATCAAAGTTTACAAGCTCAGTGTCCCCAGCTTCATCAGGGAACTCCCACACATCCCCATTCCAAGTTGCAGGGTCCCGTTCTTTTCCAGTCAATGCCCTCACTTTAACAGTAGACACCTGGCAAGGCTGTGCATGCACCTTTCATTGCAGATCAGCCGCAGACATAAGAGCTTGTGTCTGTTTTTCCACAATTTCAGCTGTTTCCCTATAGGAGATAAGACTCTCACTCAGGAAATCTTAGCAGATTTGAGGCTCAGTATCTGCTTCTGAAGCTGAAAGACAGAATCCCTGAGTTCATCATTTTCTTTCATCAATTTGTCCACTGAACTTAGGGGCAAAAAAACAGCTTCATTACATTCATTGGTTCTCCACATATGTCCAAAGGTATTATGTATAGAGTCACTAAACTCCTTGACTCTCACAAGTGGTGAATCAGGAGTGTCAAATGCATTTGTTTTGCATAACTTTCTAAACAGTTCACACCAAGGACTATCAGTGTTTTCCATAGTATTAGAAGTAGAGTCTTTAGCATTATTGGGTCTAATCATATTAAGCAGCTGACTCCAGAAACCTCAAAACCAATGACAGAATTCCATCCTTAATATTCTATTCCTCTAGAACTACTTCTGGTACCAAAATCTGTACAGGTCAGGGTTCCCTAGAGGGAAAGTACTAACAGGATATATGTATATATATCCACACATACAAACACACACACGCACACACATAGAAGTTTATTAAGTATTAACTTACACAATCACAAAGTCCGAAAATACACTGTTTGCAAGCATGAGGAGGAAGGGCAGCTGGCCCAGGGGTCAAAACAGAAGAATCCAATGTTAAGAGGGCAGGAAGCATCAGGCATGGGAGAGAGATGTAGGTGGAGAAGCTAAGCCACTCTCCCCTTTTCACGTCTTTCTGCCTGCTTTATATGGGCTGGCAACTGATTAGATTGTGCACACCAGATTAAGTACGGGTGGGCCTTCCCCAGCCTATTGACTCAAATGTTTATGTCCTTTGGCAACACCATCACAGATACACCTAGCATAAGTACATTGCATCCTTCAATCCAATCAAGTTGACACTCATCATTAACAAACACAGCCATAAAAAAAAAAAGAATGAAATCCTGCCATTGGCAGTAACATGACAGACACTGGAGGTCATGATGTAACATCAAATGAGCCGGGCACAGAAAGACAGAGAGGGCAGGTTCTCACTACTATCGTGGCAGCACAAAAAGTTCACCTTGTGGAGGTAGAGAGTAGAACGATAGACACCAGAGGCTGGAGAGGGTGTGTAGGTGACTGGGGTGAAAAGAGGATGGTGAAATGGGTATGAGCATGTGGGTAGATGGAAGGAATACGTTCTAATGTTCTATGGCAGACTAGGGTGACTAGAGGTAACAACGATGTATTAGAGTGTGTTTCCAAAGAGCTGGAAGACAGCACGTGAGATGTTTCCAACAGGTATAGATGACAGATACCCACTGGATGGATGCCGTACAACCCCTCAGTTGATCATGGATCATTATGCAATGTACAAGCGTCACATGTCACAGGAATCCCATCAATATCATGTCTGCATGAAGAAAAACATAGTCATGCTGCAAGAGTGATTGTCACAGCTCTGCCTCCCCAGCACCATAGCCCGTGGTCTCGGCTCCTCAAGTTCCGCTGCCATTTCTACCAAAGCCGCTGACACCCGTGAAGCCCAATCAGGGATCCCATGCTCAGGGTCTGGCATGCCTTGGAAAAGCCAGTGAGCTGGCTGGCATGAGTGGCTCTAGCGGGTGGCCCAATCATTAGGCGTAGATCCCCCTCAGCCGAGAGAGAAGTGGCCCGTCAGCCACCCGGCTTGGATTGGCGGAAGCCGCTCTGCTCCACACTACTGGAGCATTCCGTGGCCAGAAGAGAGTGCGAGGGTGCTGCTGCTGGTGGTGGTGGGTCACCTGGCGACAATCCGAGGAGAAAGCCTGACCTGGCCAGTGGGGTTGGCCGCTGAGAAAGAGTGGCAGCGAGGTGAGCACATGACAAGGAAGAGCTGCGAAGCCGATGTTGCGAAGTTGGTGTCAGCCAGGCCAAAAGGACAGATGGGTGGAGGTAGGTAGCACACCCTCCAAACACCGCAAGCCTCCTTCCCGGGAGCACAGGCACACAGCCACAGGCCAAGCTGCAACGAGAGCTCCGCGCCCGGGATCTCCCCAAAAGGTCAGCCTGATGCGTTGGCCGGGAATCGAACCCGGGTCAACTGCTTGGAAGGCAGCTATGCTCACCACTATACCACCAACGCCGCACGGGGCGGGCAGCCCCGCCACACCGGCCCGGGGCTCCCAACAGCGCGCCGCTGACGCCTGGGGCAGCACGGCCCCGAATCCCGGTCCGTCCGCCCGACCGCAGCTCCGCGCTGCCACGGCCCTGCCAAAGGCCGCCACGCGCCCCACCGGTGCAAGGACAGCGCGGCTGCCCGTTCCACACGCCTGCCTCTGGGGGCGCTCTCGCTCCCTCGCCGCATCGGGCCCCCAGAGCCCTTCCCCAAGAGATGCCCGAGGGAGGGACAGGGCCGGCGCCGACAAGGTCCCCACCCCTCCGCCTCCCACCGGGCGCCGGGCCCTGTGCGTCGCAGAAAGCCTCTTCCGACAACCACTTTGGGTCGGCAGCTCGTTGGGCGCCATGCAGGGCCAGAGGAGGCTGCCCAGCTGCGGTCACCAAGCCGCGGGTGAGAAGAAAAGGTAGGAGGACAAGGGGGCCCAGAAGGCCACAGGGCCAGGCAGGCCAGGACCGAGATGGCGCCCTGCGACTAGCTGGAGGGTGGAGGAAGGAGAAGAAAGGCCCACAGGCTGGGTCCGAGGCGGCGGCCCAAAAAGCACGGTTGCCTCCCCGTCGGGGAATCGAACCCCGGTCTCCCGCGTGACAGGCGGGGATACTCACCACTATACTAACGAGGACGACGGCAGCGGTCGCCGGGACGCCAGACCCCACTCCGACCGCGGACGCCTAGCCCTGCCTTGATCCCCTCCCCCGACGGCAGGGGCCGGGCGCGTGCTCGCCTTCCACCTTCCACCCGCCACCCGCCACCCGCCACACGCCACCCGTCACCTGCCACCCGCCCCCCGCCACCGTTGGCACGACCTACCCCGACACCCAACAAAGCACCCTGCGATCCCGCTGGGACCCGGAGCCGGAGCCGGAGCCGGACCCCGACAGGTACCGGAGCGGCGTGGAACCTGCCCGTGCGCCCTGCCTGCTGTCTCCAACGCGGGGATCGCGCCGGGGCAGGAGGAGGCGCGGGCGAAACAGTCAGGCCGCTGCTCCTAGGACGCGGTGGGCGCACGCCCTGCGGGGTTCGGCGAGCGGAGGCGCGGGGGCTGGGGCGTGCGGCGGCGGCGGCCGGCCCGACGCGGACCCTTTGGGTCCGGGGTGGGGACGCGGGGGCGTCCACGCCAACGCCAGCCGGCTCCGTTCACTTGGCACCCGCTCCGCCCGCGCGATCCGTCGGTTGCGCTCCGAACCCAGACAGACGCCGGCCAAGGGCGCAGGCGTTCGCGCCGGGTCCCAGCCATGCCAGCAGCGACGCGCCCCGGCGCGCCGTCAGGATGGCCGAGCGGTCTAAGGCGCTGCGTTCAGGTCGCAGTCTCCCCTGGAGGCGTGGGTTCGAATCCCACTCCTGACAAGCCGACCTTTTGGCCCGCCCGCCGGAGGGCAACGCCCATGGCAACCCTGGAGCACCTTTGGCCGCTTCCTGCCTTGAGCCCTTGCCCGCTCTCCAGACTCCAGCCCCCTTGAAGCAAGCCTCCAAAACGCCGCCGCTTCTCAGGCACGTCCGTTCTTCCTGCCCACCCGCCGGCTGTCGCAGAAACAGCCCAGGACCATGCGCCAGCGCCCGCGACCCTCTACCCATTGCCCTTCGGACAGACGCCCTCCCCACCACCTCACACGCCCTCTTCCCTGGCCCCACACACAGCGAGCGACCGCGACCACCTTCCACGCTCTTCCCTGCCTATCTCCTCCACCCGCCTTCTCCTCACTCGTCCAAACAGACACAGCCCAGATTCTTCCCCTATTCCTCCTTTTCCCTCCTTCCTCCCACAGGCCTGCGCCCACCGCCCACCGCCTTGAATCGCCGCTGCGCTGCCCAGAGGCGTCCTGGCCTGCACAGCCCGCCCGGTTTCACCCTCCAACTTCTGACCGCGGAACAGCAGCGAGCGACTCGCTCGTGGAGCCGCACACACGTCTCCCACCAGAGGCACGCCATCCAACATCCTGTCCTTTCCTCCGACCCCTCGGACCCCGGCCGCGCATTCCATTCTCCCGACACCCTAGCCAGGTCGCCGATCCCACCTCGCTACCTGTGCTCCCTTCCCGCTAACACCTGCCTGCCGGCCCACCTGCAGCCCGGACGCCTGCCGGCCAGAGGCAGCGGGAACCCTGCACACAGCCTGGCAGGCGAGTCCAAACCCGAAAAGACAGCCCAAGAGGAATCACGAGCGGAAGCCCTAGATCCCCGTCACCCGCCCACAAACGCCCGGCCCCGCCGGGACCAGCTCTGCGCCACAGCGCATCCCCACGCGGGAAGCCGCGGCCTGGGCCGTCCCAGCCACACCCAGCGCGCCTTCTCCAGGGTCAGCCAGCTGCGGCTCTGCCGAAGCGCTCCTCCGCTCCTTTCTCGCGCTCCAGCCTCCCTACCAGCCCAGGGGGCGGCACCCCAAGTGCGAGCCGGTGGCGTGGGTCAGAGCGCAGGAGCGAGGCGCCCACGGACCTGGTCTGCGTTTCTGAGCCGCAGGCCACGGCTGCGAGACCCGTTCCCCATCGCCGCCCCCGCTCGCTGACACACCACGCCCCCCACCCCCACCTGCAGGTGACACAACTGAGAAGGCCGGTCCGGCGGGGGCTGGGGGGGAGGGGGAAAAACATCCCCCCAAACAAAGAAACAAACAAACAAACAAAAACAAAACACAAAAACTTTGGGTCTGTGCCGGGGATCCGCGCTCAGCATGGCCCGCCACAGCGAATCTGCCCTCACGGGCATTCGGGCGCGGGCCACGGCCGGTCCTTCCCCTGGAGACCCCGGCGGGCAGTCTCTCGACCCTGGGCGGCAGAGAAAGCGCAAGATGGGACGAGTCGGCCTCTCTCCCTCCGCTCTCCCTCCGCGCCCCGCCTCAGGTCCCTCGACGTGACGAGAGCCTCCCCTTCTGCTCGCCCCATCGGGCCAGCCTCTCGTGGACGCTCCAATAGGACGGAGGCCCACGGCAGGCGGTGACCAGTGAACGGCGGCTGGTGGCGAGTTCCGCTGTGCCAGCTTCCGTTGGCGTTTGCCATCGGTGCATGGGTGGTTCAGTGGTAGAATTCTCGCCTGCCACGCGGGAGGCCCGGGTTCGATTCCCGGCCCATGCAGCACGCCCTCCCATTTTGGTGCTGCAGCAGCACCAAGGCGTAGCTGCGCTCGCCTCTGCCGCCTCCTTACACTCGGGGCGCGCGAGCGAGTCCGGCACCGGCTGCGCTCCCACGCGCGACGGCCCTCTGCCCTTTCTTCCGTGCCTCTCTCGACTGACTTAGGGATGAGCCTACCCCCCCGCACCCACACACCTTGGTGACAACAACCCCTCCGAACACGACAGCGCGCCAGACACCAGAACTTAGCAGCCTCCTGGTCCTGTTTCTCTTCATTGCCCTGCCACCGCCTCTGCCCGACGCATTTCACTTCACGGAACACCGCCAGGCACCACGGGCTTGCAGCCACTCGCCCCACCTCTTCTCTTCACATTTCACCACCTCGACCTCGTTCTCTCTCTCTCTCTCTCTCCCCCTCGCTGGCTCCCCACATCCAGCAAATGATGCCATGGTTGCCCTTCCAGTAGGAAGGAAGTCGCGACTCCGGGGAGTAACTCATCACTTTCCCCTAGTTGGTCACACAGTCCTTAACGCGACCACACGAGTGTACGCGTGGCATGTGCACCGTCTATATTCACCGTGTTCCGGCTACTCCACACTCTCTCCCCTCATTCTGCCGGCACCACCACCGCCGTGTCGCAACTCCCAACCTAACCCCAATCCACCACTTTAGTCGAGGATGCTGCCTTCTTTCTCTCCCTCGGACCTCTTTTCATCTCAGCCCCAGACACATGCCTGAGACGTGAATGTGCGTCCTGAAGACGGCTTATTTATGTCTCGGGTCCAGTTGCATGCCCTACCCTTTTGGGACGTGGGACGTGGCCTCCAGTCGCTCTGTCACGATGTCTCTCCCACCCTGGGCTGCTTGCCACCTCACCCCAGCCCCACTCCATACTCTGACCGCCCAGCCCAAGCAGCATCCCAGTCTCGCCGGCGCGGGTCCCCTTTGACCACACACACTTCGCTCCTGCCCAGACCAACCGGCTGAAAATGTACTGTTCCCACCAGCCTTCAGGCTCAGCCCTCCCTCCCCCACCTTTGTCTCACCCCACCCGCCCTTTCACTCACACACACACTCACACACACACACACACACACACACACACACACTCTCACACTCTCACTCTCTCTCTCTCACTCTGTCTTTCTCTGTCTCTCTCTCTCTGTCTCTATGTCTCTATCTCTCTGTCTCTGTCTCGCACAGCCAACTCTCCCTCTCGCCGTCAATTCCCCTCTCTCAGACGACTCATATTCCCCAGTCCTGGCCCCCTTCAGCCTCTTCAGACTCACGCCAGCTCCGCCACCAGCTGGGACCCCTCCGACCTATGGCATAGGCAGCCCGCGAGGTGCCCTAACGCCCCAGGCATCTGCACAACCTCCGTTTGACTGGACAGCCTCACTCCCAGACCTGACCAGCCAGCCCTGTGCACCCCCTGGACACCGTGGACTCCTTCTTCCAGCTCCCAGCACGTGACATGCTTCTCTCCTTTCCTTGGTGTCAGCCCTTTGCCCCGGGCTAGGGTGGACGCCAGCCACGGGAACAGACACCTTTGTCCATCGCTGTCACCCACTGACATCCTGACATCCACCCACATCACGCTGGCAAGCAAGCCAGCCTCCCGTGGGGATGGCAAACATCTCTATCCCCGATAGGGTCTGGTCCCTGCAGGTGATCCGACTGTGCCAAGATCCCACGAATGACACGGGACAGGTTTGTGCAGTTGGTTGGACGTCTACTTTGCCCCTACAGAGCGGTTTTGGCAACAAGTCGACTGACTTCTGCCATTGACCTGGGGAATCAGCCAAACAATAAGATCAATACGGGTTGAATAGAGGGTTGGAGAACTGGGCTCATCTGTGCTAAGGAGGGGATGGGAAAAAAGTCCCACAGCGAATCTTGGCGCTGGGGATAGGTACCATCTGCACATGTTCCTTGACATTTGGAGAGACGATAGAGAGCGTAGGTCAGGCAATGGGAAGCAAACTTCGGCTAGAATTCTATCAGGAACCCCAACCCCGCACGTGCGCTTTGGTCAGCCTGGCCGTTGGGTTTTCCCACGAACTGCTGCATCTCCACGCTTCAATGCCTGTGGCCAGGTTGGTCTGACTAATGGGACCTCTCAAGATTCATTTTCACATCCAGAATAGGCGAGAATCTCAAACCTGTCGACGGTGAGCGGGAGCATGTGTACGCACATGCACGTGTATGTTGCGGGAAGTCAGGGACCCCGAACGGAGGGAGCGGCTGGAGCTGCGGCAGAGGCGCGTAAATTGTGAAGATTTCATTTCAATACGGACATTCATCAGTTCCAAAATTATGCTTTTGTAATTTCTTACGCCTGTCTTTACTTTAATCTCTTAATCCTGTTATCTTCGTAAGCTGAGGATGTACGTCACCTCAGGACCGCTGTGACAATTGTGTTAACTCTACAAATTGACGGTGAAACATGTGTGTTTGAACAGCATGAAATCAGTGCACCTTGAAAAAGAATAGAATAACAGCGACTTTTAGGGAACAGGGGAAGACAACGGTAAGGTCTGACTGCCTGCGAGGTCGGGCAAAAAGAGCCATATTTTTCTCCTTCCTTGCAGAGAGCCCGTGAAGGACGTGCAGGTAGGGGAGATGTGGCTAAGACAACCTAAGTGTCCATCGGCCGGGAAATGGATTAACAAAAATGTGGCATATAGACACCATGGAATACTATTTGGCCATAGAAAAGAACGAAATCCTCTGGTCTGCAGCAACAGAGGCGGAGCTAAAGGTCACGATGGAACATCAAACGAGCCGGGCACAGAAAGACAGAGAGGGCAGGTTCTTACTCCAATCCTGGGAGCTCAAAATGTTCACCTTGTGGAGGTAGAGAGTAGAACGATAGACACCAGAGGCTGGAGAGGGTGTGTGGGTGACTGCGGTGAAGAGAGGTTGGTGAAATGGGTCCGAGCATGCGTTTGGATGGAGGGAATACGTCCCAATAATGTTCTACGGCAGAGTAGGGCGACTAGGGGTAACAGCGATGTACTAGTGCTTGTTTCCGAAGAGCTCCTGGAAGACAGCACCTGAGATGCTCCCAACAGGTAGAGATGACAGATGCCCACGGGATGGATGTCCCACATCCCCTCAGTTGACCATCGATCACTACGCGATGTACACGCGTTACCACACGTCACAGGAATCCCATCGATATCATGTCCGCATGAAGAAAAACATAGTCATGCTGCCAGGGTGACTGTCGCAGCTCTGCCTCCCTAGCGCTATGGCCCGTGGTCTCGGCTCCTCAAGTTCCGCTGCCATTTCCACCAAAGCCGCTGACACCCGTGGAGCCCAATCACGGATCCCGCGCTCAGGGTCTGGCACGCCTTGGGAAAGCCAGTGCGCTTGCTGACATGAGTGGCTCTGGCGGGTGGCCCAACCATTAGGCGCAGATCCCCCGCAGCCGAGAGAGAAGTGGCCCGTCAGCCACTCGGCTTGGCTTGGCTTGGCAGAAGCCGCTCCGCTCGAGAGTCCTGGCCCATTCCGTGGCCATCCGAGAGTGCCAGGGTGGCGGTGGTGGTGGTGGCGGGTCACCTGGCGGCCATGGGAGGAGAAAGCCTGACCTGGCCAGTGGGCTTTGCCGCTGAGAAAGAGTGGGAGCGAGGCGAGCACCTGACAAGGAAGGGCTGTGAAGTTGATGTTGCGAAGGTGGCGCCAGCGAGGCCAAAAGGAGGGATGGGTGGAGGTAGGCGGGGAGCGTTGGGGCGCACGTGGAAGCCGCGGGAGGTTGTGGCTGGGGCGCGGGACAAGCGAGCCAGCCTGTTGGTCAAAAGGGGAGGTGTGAAGGGGCCTGGCAGTTGGCAGGCAGAGCCAAAGAAGGAAGGCTTCCCTGACCGGGAATCGAACCCGGGCCGCGGCGGTGAGAGCGCCGAATCCTAACCACTAGACCACCAGGGAGAGGCGGCTTCAGGGCCCGGCTTGCGCCTCCTGGCCCCAGCGCCTCTGGCCCCAGCACTGGGCGCTACCTGGGCGCCTGTCCCCTGCTTCGGTTTAAAACAAACACCCGCAACCGGCCCCCGCGACGCCGGCGGCAACCGGCCTGCCCTCACGAGCAGCTCTGGCCCTGTTCGCAGCACACCCTCCAAACACCGCGCGCCTCCTTCCCGGGCGCACAGGCACGCAGCCACAGGCCAAGCTGCGACGCGAGCTCCGCGACGGGGACCTCCGCAAAAGGTCCGCCCGCTGCGTTGGCCGGGAATCGAACCCGGGTCAACTGCTTGGAAGGCAGCTATGCTCACCACTATACCACCAACGCCGCACGGCGCGGGCAGCCCCGCCACGCCGGCCCGGGGCTCCCACCAGCGCGCCGCCGACGCCCGGGGCAGCCCGGCCCCGACGCCCGGTCCGTCCGCCCGCCCGCAGCTCCGCGCTGCCGCGGCCCCGCCAAAGGCCGCCCCGCGCCCCACCGGTGCAAGGCCAGCGCGGCTGCCCGGTTCCGCCCGCCTGCCTCTGGGGGCGCTCTCGCTCCCTCGCCGCCCCGGGCCGCCAGAGCCCTTCCCCACCAGGTGCCCGGCGGCGACACGGCCGGCGCCGACGGGGTCCCCACTCCTCCGCCTCCCACCGGGCGCCGGGCCCTGTGCCTCGCAGAAAGCCTCTTCCGACACCCACTTTGGGCCGGCAGCTCTCTGGGCGCCGTGGGGGCCAGAGGAGGCCGCCCGGCTGCGGCGACCAAGCCGCGGGCGAGAAGAAAAGGTAGGAGGCCAAGGGGGCCCAGGAGGCCCAGGGGGCCCAGAGGGCCCAGGGGTCCAAGGGGCCAGGCAGGCCAGGCCCGAGATGGCGCCCTGCGACTAGCTGGAGGGCGGAGGAAGGAGAAGGAGGGCCCACAGGCTGGGTCCGAGGCGGCGGCCCAAAAAGCACGGCTGCCTCCCCGTCGGGGAATCGAACCCCGGTCTCCCGCGTGACAGGCGGGGATACTCACCACTATACTAACGAGGACGACGGCGGCGGTCGCCGGGACGCCAGACCCCACTCCGACCGCGGACGCCTAGCCCTGCCTTGATCCCCTCCCCCGACGGCAGGGGCCGGGCGCGTGCTCGCCTTCCACCCGCCACCCGCCACCCGCCACACGCCACCCGTCACCTGCCACCCGCCCCCCGCCACCGTTGGCACGACCTACCCCGACACCCAACAAAGCACCCTGCGATCCCGCTGGGACCCGGAGCCGGAGCCGGAGCCGGACCCCGACAGGTACCGGAGCGGCGTGGAACCTGCCCGTGCGCCCTGCCTGCTGTCTCCAACGCGGGGATCGCGCCGGGGCAGGAGGAGGCGCGGGCGAAACAGTCAGGCCGCTGCTCCTAGGACGCGGTGGGCGCACGCCCTGCGGGGTTCGGCGAGCGGAGGCGCGGGGGCTGGGGCGTGCGGCGGCGGCGGCCGGCCCGACGCGGACCCTTTGGGTCCGGGGTGGGGACGCGGGGGCGTCCACGCCAACGCCAGCCGGCTCCGTTCACTTGGCGCCCGCTCCGCCCGCGCGGTCCGTCGGTTGCGCTCCGAACCCAGACAGGCGCCGGCCAAGGGCGCAGGCGTCCGCGCCGGGTCCCAGCCATGCCAGCAGCGACGCGCCCCGGCGCGCCGTCAGGATGGCCGAGCGGTCTAAGGCGCTGCGTTCAGGTCGCAGTCTCCCCTGGAGGCGTGGGTTCGAATCCCACTCCTGACAAGCCGACCTTTTGGCCCGCCCGCCGGAGGGCAACGCCCATGGCAACCCTGGAGCACCTTTGGCCGCTTCCTGCCTTGAGCCCTTGCCCGCTCTCCAGACTCCAGCCCCCTTGAAGCAAGCCTCCAAAACGCCGCCGCTTCTCAGGCACGTCCGTTCTTCCTGCCCACCCGCCGGCTGTCGCAGAAACAGCCCAGGACCATGCGCCAGCGCCCGCGACCCTCTACCCATTGCCCTTCGGACAGACGCCCTCCCCACCACCTCACACGCCCTCTTCCCTGGCCCCACACACAGCGAGCGACCGCGACCACCTTCCACGCTCTTCCCTGCCTATCTCCTCCACCCGCCTTCTCCTCACTCGTCCAAACAGACACAGCCCAGATTCTTCCCCTATTCCTCCTTTTCCCTCCTTCCTCCCACAGGCCTGCGCCCACCGCCCACCGCCTTGAATCGCCGCTGCGCTGCCCAGAGGCGTCCTGGCCTGCACAGCCCGCCCGGTTTCACCCTCCAACTTCTGACCGCGGAACAGCAGCGAGCGACTCGCTCGTGGAGCCGCACACACGTCTCCCACCAGAGGCACGCCATCCAACATCCTGTCCTTTCCTCCGACCCCTCGGACCCCGGCCGCGCATTCCATTCTCCCGACACCCTAGCCAGGTCGCCGATCCCACCTCGCTACCTGTGCTCCCTTCCCGCTAACACCTGCCTGCCGGCCCACCTGCAGCCCGGACGCCTGCCGGCCAGAGGCAGCGGGAACCCTGCACACAGCCTGGCAGGCGAGTCCAAACCCGAAAAGACAGCCCAAGAGGAATCACGAGCGGAAGCCCTAGATCCCCGTCACCCGCCCACAAACGCCCGGCCCCGCCGGGACCAGCTCTGCGCCACAGCGCATCCCCACGCGGGAAGCCGCGGCCTGGGCCGTCCCAGCCACACCCAGCGCGCCTTCTCCAGGGTCAGCCAGCTGCGGCTCTGCCGAAGCGCTCCTCCGCTCCTTTCTCGCGCTCCAGCCTCCCTACCAGCCCAGGGGGCGGCACCCCAAGTGCGAGCCGGTGGCGTGGGTCAGAGCGCAGGAGCGAGGCGCCCACGGACCTGGTCTGCGTTTCTGAGCCGCAGGCCACGGCTGCGAGACCCGTTCCCCATCGCCGCCCCCGCTCGCTGACACACCACGCCCCCCACCCCCACCTGCAGGTGACACAACTGAGAAGGCCGGTCCGGCGGGGGCTGGGGGGGAGGGGGAAAAACATCCCCCCAAACAAAGAAACAAACAAACAAACAAAAACAAAACACAAAAACTTTGGGTCTGTGCCGGGGATCCGCGCTCAGCATGGCCCGCCACAGCGAATCTGCCCTCACGGGCATTCGGGCGCGGGCCACGGCCGGTCCTTCCCCTGGAGACCCCGGCGGGCAGTCTCTCGACCCTGGGCGGCAGAGAAAGCGCAAGATGGGACGAGTCGGCCTCTCTCCCTCCGCTCTCCCTCCGCGCCCCGCCTCAGGTCCCTCGACGTGACGAGAGCCTCCCCTTCTGCTCGCCCCATCGGGCCAGCCTCTCGTGGACGCTCCAATAGGACGGAGGCCCACGGCAGGCGGTGACCAGTGAACGGCGGCTGGTGGCGAGTTCCGCTGTGCCAGCTTCCGTTGGCGTTTGCCATCGGTGCATGGGTGGTTCAGTGGTAGAATTCTCGCCTGCCACGCGGGAGGCCCGGGTTCGATTCCCGGCCCATGCAGCACGCCCTCCCATTTTGGTGCTGCAGCAGCACCAAGGCGTAGCTGCGCTCGCCTCTGCCGCCTCCTTACACTCGGGGCGCGCGAGCGAGTCCGGCACCGGCTGCGCTCCCACGCGCGACGGCCCTCTGCCCTTTCTTCCGTGCCTCTCTCGACTGACTTAGGGATGAGCCTACCCCCCCGCACCCACACACCTTGGTGACAACAACCCCTCCGAACACGACAGCGCGCCAGACACCAGAACTTAGCAGCCTCCTGGTCCTGTTTCTCTTCATTGCCCTGCCACCGCCTCTGCCCGACGCATTTCACTTCACGGAACACCGCCAGGCACCACGGGCTTGCAGCCACTCGCCCCACCTCTTCTCTTCACATTTCACCACCTCGACCTCGTTCTCTCTCTCTCTCTCTCTCCCCCTCGCTGGCTCCCCACATCCAGCAAATGATGCCATGGTTGCCCTTCCAGTAGGAAGGAAGTCGCGACTCCGGGGAGTAACTCATCACTTTCCCCTAGTTGGTCACACAGTCCTTAACGCGACCACACGAGTGTACGCGTGGCATGTGCACCGTCTATATTCACCGTGTTCCGGCTACTCCACACTCTCTCCCCTCATTCTGCCGGCACCACCACCGCCGTGTCGCAACTCCCAACCTAACCCCAATCCACCACTTTAGTCGAGGATGCTGCCTTCTTTCTCTCCCTCGGACCTCTTTTCATCTCAGCCCCAGACACATGCCTGAGACGTGAATGTGCGTCCTGAAGACGGCTTATTTATGTCTCGGGTCCAGTTGCATGCCCTACCCTTTTGGGACGTGGGACGTGGCCTCCAGTCGCTCTGTCACGATGTCTCTCCCACCCTGGGCTGCTTGCCACCTCACCCCAGCCCCACTCCATACTCTGACCGCCCAGCCCAAGCAGCATCCCAGTCTCGCCGGCGCGGGTCCCCTTTGACCACACACACTTCGCTCCTGCCCAGACCAACCGGCTGAAAATGTACTGTTCCCACCAGCCTTCAGGCTCAGCCCTCCCTCCCCCACCTTTGTCTCACCCCACCCGCCCTTTCACTCACACACACACTCACACACACACACACACACACACACACACACACACACTCTCACACTCTCACTCTCTCTCTCTCACTCTGTCTTTCTCTGTCTCTCTCTCTCTGTCTCTATGTCTCTATCTCTCTGTCTCTGTCTCGCACAGCCAACTCTCCCTCTCGCCGTCAATTCCCCTCTCTCAGACGACTCATATTCCCCAGTCCTGGCCCCCTTCAGCCTCTTCAGACTCACGCCAGCTCCGCCACCAGCTGGGACCCCTCCGACCTATGGCATAGGCAGCCCGCGAGGTGCCCTAACGCCCCAGGCATCTGCACAACCTCCGTTTGACTGGACAGCCTCACTCCCAGACCTGACCAGCCAGCCCTGTGCACCCCCTGGACACCGTGGACTCCTTCTTCCAGCTCCCAGCACGTGACATGCTTCTCTCCTTTCCTTGGTGTCAGCCCTTTGCCCCGGGCTAGGGTGGACGCCAGCCACGGGAACAGACACCTTTGTCCATCGCTGTCACCCACTGACATCCTGACATCCACCCACATCACGCTGGCAAGCAAGCCAGCCTCCCGTGGGGATGGCAAACATCTCTATCCCCGATAGGGTCTGGTCCCTGCAGGTGATCCGACTGTGCCAAGATCCCATGAATGACACGGGACAGGTTTGTGCAGTTGGTTGGACGTCTACTTTGCCCCTACAGAGCGGTTTTGGCAACAAGTCGACTGACTTCTGCCATTGACCTGGGGAATCAGCCAAACAATAAGATCAATACGGGTTGAATAGAGGGTTGGAGAACTGGGCTCATCTGTGCTAAGGAGGGGATGGGAAAAAAGTCCCACAGCGAATCTTGGCGCTGGGGATAGGTACCATCTGCACATGTTCCTTGACATTTGGAGAGACGATAGAGAGCGTAGGTCAGGCAATGGGAAGCAAACTTCGGCTAGAATTCTATCAGGAACCCCAACCCCGCACGTGCGCTTTGGTCAGCCTGGCCGTTGGGTTTTCCCACGAACTGCTGCATCTCCACGCTTCAATGCCCGTGGCCAGGTTGGTCTGACTAATGGGACCTCTCAAGATTCATTTTCACATCCAGAATAGGCGAGAATCTCAAACCTGTCGACGGTGAGCGGGAGCATGTGTACGCACATGCACGTGTATGTTGCGGGAAGTCAGGGACCCCGAACGGAGGGAGCGGCTGGAGCTGCGGCAGAGGCGCGTAAATTGTGAAGATTTCATTTCAATACGGACATTCATCAGTTCCAAAATTATGCTTTTGTAATTTCTTACGCCTGTCTTTACTTTAATCTCTTAATCCTGTTATCTTCGTAAGCTGAGGATGTACGTCACCTCAGGACCGCTGTGACAATTGTGTTAACTCTACAAATTGACGGTGAAACATGTGTGTTTGAACAGCATGAAATCAGTGCACCTTGAAAAAGAATAGAATAACAGCGACTTTTAGGGAACAGGGGAAGACAACGGTAAGGTCTGACTGCCTGCGAGGTCGGGCAAAAAGAGCCATATTTTTCTCCTTCCTTGCAGAGAGCCCGTGAAGGACGTGCAGGTAGGGGAGATGTGGCTAAGACAACCTAAGTGTCCATCGGCCGGGAAATGGATTAACAAAAATGTGGCATATAGACACCATGGAATACTATTTGGCCATAGAAAAGAACGAAATCCTCTGGTCTGCAGCAACAGAGGCGGAGCTAAAGGTCACGATGGAACATCAAACGAGCCGGGCACAGAAAGACAGAGAGGGCAGGTTCTTACTCCAATCCTGGGAGCTCAAAATGTTCACCTTGTGGAGGTAGAGAGTAGAACGATAGACACCAGAGGCTGGAGAGGGTGTGTGGGTGACTGCGGTGAAGAGAGGTTGGTGAAATGGGTCCGAGCATGCGTTTGGATGGAGGGAATACGTCCCAATAATGTTCTACGGCAGAGTAGGGCGACTAGGGGTAACAGCGATGTACTAGTGCTTGTTTCCGAAGAGCTCCTGGAAGACAGCACCTGAGATGCTCCCAACAGGTAGAGATGACAGATGCCCACGGGATGGATGTCCCACATCCCCTCAGTTGACCATCGATCACTACGCGATGTACACGCGTTACCACACGTCACAGGAATCCCATCGATATCATGTCCGCATGAAGAAAAACATAGTCATGCTGCCAGGGTGACTGTCGCAGCTCTGCCTCCCTAGCGCTATGGCCCGTGGTCTCGGCTCCTCAAGTTCCGCTGCCATTTCCACCAAAGCCGCTGACACCCGTGGAGCCCAATCACGGATCCCGCGCTCAGGGTCTGGCACGCCTTGGGAAAGCCAGTGCGCTTGCTGACATGAGTGGCTCTGGCGGGTGGCCCAACCATTAGGCGCAGATCCCCCGCAGCCGAGAGAGAAGTGGCCCGTCAGCCACTCGGCTTGGCTTGGCTTGGCAGAAGCCGCTCCGCTCGAGAGTCCTGGCCCATTCCGTGGCCATCCGAGAGTGCCAGGGTGGCGGTGGTGGTGGTGGCGGGTCACCTGGCGGCCATGGGAGGAGAAAGCCTGACCTGGCCAGTGGGCTTTGCCGCTGAGAAAGAGTGGGAGCGAGGCGAGCACCTGACAAGGAAGGGCTGTGAAGTTGATGTTGCGAAGGTGGCGCCAGCGAGGCCAAAAGGAGGGATGGGTGGAGGTAGGCGGGGAGCGTTGGGGCGCACGTGGAAGCCGCGGGAGGTTGTGGCTGGGGCGCGGGACAAGCGAGCCAGCCTGTTGGTCAAAAGGGGAGGTGTGAAGGGGCCTGGCAGTTGGCAGGCAGAGCCAAAGAAGGAAGGCTTCCCTGACCGGGAATCGAACCCGGGCCGCGGCGGTGAGAGCGCCGAATCCTAACCACTAGACCACCAGGGAGAGGCGGCTTCAGGGCCCGGCTTGCGCCTCCTGGCCCCAGCGCCTCTGGCCCCAGCACTGGGCGCTACCTGGGCGCCTGTCCCCTGCTTCGGTTTAAAACAAACACCCGCAACCGGCCCCCGCGACGCCGGCGGCAACCGGCCTGCCCTCACGAGCAGCTCTGGCCCTGTTCGCAGCACACCCTCCAAACACCGCGCGCCTCCTTCCCGGGCGCACAGGCACGCAGCCACAGGCCAAGCTGCGACGCGAGCTCCGCGACGGGGACCTCCGCAAAAGGTCCGCCCGCTGCGTTGGCCGGGAATCGAACCCGGGTCAACTGCTTGGAAGGCAGCTATGCTCACCACTATACCACCAACGCCGCACGGCGCGGGCAGCCCCGCCACGCCGGCCCGGGGCTCCCACCAGCGCGCCGCCGACGCCCGGGGCAGCCCGGCCCCGACGCCCGGTCCGTCCGCCCGCCCGCAGCTCCGCGCTGCCGCGGCCCCGCCAAAGGCCGCCCCGCGCCCCACCGGTGCAAGGCCAGCGCGGCTGCCCGGTTCCGCCCGCCTGCCTCTGGGGGCGCTCTCGCTCCCTCGCCGCCCCGGGCCGCCAGAGCCCTTCCCCACCAGGTGCCCGGCGGCGACACGGCCGGCGCCGACGGGGTCCCCACTCCTCCGCCTCCCACCGGGCGCCGGGCCCTGTGCCTCGCAGAAAGCCTCTTCCGACACCCACTTTGGGCCGGCAGCTCTCTGGGCGCCGTGGGGGCCAGAGGAGGCCGCCCGGCTGCGGCGACCAAGCCGCGGGCGAGAAGAAAAGGTAGGAGGCCAAGGGGGCCCAGGAGGCCCAGGGGGCCCAGAGGGCCCAGGGGTCCAAGGGGCCAGGCAGGCCAGGCCCGAGATGGCGCCCTGCGACTAGCTGGAGGGCGGAGGAAGGAGAAGGAGGGCCCACAGGCTGGGTCCGAGGCGGCGGCCCAAAAAGCACGGCTGCCTCCCCGTCGGGGAATCGAACCCCGGTCTCCCGCGTGACAGGCGGGGATACTCACCACTATACTAACGAGGACGACGGCGGCGGTCGCCGGGACGCCAGACCCCACTCCGACCGCGGACGCCTAGCCCTGCCTTGATCCCCTCCCCCGACGGCAGGGGCCGGGCGCGTGCTCGCCTTCCACCCGCCACCCGCCACCCGCCACACGCCACCCGTCACCTGCCACCCGCCCCCCGCCACCGTTGGCACGACCTACCCCGACACCCAACAAAGCACCCTGCGATCCCGCTGGGACCCGGAGCCGGAGCCGGAGCCGGACCCCGACAGGTACCGGAGCGGCGTGGAACCTGCCCGTGCGCCCTGCCTGCTGTCTCCAACGCGGGGATCGCGCCGGGGCAGGAGGAGGCGCGGGCGAAACAGTCAGGCCGCTGCTCCTAGGACGCGGTGGGCGCACGCCCTGCGGGGTTCGGCGAGCGGAGGCGCGGGGGCTGGGGCGTGCGGCGGCGGCGGCCGGCCCGACGCGGACCCTTTGGGTCCGGGGTGGGGACGCGGGGGCGTCCACGCCAACGCCAGCCGGCTCCGTTCACTTGGCGCCCGCTCCGCCCGCGCGGTCCGTCGGTTGCGCTCCGAACCCAGACAGGCGCCGGCCAAGGGCGCAGGCGTCCGCGCCGGGTCCCAGCCATGCCAGCAGCGACGCGCCCCGGCGCGCCGTCAGGATGGCCGAGCGGTCTAAGGCGCTGCGTTCAGGTCGCAGTCTCCCCTGGAGGCGTGGGTTCGAATCCCACTCCTGACAAGCCGACCTTTTGGCCCGCCCGCCGGAGGGCAACGCCCATGGCAACCCTGGAGCACCTTTGGCCGCTTCCTGCCTTGAGCCCTTGCCCGCTCTCCAGACTCCAGCCCCCTTGAAGCAAGCCTCCAAAACGCCGCCGCTTCTCAGGCACGTCCGTTCTTCCTGCCCACCCGCCGGCTGTCGCAGAAACAGCCCAGGACCATGCGCCAGCGCCCGCGACCCTCTACCCATTGCCCTTCGGACAGACGCCCTCCCCACCACCTCACACGCCCTCTTCCCTGGCCCCACACACAGCGAGCGACCGCGACCACCTTCCACGCTCTTCCCTGCCTATCTCCTCCACCCGCCTTCTCCTCACTCGTCCAAACAGACACAGCCCAGATTCTTCCCCTATTCCTCCTTTTCCCTCCTTCCTCCCACAGGCCTGCGCCCACCGCCCACCGCCTTGAATCGCCGCTGCGCTGCCCAGAGGCGTCCTGGCCTGCACAGCCCGCCCGGTTTCACCCTCCAACTTCTGACCGCGGAACAGCAGCGAGCGACTCGCTCGTGGAGCCGCACACACGTCTCCCACCAGAGGCACGCCATCCAACATCCTGTCCTTTCCTCCGACCCCTCGGACCCCGGCCGCGCATTCCATTCTCCCGACACCCTAGCCAGGTCGCCGATCCCACCTCGCTACCTGTGCTCCCTTCCCGCTAACACCTGCCTGCCGGCCCACCTGCAGCCCGGACGCCTGCCGGCCAGAGGCAGCGGGAACCCTGCACACAGCCTGGCAGGCGAGTCCAAACCCGAAAAGACAGCCCAAGAGGAATCACGAGCGGAAGCCCTAGATCCCCGTCACCCGCCCACAAACGCCCGGCCCCGCCGGGACCAGCTCTGCGCCACAGCGCATCCCCACGCGGGAAGCCGCGGCCTGGGCCGTCCCAGCCACACCCAGCGCGCCTTCTCCAGGGTCAGCCAGCTGCGGCTCTGCCGAAGCGCTCCTCCGCTCCTTTCTCGCGCTCCAGCCTCCCTACCAGCCCAGGGGGCGGCACCCCAAGTGCGAGCCGGTGGCGTGGGTCAGAGCGCAGGAGCGAGGCGCCCACGGACCTGGTCTGCGTTTCTGAGCCGCAGGCCACGGCTGCGAGACCCGTTCCCCATCGCCGCCCCCGCTCGCTGACACACCACGCCCCCCACCCCCACCTGCAGGTGACACAACTGAGAAGGCCGGTCCGGCGGGGGCTGGGGGGGAGGGGGAAAAACATCCCCCCAAACAAAGAAACAAACAAACAAACAAAAACAAAACACAAAAACTTTGGGTCTGTGCCGGGGATCCGCGCTCAGCATGGCCCGCCACAGCGAATCTGCCCTCACGGGCATTCGGGCGCGGGCCACGGCCGGTCCTTCCCCTGGAGACCCCGGCGGGCAGTCTCTCGACCCTGGGCGGCAGAGAAAGCGCAAGATGGGACGAGTCGGCCTCTCTCCCTCCGCTCTCCCTCCGCGCCCCGCCTCAGGTCCCTCGACGTGACGAGAGCCTCCCCTTCTGCTCGCCCCATCGGGCCAGCCTCTCGTGGACGCTCCAATAGGACGGAGGCCCACGGCAGGCGGTGACCAGTGAACGGCGGCTGGTGGCGAGTTCCGCTGTGCCAGCTTCCGTTGGCGTTTGCCATCGGTGCATGGGTGGTTCAGTGGTAGAATTCTCGCCTGCCACGCGGGAGGCCCGGGTTCGATTCCCGGCCCATGCAGCACGCCCTCCCATTTTGGTGCTGCAGCAGCACCAAGGCGTAGCTGCGCTCGCCTCTGCCGCCTCCTTACACTCGGGGCGCGCGAGCGAGTCCGGCACCGGCTGCGCTCCCACGCGCGACGGCCCTCTGCCCTTTCTTCCGTGCCTCTCTCGACTGACTTAGGGATGAGCCTACCCCCCCGCACCCACACACCTTGGTGACAACAACCCCTCCGAACACGACAGCGCGCCAGACACCAGAACTTAGCAGCCTCCTGGTCCTGTTTCTCTTCATTGCCCTGCCACCGCCTCTGCCCGACGCATTTCACTTCACGGAACACCGCCAGGCACCACGGGCTTGCAGCCACTCGCCCCACCTCTTCTCTTCACATTTCACCACCTCGACCTCGTTCTCTCTCTCTCTCTCTCTCCCCCTCGCTGGCTCCCCACATCCAGCAAATGATGCCATGGTTGCCCTTCCAGTAGGAAGGAAGTCGCGACTCCGGGGAGTAACTCATCACTTTCCCCTAGTTGGTCACACAGTCCTTAACGCGACCACACGAGTGTACGCGTGGCATGTGCACCGTCTATATTCACCGTGTTCCGGCTACTCCACACTCTCTCCCCTCATTCTGCCGGCACCACCACCGCCGTGTCGCAACTCCCAACCTAACCCCAATCCACCACTTTAGTCGAGGATGCTGCCTTCTTTCTCTCCCTCGGACCTCTTTTCATCTCAGCCCCAGACACATGCCTGAGACGTGAATGTGCGTCCTGAAGACGGCTTATTTATGTCTCGGGTCCAGTTGCATGCCCTACCCTTTTGGGACGTGGGACGTGGCCTCCAGTCGCTCTGTCACGATGTCTCTCCCACCCTGGGCTGCTTGCCACCTCACCCCAGCCCCACTCCATACTCTGACCGCCCAGCCCAAGCAGCATCCCAGTCTCGCCGGCGCGGGTCCCCTTTGACCACACACACTTCGCTCCTGCCCAGACCAACCGGCTGAAAATGTACTGTTCCCACCAGCCTTCAGGCTCAGCCCTCCCTCCCCCACCTTTGTCTCACCCCACCCGCCCTTTCACTCACACACACACTCACACACACACACACACACACACACACACACTCTCACACTCTCACTCTCTCTCTCTCACTCTGTCTTTCTCTGTCTCTCTCTCTCTGTCTCTATGTCTCTATCTCTCTGTCTCTGTCTCGCACAGCCAACTCTCCCTCTCGCCGTCAATTCCCCTCTCTCAGACGACTCATATTCCCCAGTCCTGGCCCCCTTCAGCCTCTTCAGACTCACGCCAGCTCCGCCACCAGCTGGGACCCCTCCGACCTATGGCATAGGCAGCCCGCGAGGTGCCCTAACGCCCCAGGCATCTGCACAACCTCCGTTTGACTGGACAGCCTCACTCCCAGATCTGACCAGCCAGCCCTGTGCACCCCCTGGACACCGTGGACTCCTTCTTCCAGCTCCCAGCACGTGACATGCTTCTCTCCTTTCCTTGGTGTCAGCCCTTTGCCCCGGGCTAGGGTGGACGCCAGCCACGGGAACAGACACCTTTGTCCATCGCTGTCACCCACTGACATCCTGACATCCACCCACATCACGCTGGCAAGCAAGCCAGCCTCCCGTGGGGATGGCAAACATCTCTATCCCCGATAGGGTCTGGTCCCTGCAGGTGATCCGACTGTGCCAAGATCCCACGAATGACACGGGACAGGTTTGTGCAGTTGGTTGGACGTCTACTTTGCCCCTACAGAGCGGTTCTGGCAACAAGTCGACTGACTTCTGCCATTGACCTGGGGAATCAGCCAAACAATAAGATCAATACGGGTTGAATAGAGGGTTGGAGAACTGGGCTCATCTGTGCTAAGGAGGGGATGGGAAAAAAGTCCCACAGCGAATCTTGGCGCTGGGGATAGGTACCATCTGCACATGTTCCTTGACATTTGGAGAGACGATAGAGAGCGTAGGTCAGGCAATGGGAAGCAAACTTCGGCTAGAATTCTATCAGGAACCCCAACCCCGCACGTGCGCTTTGGTCAGCCTGGCCGTTGGGTTTTCCCACGAACTGCTGCATCTCCACGCTTCAATGCCCGTGGCCAGGTTGGTCTGACTAATGGGACCTCTCAAGATTCATTTTCACATCCAGAATAGGCGAGAATCTCAAACCTGTCGACGGTGAGCGGGAGCATGTGTACGCACATGCACGTGTATGTTGCGGGAAGTCAGGGACCCCGAACGGAGGGAGCGGCTGGAGCTGCGGCAGAGGCGCGTAAATTGTGAAGATTTCATTTCAATACGGACATTCATCAGTTCCAAAATTATGCTTTTGTAATTTCTTACGCCTGTCTTTACTTTAATCTCTTAATCCTGTTATCTTCGTAAGCTGAGGATGTACGTCACCTCAGGACCGCTGTGACAATTGTGTTAACTCTACAAATTGACGGTGAAACATGTGTGTTTGAACAGCATGAAATCAGTGCACCTTGAAAAAGAATAGAATAACAGCGACTTTTAGGGAACAGGGGAAGACAACGGTAAGGTCTGACTGCCTGCGAGGTCGGGCAAAAAGAGCCATATTTTTCTCCTTCCTTGCAGAGAGCCCGTGAAGGACGTGCAGGTAGGGGAGATGTGGCTAAGACAACCTAAGTGTCCATCGGCCGGGAAATGGATTAACAAAAATGTGGCATATAGACACCATGGAATACTATTTGGCCATAGAAAAGAACGAAATCCTCTGGTCTGCAGCAACAGAGGCGGAGCTAAAGGTCACGATGGAACATCAAACGAGCCGGGCACAGAAAGACAGAGAGGGCAGGTTCTTACTCCAATCCTGGGAGCTCAAAATGTTCACCTTGTGGAGGTAGAGAGTAGAACGATAGACACCAGAGGCTGGAGAGGGTGTGTGGGTGACTGCGGTGAAGAGAGGTTGGTGAAATGGGTCCGAGCATGCGTTTGGATGGAGGGAATACGTCCCAATAATGTTCTACGGCAGAGTAGGGCGACTAGGGGTAACAGCGATGTACTAGTGCTTGTTTCCGAAGAGCTCCTGGAAGACAGCACCTGAGATGCTCCCAACAGGTAGAGATGACAGATGCCCACGGGATGGATGTCCCACATCCCCTCAGTTGACCATCGATCACTACGCGATGTACACGCGTTACCACACGTCACAGGAATCCCATCGATATCATGTCCGCATGAAGAAAAACATAGTCATGCTGCCAGGGTGACTGTCGCAGCTCTGCCTCCCTAGCGCTATGGCCCGTGGTCTCGGCTCCTCAAGTTCCGCTGCCATTTCCACCAAAGCCGCTGACACCCGTGGAGCCCAATCACGGATCCCGCGCTCAGGGTCTGGCACGCCTTGGGAAAGCCAGTGCGCTTGCTGACATGAGTGGCTCTGGCGGGTGGCCCAACCATTAGGCGCAGATCCCCCGCAGCCGAGAGAGAAGTGGCCCGTCAGCCACTCGGCTTGGCTTGGCTTGGCAGAAGCCGCTCCGCTCGAGAGTCCTGGCCCATTCCGTGGCCATCCGAGAGTGCCAGGGTGGCGGTGGTGGTGGTGGCGGGTCACCTGGCGGCCATGGGAGGAGAAAGCCTGACCTGGCCAGTGGGCTTTGCCGCTGAGAAAGAGTGGGAGCGAGGCGAGCACCTGACAAGGAAGGGCTGTGAAGTTGATGTTGCGAAGGTGGCGCCAGCGAGGCCAAAAGGAGGGATGGGTGGAGGTAGGCGGGGAGCGTTGGGGCGCACGTGGAAGCCGCGGGAGGTTGTGGCTGGGGCGCGGGACAAGCGAGCCAGCCTGTTGGTCAAAAGGGGAGGTGTGAAGGGGCCTGGCAGTTGGCAGGCAGAGCCAAAGAAGGAAGGCTTCCCTGACCGGGAATCGAACCCGGGCCGCGGCGGTGAGAGCGCCGAATCCTAACCACTAGACCACCAGGGAGAGGCGGCTTCAGGGCCCGGCTTGCGCCTCCTGGCCCCAGCGCCTCTGGCCCCAGCACTGGGCGCTACCTGGGCGCCTGTCCCCTGCTTCGGTTTAAAACAAACACCCGCAACCGGCCCCCGCGACGCCGGCGGCAACCGGCCTGCCCTCACGAGCAGCTCTGGCCCTGTTCGCAGCACACCCTCCAAACACCGCGCGCCTCCTTCCCGGGCGCACAGGCACGCAGCCACAGGCCAAGCTGCGACGCGAGCTCCGCGACGGGGACCTCCGCAAAAGGTCCGCCCGCTGCGTTGGCCGGGAATCGAACCCGGGTCAACTGCTTGGAAGGCAGCTATGCTCACCACTATACCACCAACGCCGCACGGCGCGGGCAGCCCCGCCACGCCGGCCCGGGGCTCCCACCAGCGCGCCGCCGACGCCCGGGGCAGCCCGGCCCCGACGCCCGGTCCGTCCGCCCGCCCGCAGCTCCGCGCTGCCGCGGCCCCGCCAAAGGCCGCCCCGCGCCCCACCGGTGCAAGGCCAGCGCGGCTGCCCGGTTCCGCCCGCCTGCCTCTGGGGGCGCTCTCGCTCCCTCGCCGCCCCGGGCCGCCAGAGCCCTTCCCCACCAGGTGCCCGGCGGCGACACGGCCGGCGCCGACGGGGTCCCCACTCCTCCGCCTCCCACCGGGCGCCGGGCCCTGTGCCTCGCAGAAAGCCTCTTCCGACACCCACTTTGGGCCGGCAGCTCTCTGGGCGCCGTGGGGGCCAGAGGAGGCCGCCCGGCTGCGGCGACCAAGCCGCGGGCGAGAAGAAAAGGTAGGAGGCCAAGGGGGCCCAGGAGGCCCAGGGGGCCCAGAGGGCCCAGGGGTCCAAGGGGCCAGGCAGGCCAGGCCCGAGATGGCGCCCTGCGACTAGCTGGAGGGCGGAGGAAGGAGAAGGAGGGCCCACAGGCTGGGTCCGAGGCGGCGGCCCAAAAAGCACGGCTGCCTCCCCGTCGGGGAATCGAACCCCGGTCTCCCGCGTGACAGGCGGGGATACTCACCACTATACTAACGAGGACGACGGCGGCGGTCGCCGGGACGCCAGACCCCACTCCGACCGCGGACGCCTAGCCCTGCCTTGATCCCCTCCCCCGACGGCAGGGGCCGGGCGCGTGCTCGCCTTCCACCCGCCACCCGCCACCCGCCACACGCCACCCGTCACCTGCCACCCGCCCCCCGCCACCGTTGGCACGACCTACCCCGACACCCAACAAAGCACCCTGCGATCCCGCTGGGACCCGGAGCCGGAGCCGGAGCCGGACCCCGACAGGTACCGGAGCGGCGTGGAACCTGCCCGTGCGCCCTGCCTGCTGTCTCCAACGCGGGGATCGCGCCGGGGCAGGAGGAGGCGCGGGCGAAACAGTCAGGCCGCTGCTCCTAGGACGCGGTGGGCGCACGCCCTGCGGGGTTCGGCGAGCGGAGGCGCGGGGGCTGGGGCGTGCGGCGGCGGCGGCCGGCCCGACGCGGACCCTTTGGGTCCGGGGTGGGGACGCGGGGGCGTCCACGCCAACGCCAGCCGGCTCCGTTCACTTGGCGCCCGCTCCGCCCGCGCGGTCCGTCGGTTGCGCTCCGAACCCAGACAGGCGCCGGCCAAGGGCGCAGGCGTCCGCGCCGGGTCCCAGCCATGCCAGCAGCGACGCGCCCCGGCGCGCCGTCAGGATGGCCGAGCGGTCTAAGGCGCTGCGTTCAGGTCGCAGTCTCCCCTGGAGGCGTGGGTTCGAATCCCACTCCTGACAAGCCGACCTTTTGGCCCGCCCGCCGGAGGGCAACGCCCATGGCAACCCTGGAGCACCTTTGGCCGCTTCCTGCCTTGAGCCCTTGCCCGCTCTCCAGACTCCAGCCCCCTTGAAGCAAGCCTCCAAAACGCCGCCGCTTCTCAGGCACGTCCGTTCTTCCTGCCCACCCGCCGGCTGTCGCAGAAACAGCCCAGGACCATGCGCCAGCGCCCGCGACCCTCTACCCATTGCCCTTCGGACAGACGCCCTCCCCACCACCTCACACGCCCTCTTCCCTGGCCCCACACACAGCGAGCGACCGCGACCACCTTCCACGCTCTTCCCTGCCTATCTCCTCCACCCGCCTTCTCCTCACTCGTCCAAACAGACACAGCCCAGATTCTTCCCCTATTCCTCCTTTTCCCTCCTTCCTCCCACAGGCCTGCGCCCACCGCCCACCGCCTTGAATCGCCGCTGCGCTGCCCAGAGGCGTCCTGGCCTGCACAGCCCGCCCGGTTTCACCCTCCAACTTCTGACCGCGGAACAGCAGCGAGCGACTCGCTCGTGGAGCCGCACACACGTCTCCCACCAGAGGCACGCCATCCAACATCCTGTCCTTTCCTCCGACCCCTCGGACCCCGGCCGCGCATTCCATTCTCCCGACACCCTAGCCAGGTCGCCGATCCCACCTCGCTACCTGTGCTCCCTTCCCGCTAACACCTGCCTGCCGGCCCACCTGCAGCCCGGACGCCTGCCGGCCAGAGGCAGCGGGAACCCTGCACACAGCCTGGCAGGCGAGTCCAAACCCGAAAAGACAGCCCAAGAGGAATCACGAGCGGAAGCCCTAGATCCCCGTCACCCGCCCACAAACGCCCGGCCCCGCCGGGACCAGCTCTGCGCCACAGCGCATCCCCACGCGGGAAGCCGCGGCCTGGGCCGTCCCAGCCACACCCAGCGCGCCTTCTCCAGGGTCAGCCAGCTGCGGCTCTGCCGAAGCGCTCCTCCGCTCCTTTCTCGCGCTCCAGCCTCCCTACCAGCCCAGGGGGCGGCACCCCAAGTGCGAGCCGGTGGCGTGGGTCAGAGCGCAGGAGCGAGGCGCCCACGGACCTGGTCTGCGTTTCTGAGCCGCAGGCCACGGCTGCGAGACCCGTTCCCCATCGCCGCCCCCGCTCGCTGACACACCACGCCCCCCACCCCCACCTGCAGGTGACACAACTGAGAAGGCCGGTCCGGCGGGGGCTGGGGGGGAGGGGGAAAAACATCCCCCCAAACAAAGAAACAAACAAACAAACAAAAACAAAACACAAAAACTTTGGGTCTGTGCCGGGGATCCGCGCTCAGCATGGCCCGCCACAGCGAATCTGCCCTCACGGGCATTCGGGCGCGGGCCACGGCCGGTCCTTCCCCTGGAGACCCCGGCGGGCAGTCTCTCGACCCTGGGCGGCAGAGAAAGCGCAAGATGGGACGAGTCGGCCTCTCTCCCTCCGCTCTCCCTCCGCGCCCCGCCTCAGGTCCCTCGACGTGACGAGAGCCTCCCCTTCTGCTCGCCCCATCGGGCCAGCCTCTCGTGGACGCTCCAATAGGACGGAGGCCCACGGCAGGCGGTGACCAGTGAACGGCGGCTGGTGGCGAGTTCCGCTGTGCCAGCTTCCGTTGGCGTTTGCCATCGGTGCATGGGTGGTTCAGTGGTAGAATTCTCGCCTGCCACGCGGGAGGCCCGGGTTCGATTCCCGGCCCATGCAGCACGCCCTCCCATTTTGGTGCTGCAGCAGCACCAAGGCGTAGCTGCGCTCGCCTCTGCCGCCTCCTTACACTCGGGGCGCGCGAGCGAGTCCGGCACCGGCTGCGCTCCCACGCGCGACGGCCCTCTGCCCTTTCTTCCGTGCCTCTCTCGACTGACTTAGGGATGAGCCTACCCCCCCGCACCCACACACCTTGGTGACAACAACCCCTCCGAACACGACAGCGCGCCAGACACCAGAACTTAGCAGCCTCCTGGTCCTGTTTCTCTTCATTGCCCTGCCACCGCCTCTGCCCGACGCATTTCACTTCACGGAACACCGCCAGGCACCACGGGCTTGCAGCCACTCGCCCCACCTCTTCTCTTCACATTTCACCACCTCGACCTCGTTCTCTCTCTCTCTCTCTCTCCCCCTCGCTGGCTCCCCACATCCAGCAAATGATGCCATGGTTGCCCTTCCAGTAGGAAGGAAGTCGCGACTCCGGGGAGTAACTCATCACTTTCCCCTAGTTGGTCACACAGTCCTTAACGCGACCACACGAGTGTACGCGTGGCATGTGCACCGTCTATATTCACCGTGTTCCGGCTACTCCACACTCTCTCCCCTCATTCTGCCGGCACCACCACCGCCGTGTCGCAACTCCCAACCTAACCCCAATCCACCACTTTAGTCGAGGATGCTGCCTTCTTTCTCTCCCTCGGACCTCTTTTCATCTCAGCCCCAGACACATGCCTGAGACGTGAATGTGCGTCCTGAAGACGGCTTATTTATGTCTCGGGTCCAGTTGCATGCCCTACCCTTTTGGGACGTGGGACGTGGCCTCCAGTCGCTCTGTCACGATGTCTCTCCCACCCTGGGCTGCTTGCCACCTCACCCCAGCCCCACTCCATACTCTGACCGCCCAGCCCAAGCAGCATCCCAGTCTCGCCGGCGCGGGTCCCCTTTGACCACACACACTTCGCTCCTGCCCAGACCAACCGGCTGAAAATGTACTGTTCCCACCAGCCTTCAGGCTCAGCCCTCCCTCCCCCACCTTTGTCTCACCCCACCCGCCCTTTCACTCACACACACACTCACACACACACACACACACACACACACACACTCTCACACTCTCACTCTCTCTCTCTCACTCTGTCTTTCTCTGTCTCTCTCTCTCTGTCTCTATGTCTCTATCTCTCTGTCTCTGTCTCGCACAGCCAACTCTCCCTCTCGCCGTCAATTCCCCTCTCTCAGACGACTCATATTCCCCAGTCCTGGCCCCCTTCAGCCTCTTCAGACTCACGCCAGCTCCGCCACCAGCTGGGACCCCTCCGACCTATGGCATAGGCAGCCCGCGAGGTGCCCTAACGCCCCAGGCATCTGCACAACCTCCGTTTGACTGGACAGCCTCACTCCCAGATCTGACCAGCCAGCCCTGTGCACCCCCTGGACACCGTGGACTCCTTCTTCCAGCTCCCAGCACGTGACATGCTTCTCTCCTTTCCTTGGTGTCAGCCCTTTGCCCCGGGCTAGGGTGGACGCCAGCCACGGGAACAGACACCTTTGTCCATCGCTGTCACCCACTGACATCCTGACATCCACCCACATCACGCTGGCAAGCAAGCCAGCCTCCCGTGGGGATGGCAAACATCTCTATCCCCGATAGGGTCTGGTCCCTGCAGGTGATCCGACTGTGCCAAGATCCCACGAATGACACGGGACAGGTTTGTGCAGTTGGTTGGACGTCTACTTTGCCCCTACAGAGCGGTTCTGGCAACAAGTCGACTGACTTCTGCCATTGACCTGGGGAATCAGCCAAACAATAAGATCAATACGGGTTGAATAGAGGGTTGGAGAACTGGGCTCATCTGTGCTAAGGAGGGGATGGGAAAAAAGTCCCACAGCGAATCTTGGCGCTGGGGATAGGTACCATCTGCACATGTTCCTTGACATTTGGAGAGACGATAGAGAGCGTAGGTCAGGCAATGGGAAGCAAACTTCGGCTAGAATTCTATCAGGAACCCCAACCCCGCACGTGCGCTTTGGTCAGCCTGGCCGTTGGGTTTTCCCACGAACTGCTGCATCTCCACGCTTCAATGCCCGTGGCCAGGTTGGTCTGACTAATGGGACCTCTCAAGATTCATTTTCACATCCAGAATAGGCGAGAATCTCAAACCTGTCGACGGTGAGCGGGAGCATGTGTACGCACATGCACGTGTATGTTGCGGGAAGTCAGGGACCCCGAACGGAGGGAGCGGCTGGAGCTGCGGCAGAGGCGCGTAAATTGTGAAGATTTCATTTCAATACGGACATTCATCAGTTCCAAAATTATGCTTTTGTAATTTCTTACGCCTGTCTTTACTTTAATCTCTTAATCCTGTTATCTTCGTAAGCTGAGGATGTACGTCACCTCAGGACCGCTGTGACAATTGTGTTAACTCTACAAATTGACGGTGAAACATGTGTGTTTGAACAGCATGAAATCAGTGCACCTTGAAAAAGAATAGAATAACAGCGACTTTTAGGGAACAGGGGAAGACAACGGTAAGGTCTGACTGCCTGCGAGGTCGGGCAAAAAGAGCCATATTTTTCTCCTTCCTTGCAGAGAGCCCGTGAAGGACGTGCAGGTAGGGGAGATGTGGCTAAGACAACCTAAGTGTCCATCGGCCGGGAAATGGATTAACAAAAATGTGGCATATAGACACCATGGAATACTATTTGGCCATAGAAAAGAACGAAATCCTCTGGTCTGCAGCAACAGAGGCGGAGCTAAAGGTCACGATGGAACATCAAACGAGCCGGGCACAGAAAGACAGAGAGGGCAGGTTCTTACTCCAATCCTGGGAGCTCAAAATGTTCACCTTGTGGAGGTAGAGAGTAGAACGATAGACACCAGAGGCTGGAGAGGGTGTGTGGGTGACTGCGGTGAAGAGAGGTTGGTGAAATGGGTCCGAGCATGCGTTTGGATGGAGGGAATACGTCCCAATAATGTTCTACGGCAGAGTAGGGCGACTAGGGGTAACAGCGATGTACTAGTGCTTGTTTCCGAAGAGCTCCTGGAAGACAGCACCTGAGATGCTCCCAACAGGTAGAGATGACAGATGCCCACGGGATGGATGTCCCACATCCCCTCAGTTGACCATCGATCACTACGCGATGTACACGCGTTACCACACGTCACAGGAATCCCATCGATATCATGTCCGCATGAAGAAAAACATAGTCATGCTGCCAGGGTGACTGTCGCAGCTCTGCCTCCCTAGCGCTATGGCCCGTGGTCTCGGCTCCTCAAGTTCCGCTGCCATTTCCACCAAAGCCGCTGACACCCGTGGAGCCCAATCACGGATCCCGCGCTCAGGGTCTGGCACGCCTTGGGAAAGCCAGTGCGCTTGCTGACATGAGTGGCTCTGGCGGGTGGCCCAACCATTAGGCGCAGATCCCCCGCAGCCGAGAGAGAAGTGGCCCGTCAGCCACTCGGCTTGGCTTGGCTTGGCAGAAGCCGCTCCGCTCGAGAGTCCTGGCCCATTCCGTGGCCATCCGAGAGTGCCAGGGTGGCGGTGGTGGTGGTGGCGGGTCACCTGGCGGCCATGGGAGGAGAAAGCCTGACCTGGCCAGTGGGCTTTGCCGCTGAGAAAGAGTGGGAGCGAGGCGAGCACCTGACAAGGAAGGGCTGTGAAGTTGATGTTGCGAAGGTGGCGCCAGCGAGGCCAAAAGGAGGGATGGGTGGAGGTAGGCGGGGAGCGTTGGGGCGCACGTGGAAGCCGCGGGAGGTTGTGGCTGGGGCGCGGGACAAGCGAGCCAGCCTGTTGGTCAAAAGGGGAGGTGTGAAGGGGCCTGGCAGTTGGCAGGCAGAGCCAAAGAAGGAAGGCTTCCCTGACCGGGAATCGAACCCGGGCCGCGGCGGTGAGAGCGCCGAATCCTAACCACTAGACCACCAGGGAGAGGCGGCTTCAGGGCCCGGCTTGCGCCTCCTGGCCCCAGCGCCTCTGGCCCCAGCACTGGGCGCTACCTGGGCGCCTGTCCCCTGCTTCGGTTTAAAACAAACACCCGCAACCGGCCCCCGCGACGCCGGCGGCAACCGGCCTGCCCTCACGAGCAGCTCTGGCCCTGTTCGCAGCACACCCTCCAAACACCGCGCGCCTCCTTCCCGGGCGCACAGGCACGCAGCCACAGGCCAAGCTGCGACGCGAGCTCCGCGACGGGGACCTCCGCAAAAGGTCCGCCCGCTGCGTTGGCCGGGAATCGAACCCGGGTCAACTGCTTGGAAGGCAGCTATGCTCACCACTATACCACCAACGCCGCACGGCGCGGGCAGCCCCGCCACGCCGGCCCGGGGCTCCCACCAGCGCGCCGCCGACGCCCGGGGCAGCCCGGCCCCGACGCCCGGTCCGTCCGCCCGCCCGCAGCTCCGCGCTGCCGCGGCCCCGCCAAAGGCCGCCCCGCGCCCCACCGGTGCAAGGCCAGCGCGGCTGCCCGGTTCCGCCCGCCTGCCTCTGGGGGCGCTCTCGCTCCCTCGCCGCCCCGGGCCGCCAGAGCCCTTCCCCACCAGGTGCCCGGCGGCGACACGGCCGGCGCCGACGGGGTCCCCACTCCTCCGCCTCCCACCGGGCGCCGGGCCCTGTGCCTCGCAGAAAGCCTCTTCCGACACCCACTTTGGGCCGGCAGCTCTCTGGGCGCCGTGGGGGCCAGAGGAGGCCGCCCGGCTGCGGCGACCAAGCCGCGGGCGAGAAGAAAAGGTAGGAGGCCAAGGGGGCCCAGGAGGCCCAGGGGGCCCAGAGGGCCCAGGGGTCCAAGGGGCCAGGCAGGCCAGGCCCGAGATGGCGCCCTGCGACTAGCTGGAGGGCGGAGGAAGGAGAAGGAGGGCCCACAGGCTGGGTCCGAGGCGGCGGCCCAAAAAGCACGGCTGCCTCCCCGTCGGGGAATCGAACCCCGGTCTCCCGCGTGACAGGCGGGGATACTCACCACTATACTAACGAGGACGACGGCGGCGGTCGCCGGGACGCCAGACCCCACTCCGACCGCGGACGCCTAGCCCTGCCTTGATCCCCTCCCCCGACGGCAGGGGCCGGGCGCGTGCTCGCCTTCCACCCGCCACCCGCCACCCGCCACACGCCACCCGTCACCTGCCACCCGCCCCCCGCCACCGTTGGCACGACCTACCCCGACACCCAACAAAGCACCCTGCGATCCCGCTGGGACCCGGAGCCGGAGCCGGACCCCGACAGGTACCGGAGCGGCGTGGAACCTGCCCGTGCGCCCTGCCTGCTGTCTCCAACGCGGGGATCGCGCCGGGGCAGGAGGAGGCGCGGGCGAAACAGTCAGGCCGCTGCTCCTAGGACGCGGTGGGCGCACGCCCTGCGGGGTTCGGCGAGCGGAGGCGCGGGGGCTGGGGCGTGCGGCGGCGGCGGCCGGCCCCACGCGGACCCTTTGGGTCCGGGGTGGGGACGCGGGGGCGTCCACGCCAACGCCAGCCGGCTCCGTTCACTTGGCGCCCGCTCCGCCCGCGCGGTCCGTCGGTTGCGCTCCGAACCCAGACAGGCGCCGGCCAAGGGCGCAGGCGTCCGCGCCGGGTCCCAGCCATGCCAGCAGCGACGCGCCCCGGCGCGCCGTCAGGATGGCCGAGCGGTCTAAGGCGCTGCGTTCAGGTCGCAGTCTCCCCTGGAGGCGTGGGTTCGAATCCCACTCCTGACAAGCCGACCTTTTGGCCCGCCCGCCGGAGGGCAACGCCCATGGCAACCCTGGAGCACCTTTGGCCGCTTCCTGCCTTGAGCCCTTGCCCGCTCTCCAGACTCCAGCCCCCTTGAAGCAAGCCTCCAAAACGCCGCCGCTTCTCAGGCACGTCCGTTCTTCCTGCCCACCCGCCGGCTGTCGCAGAAACAGCCCAGGACCATGCGCCAGCGCCCGCGACCCTCTACCCATTGCCCTTCGGACAGACGCCCTCCCCACCACCTCACACGCCCTCTTCCCTGGCCCCACACACAGCGAGCGACCGCGACCACCTTCCACGCTCTTCCCTGCCTATCTCCTCCACCCGCCTTCTCCTCACTCGTCCAAACAGACACAGCCCAGATTCTTCCCCTATTCCTCCTTTTCCCTCCTTCCTCCCACAGGCCTGCGCCCACCGCCCACCGCCTTGAATCGCCGCTGCGCTGCCCAGAGGCGTCCTGGCCTGCACAGCCCGCCCGGTTTCACCCTCCAACTTCTGACCGCGGAACAGCAGCGAGCGACTCGCTCGTGGAGCCGCACACACGTCTCCCACCAGAGGCACGCCATCCAACATCCTGTCCTTTCCTCCGACCCCTCGGACCCCGGCCGCGCATTCCATTCTCCCGACACCCTAGCCAGGTCGCCGATCCCACCTCGCTACCTGTGCTCCCTTCCCGCTAACACCTGCCTGCCGGCCCACCTGCAGCCCGGACGCCTGCCGGCCAGAGGCAGCGGGAACCCTGCACACAGCCTGGCAGGCGAGTCCAAACCCGAAAAGACAGCCCAAGAGGAATCACGAGCGGAAGCCCTAGATCCCCGTCACCCGCCCACAAACGCCCGGCCCCGCCGGGACCAGCTCTGCGCCACAGCGCATCCCCACGCGGGAAGCCGCGGCCTGGGCCGTCCCAGCCACACCCAGCGCGCCTTCTCCAGGGTCAGCCAGCTGCGGCTCTGCCGAAGCGCTCCTCCGCTCCTTTCTCGCGCTCCAGCCTCCCTACCAGCCCAGGGGGCGGCACCCCAAGTGCGAGCCGGTGGCGTGGGTCAGAGCGCAGGAGCGAGGCGCCCACGGACCTGGTCTGCGTTTCTGAGCCGCAGGCCACGGCTGCGAGACCCGTTCCCCATCGCCGCCCCCGCTCGCTGACACACCACGCCCCCCACCCCCACCTGCAGGTGACACAACTGAGAAGGCCGGTCCGGCGGGGGCTGGGGGGGAGGGGGAAAAACATCCCCCCAAACAAAGAAACAAACAAACAAACAAAAACAAAACACAAAAACTTTGGGTCTGTGCCGGGGATCCGCGCTCAGCATGGCCCGCCACAGCGAATCTGCCCTCACGGGCATTCGGGCGCGGGCCACGGCCGGTCCTTCCCCTGGAGACCCCGGCGGGCAGTCTCTCGACCCTGGGCGGCAGAGAAAGCGCAAGATGGGACGAGTCGGCCTCTCTCCCTCCGCTCTCCCTCCGCGCCCCGCCTCAGGTCCCTCGACGTGACGAGAGCCTCCCCTTCTGCTCGCCCCATCGGGCCAGCCTCTCGTGGACGCTCCAATAGGACGGAGGCCCACGGCAGGCGGTGACCAGTGAACGGCGGCTGGTGGCGAGTTCCGCTGTGCCAGCTTCCGTTGGCGTTTGCCATCGGTGCATGGGTGGTTCAGTGGTAGAATTCTCGCCTGCCACGCGGGAGGCCCGGGTTCGATTCCCGGCCCATGCAGCACGCCCTCCCATTTTGGTGCTGCAGCAGCACCAAGGCGTAGCTGCGCTCGCCTCTGCCGCCTCCTTACACTCGGGGCGCGCGAGCGAGTCCGGCACCGGCTGCGCTCCCACGCGCGACGGCCCTCTGCCCTTTCTTCCGTGCCTCTCTCGACTGACTTAGGGATGAGCCTACCCCCCCGCACCCACACACCTTGGTGACAACAACCCCTCCGAACACGACAGCGCGCCAGACACCAGAACTTAGCAGCCTCCTGGTCCTGTTTCTCTTCATTGCCCTGCCACCGCCTCTGCCCGACGCATTTCACTTCACGGAACACCGCCAGGCACCACGGGCTTGCAGCCACTCGCCCCACCTCTTCTCTTCACATTTCACCACCTCGACCTCGTTCTCTCTCTCTCTCTCTCTCCCCCTCGCTGGCTCCCCACATCCAGCAAATGATGCCATGGTTGCCCTTCCAGTAGGAAGGAAGTCGCGACTCCGGGGAGTAACTCATCACTTTCCCCTAGTTGGTCACACAGTCCTTAACGCGACCACACGAGTGTACGCGTGGCATGTGCACCGTCTATATTCACCGTGTTCCGGCTACTCCACACTCTCTCCCCTCATTCTGCCGGCACCACCACCGCCGTGTCGCAACTCCCAACCTAACCCCAATCCACCACTTTAGTCGAGGATGCTGCCTTCTTTCTCTCCCTCGGACCTCTTTTCATCTCAGCCCCAGACACATGCCTGAGACGTGAATGTGCGTCCTGAAGACGGCTTATTTATGTCTCGGGTCCAGTTGCATGCCCTACCCTTTTGGGACGTGGGACGTGGCCTCCAGTCGCTCTGTCACGATGTCTCTCCCACCCTGGGCTGCTTGCCACCTCACCCCAGCCCCACTCCATACTCTGACCGCCCAGCCCAAGCAGCATCCCAGTCTCGCCGGCGCGGGTCCCCTTTGACCACACACACTTCGCTCCTGCCCAGACCAACCGGCTGAAAATGTACTGTTCCCACCAGCCTTCAGGCTCAGCCCTCCCTCCCCCACCTTTGTCTCACCCCACCCGCCCTTTCACTCACACACACACTCACACACACACACACACACACACACACACACACACTCTCACACTCTCACTCTCTCTCTCTCACTCTGTCTTTCTCTGTCTCTCTCTCTCTGTCTCTATGTCTCTATCTCTCTGTCTCTGTCTCGCACAGCCAACTCTCCCTCTCGCCGTCAATTCCCCTCTCTCAGACGACTCATATTCCCCAGTCCTGGCCCCCTTCAGCCTCTTCAGACTCACGCCAGCTCCGCCACCAGCTGGGACCCCTCCGACCTATGGCATAGGCAGCCCGCGAGGTGCCCTAACGCCCCAGGCATCTGCACAACCTCCGTTTGACTGGACAGCCTCACTCCCAGACCTGACCAGCCAGCCCTGTGCACCCCCTGGACACCGTGGACTCCTTCTTCCAGCTCCCAGCACGTGACATGCTTCTCTCCTTTCCTTGGTGTCAGCCCTTTGCCCCGGGCTAGGGTGGACGCCAGCCACGGGAACAGACACCTTTGTCCATCGCTGTCACCCACTGACATCCTGACATCCACCCACATCACGCTGGCAAGCAAGCCAGCCTCCCGTGGGGATGGCAAACATCTCTATCCCCGATAGGGTCTGGTCCCTGCAGGTGATCCGACTGTGCCAAGATCCCACGAATGACACGGGACAGGTTTGTGCAGTTGGTTGGACGTCTACTTTGCCCCTACAGAGCGGTTTTGGCAACAAGTCGACTGACTTCTGCCATTGACCTGGGGAATCAGCCAAACAATAAGATCAATACGGGTTGAATAGAGGGTTGGAGAACTGGGCTCATCTGTGCTAAGGAGGGGATGGGAAAAAAGTCCCACAGCGAATCTTGGCGCTGGGGATAGGTACCATCTGCACATGTTCCTTGACATTTGGAGAGACGATAGAGAGCGTAGGTCAGGCAATGGGAAGCAAACTTCGGCTAGAATTCTATCAGGAACCCCAACCCCGCACGTGCGCTTTGGTCAGCCTGGCCGTTGGGTTTTCCCACGAACTGCTGCATCTCCACGCTTCAATGCCCGTGGCCAGGTTGGTCTGACTAATGGGACCTCTCAAGATTCATTTTCACATCCAGAATAGGCGAGAATCTCAAACCTGTCGACGGTGAGCGGGAGCATGTGTACGCACATGCACGTGTATGTTGCGGGAAGTCAGGGACCCCGAACGGAGGGAGCGGCTGGAGCTGCGGCAGAGGCGCGTAAATTGTGAAGATTTCATTTCAATACGGACATTCATCAGTTCCAAAATTATGCTTTTGTAATTTCTTACGCCTGTCTTTACTTTAATCTCTTAATCCTGTTATCTTCGTAAGCTGAGGATGTACGTCACCTCAGGACCGCTGTGACAATTGTGTTAACTCTACAAATTGACGGTGAAACATGTGTGTTTGAACAGCATGAAATCAGTGCACCTTGAAAAAGAATAGAATAACAGCGACTTTTAGGGAACAGGGGAAGACAACGGTAAGGTCTGACTGCCTGCGAGGTCGGGCAAAAAGAGCCATATTTTTCTCCTTCCTTGCAGAGAGCCCGTGAAGGACGTGCAGGTAGGGGAGATGTGGCTAAGACAACCTAAGTGTCCATCGGCCGGGAAATGGATTAACAAAAATGTGGCATATAGACACCATGGAATACTATTTGGCCATAGAAAAGAACGAAATCCTCTGGTCTGCAGCAACAGAGGCGGAGCTAAAGGTCACGATGGAACATCAAACGAGCCGGGCACAGAAAGACAGAGAGGGCAGGTTCTTACTCCAATCCTGGGAGCTCAAAATGTTCACCTTGTGGAGGTAGAGAGTAGAACGATAGACACCAGAGGCTGGAGAGGGTGTGTGGGTGACTGCGGTGAAGAGAGGTTGGTGAAATGGGTCCGAGCATGCGTTTGGATGGAGGGAATACGTCCCAATAATGTTCTACGGCAGAGTAGGGCGACTAGGGGTAACAGCGATGTACTAGTGCTTGTTTCCGAAGAGCTCCTGGAAGACAGCACCTGAGATGCTCCCAACAGGTAGAGATGACAGATGCCCACGGGATGGATGTCCCACATCCCCTCAGTTGACCATCGATCACTACGCGATGTACACGCGTTACCACACGTCACAGGAATCCCATCGATATCATGTCCGCATGAAGAAAAACATAGTCATGCTGCCAGGGTGACTGTCGCAGCTCTGCCTCCCTAGCGCTATGGCCCGTGGTCTCGGCTCCTCAAGTTCCGCTGCCATTTCCACCAAAGCCGCTGACACCCGTGGAGCCCAATCACGGATCCCGCGCTCAGGGTCTGGCACGCCTTGGGAAAGCCAGTGCGCTTGCTGACATGAGTGGCTCTGGCGGGTGGCCCAACCATTAGGCGCAGATCCCCCGCAGCCGAGAGAGAAGTGGCCCGTCAGCCACTCGGCTTGGCTTGGCTTGGCAGAAGCCGCTCCGCTCGAGAGTCCTGGCCCATTCCGTGGCCATCCGAGAGTGCCAGGGTGGCGGTGGTGGTGGTGGCGGGTCACCTGGCGGCCATGGGAGGAGAAAGCCTGACCTGGCCAGTGGGCTTTGCCGCTGAGAAAGAGTGGGAGCGAGGCGAGCACCTGACAAGGAAGGGCTGTGAAGTTGATGTTGCGAAGGTGGCGCCAGCGAGGCCAAAAGGAGGGATGGGTGGAGGTAGGCGGGGAGCGTTGGGGCGCACGTGGAAGCCGCGGGAGGTTGTGGCTGGGGCGCGGGACAAGCGAGCCAGCCTGTTGGTCAAAAGGGGAGGTGTGAAGGGGCCTGGCAGTTGGCAGGCAGAGCCAAAGAAGGAAGGCTTCCCTGACCGGGAATCGAACCCGGGCCGCGGCGGTGAGAGCGCCGAATCCTAACCACTAGACCACCAGGGAGAGGCGGCTTCAGGGCCCGGCTTGCGCCTCCTGGCCCCAGCGCCTCTGGCCCCAGCACTGGGCGCTACCTGGGCGCCTGTCCCCTGCTTCGGTTTAAAACAAACACCCGCAACCGGCCCCCGCGACGCCGGCGGCAACCGGCCTGCCCTCACGAGCAGCTCTGGCCCTGTTCGCAGCACACCCTCCAAACACCGCGCGCCTCCTTCCCGGGCGCACAGGCACGCAGCCACAGGCCAAGCTGCGACGCGAGCTCCGCGACGGGGACCTCCGCAAAAGGTCCGCCCGCTGCGTTGGCCGGGAATCGAACCCGGGTCAACTGCCTGGAAGGCAGCTATGCTCACCACTATACCACCAACGCCGCACGGCGCGGGCAGCCCCGCCACGCCGGCCCGGGGCTCCCACCAGCGCGCCGCCGACGCCCGGGGCAGCCCGGCCCCGACGCCCGGTCCGTCCGCCCGCCCGCAGCTCCGCGCTGCCGCGGCCCCGCCAAAGGCCGCCCCGCGCCCCACCGGTGCAAGGCCAGCGCGGCTGCCCGGTTCCGCCCGCCTGCCTCTGGGGGCGCTCTCGCTCCCTCGCCGCCCCGGGCCGCCAGAGCCCTTCCCCACCAGGTGCCCGGCGGCGACACGGCCGGCGCCGACGGGGTCCCCACTCCTCCGCCTCCCACCGGGCGCCGGGCCCTGTGCCTCGCAGAAAGCCTCTTCCGACACCCACTTTGGGCCGGCAGCTCTCTGGGCGCCGTGGGGGCCAGAGGAGGCCGCCCGGCTGCGGCGACCAAGCCGCGGGCGAGAAGAAAAGGTAGGAGGCCAAGGGGGCCCAGGAGGCCCAGGGGGCCCAGAGGGCCCAGGGGTCCAAGGGGCCAGGCAGGCCAGGCCCGAGATGGCGCCCTGCGACTAGCTGGAGGGCGGAGGAAGGAGAAGGAGGGCCCACAGGCTGGGTCCGAGGCGGCGGCCCAAAAAGCACGGCTGCCTCCCCGTCGGGGAATCGAACCCCGGTCTCCCGCGTGACAGGCGGGGATACTCACCACTATACTAACGAGGACGACGGCGGCGGTCGCCGGGACGCCAGACCCCACTCCGACCGCGGACGCCTAGCCCTGCCTTGATCCCCTCCCCCGACGGCAGGGGCCGGGCGCGTGCTCGCCTTCCACCCGCCACCCGCCACCCGCCACACGCCACCCGTCACCTGCCACCCGCCCCCCGCCACCGTTGGCACGACCTACCCCGACACCCAACAAAGCACCCTGCGATCCCGCTGGGACCCGGAGCCGGAGCCGGAGCCGGACCCCGACAGGTACCGGAGCGGCGTGGAACCTGCCCGTGCGCCCTGCCTGCTGTCTCCAACGCGGGGATCGCGCCGGGGCAGGAGGAGGCGCGGGCGAAACAGTCAGGCCGCTGCTCCTAGGACGCGGTGGGCGCACGCCCTGCGGGGTTCGGCGAGCGGAGGCGCGGGGGCTGGGGCGTGCGGCGGCGGCGGCCGGCCCGACGCGGACCCTTTGGGTCCGGGGTGGGGACGCGGGGGCGTCCACGCCAACGCCAGCCGGCTCCGTTCACTTGGCGCCCGCTCCGCCCGCGCGGTCCGTCGGTTGCGCTCCGAACCCAGACAGGCGCCGGCCAAGGGCGCAGGCGTCCGCGCCGGGTCCCAGCCATGCCAGCAGCGACGCGCCCCGGCGCGCCGTCAGGATGGCCGAGCGGTCTAAGGCGCTGCGTTCAGGTCGCAGTCTCCCCTGGAGGCGTGGGTTCGAATCCCACTCCTGACAAGCCGACCTTTTGGCCCGCCCGCCGGAGGGCAACGCCCATGGCAACCCTGGAGCACCTTTGGCCGCTTCCTGCCTTGAGCCCTTGCCCGCTCTCCAGACTCCAGCCCCCTTGAAGCAAGCCTCCAAAACGCCGCCGCTTCTCAGGCACGTCCGTTCTTCCTGCCCACCCGCCGGCTGTCGCAGAAACAGCCCAGGACCATGCGCCAGCGCCCGCGACCCTCTACCCATTGCCCTTCGGACAGACGCCCTCCCCACCACCTCACACGCCCTCTTCCCTGGCCCCACACACAGCGAGCGACCGCGACCACCTTCCACGCTCTTCCCTGCCTATCTCCTCCACCCGCCTTCTCCTCACTCGTCCAAACAGACACAGCCCAGATTCTTCCCCTATTCCTCCTTTTCCCTCCTTCCTCCCACAGGCCTCCGCCCACCGCCCACCGCCTTGAATCGCCGCTGCGCTGCCCAGAGGCGTCCTGGCCTGCACAGCCCGCCCGGTTTCACCCTCCAACTTCTGACCGCGGAACAGCAGCGAGCGACTCGCTCGTGGAGCCGCACACACGTCTCCCACCAGAGGCACGCCATCCAACATCCTGTCCTTTCCTCCGACCCCTCGGACCCCGGCCGCGCATTCCATTCTCCCGACACCCTAGCCAGGTCGCCGATCCCACCTCGCTACCTGTGCTCCCTTCCCGCTAACACCTGCCTGCCGGCCCACCTGCAGCCCGGACGCCTGCCGGCCAGAGGCAGCGGGAACCCTGCACACAGCCTGGCAGGCGAGTCCAAACCCGAAAAGACAGCCCAAGAGGAATCACGAGCGGAAGCCCTAGATCCCCGTCACCCGCCCACAAACGCCCGGCCCCGCCGGGACCAGCTCTGCGCCACAGCGCATCCCCACGCGGGAAGCCGCGGCCTGGGCCGTCCCAGCCACACCCAGCGCGCCTTCTCCAGGGTCAGCCAGCTGCGGCTCTGCCGAAGCGCTCCTCCGCTCCTTTCTCGCGCTCCAGCCTCCCTACCAGCCCAGGGGGCGGCACCCCAAGTGCGAGCCGGTGGCGTGGGTCAGAGCGCAGGAGCGAGGCGCCCACGGACCTGGTCTGCGTTTCTGAGCCGCAGGCCACGGCTGCGAGACCCGTTCCCCATCGCCGCCCCCGCTCGCTGACACACCACGCCCCCCACCCCCACCTGCAGGTGACACAACTGAGAAGGCCGGTCCGGCGGGGGCTGGGGGGGAGGGGGAAAAACATCCCCCCAAACAAAGAAACAAACAAACAAACAAAAACAAAACACAAAAACTTTGGGTCTGTGCCGGGGATCCGCGCTCAGCATGGCCCGCCACAGCGAATCTGCCCTCACGGGCATTCGGGCGCGGGCCACGGCCGGTCCTTCCCCTGGAGACCCCGGCGGGCAGTCTCTCGACCCTGGGCGGCAGAGAAAGCGCAAGATGGGACGAGTCGGCCTCTCTCCCTCCGCTCTCCCTCCGCGCCCCGCCTCAGGTCCCTCGACGTGACGAGAGCCTCCCCTTCTGCTCGCCCCATCGGGCCAGCCTCTCGTGGACGCTCCAATAGGACGGAGGCCCACGGCAGGCGGTGACCAGTGAACGGCGGCTGGTGGCGAGTTCCGCTGTGCCAGCTTCCGTTGGCGTTTGCCATCGGTGCATGGGTGGTTCAGTGGTAGAATTCTCGCCTGCCACGCGGGAGGCCCGGGTTCGATTCCCGGCCCATGCAGCACGCCCTCCCATTTTGGTGCTGCAGCAGCACCAAGGCGTAGCTGCGCTCGCCTCTGCCGCCTCCTTACACTCGGGGCGCGCGAGCGAGTCCGGCACCGGCTGCGCTCCCACGCGCGACGGCCCTCTGCCCTTTCTTCCGTGCCTCTCTCGACTGACTTAGGGATGAGCCTACCCCCCCGCACCCACACACCTTGGTGACAACAACCCCTCCGAACACGACAGCGCGCCAGACACCAGAACTTAGCAGCCTCCTGGTCCTGTTTCTCTTCATTGCCCTGCCACCGCCTCTGCCCGACGCATTTCACTTCACGGAACACCGCCAGGCACCACGGGCTTGCAGCCACTCGCCCCACCTCTTCTCTTCACATTTCACCACCTCGACCTCGTTCTCTCTCTCTCTCTCTCTCCCCCTCGCTGGCTCCCCACATCCAGCAAATGATGCCATGGTTGCCCTTCCAGTAGGAAGGAAGTCGCGACTCCGGGGAGTAACTCATCACTTTCCCCTAGTTGGTCACACAGTCCTTAACGCGACCACACGAGTGTACGCGTGGCATGTGCACCGTCTATATTCACCGTGTTCCGGCTACTCCACACTCTCTCCCCTCATTCTGCCGGCACCACCACCGCCGTGTCGCAACTCCCAACCTAACCCCAATCCACCACTTTAGTCGAGGATGCTGCCTTCTTTCTCTCCCTCGGACCTCTTTTCATCTCAGCCCCAGACACATGCCTGAGACGTGAATGTGCGTCCTGAAGACGGCTTATTTATGTCTCGGGTCCAGTTGCATGCCCTACCCTTTTGGGACGTGGGACGTGGCCTCCAGTCGCTCTGTCACGATGTCTCTCCCACCCTGGGCTGCTTGCCACCTCACCCCAGCCCCACTCCATACTCTGACCGCCCAGCCCAAGCAGCATCCCAGTCTCGCCGGCGCGGGTCCCCTTTGACCACACACACTTCGCTCCTGCCCAGACCAACCGGCTGAAAATGTACTGTTCCCACCAGCCTTCAGGCTCAGCCCTCCCTCCCCCACCTTTGTCTCACCCCACCCGCCCTTTCACTCACACACACACTCACACACACACACACACACACACACACACACACACACTCTCACACTCTCACTCTCTCTCTCTCACTCTGTCTTTCTCTGTCTCTCTCTCTCTGTCTCTATGTCTCTATCTCTCTGTCTCTGTCTCGCACAGCCAACTCTCCCTCTCGCCGTCAATTCCCCTCTCTCAGACGACTCATATTCCCCAGTCCTGGCCCCCTTCAGCCTCTTCAGACTCACGCCAGCTCCGCCACCAGCTGGGACCCCTCCGACCTATGGCATAGGCAGCCCGCGAGGTGCCCTAACGCCCCAGGCATCTGCACAACCTCCGTTTGACTGGACAGCCTCACTCCCAGACCTGACCAGCCAGCCCTGTGCACCCCCTGGACACCGTGGACTCCTTCTTCCAGCTCCCAGCACGTGACATGCTTCTCTCCTTTCCTTGGTGTCAGCCCTTTGCCCCGGGCTAGGGTGGACGCCAGCCACGGGAACAGACACCTTTGTCCATCGCTGTCACCCACTGACATCCTGACATCCACCCACATCACGCTGGCAAGCAAGCCAGCCTCCCGTGGGGATGGCAAACATCTCTATCCCCGATAGGGTCTGGTCCCTGCAGGTGATCCGACTGTGCCAAGATCCCACGAATGACACGGGACAGGTTTGTGCAGTTGGTTGGACGTCTACTTTGCCCCTACAGAGCGGTTTTGGCAACAAGTCGACTGACTTCTGCCATTGACCTGGGGAATCAGCCAAACAATAAGATCAATACGGGTTGAATAGAGGGTTGGAGAACTGGGCTCATCTGTGCTAAGGAGGGGATGGGAAAAAAGTCCCACAGCGAATCTTGGCGCTGGGGATAGGTACCATCTGCACATGTTCCTTGACATTTGGAGAGACGATAGAGAGCGTAGGTCAGGCAATGGGAAGCAAACTTCGGCTAGAATTCTATCAGGAACCCCAACCCCGCACGTGCGCTTTGGTCAGCCTGGCCGTTGGGTTTTCCCACGAACTGCTGCATCTCCACGCTTCAATGCCCGTGGCCAGGTTGGTCTGACTAATGGGACCTCTCAAGATTCATTTTCACATCCAGAATAGGCGAGAATCTCAAACCTGTCGACGGTGAGCGGGAGCATGTGTACGCACATGCACGTGTATGTTGCGGGAAGTCAGGGACCCCGAACGGAGGGAGCGGCTGGAGCTGCGGCAGAGGCGCGTAAATTGTGAAGATTTCATTTCAATACGGACATTCATCAGTTCCAAAATTATGCTTTTGTAATTTCTTACGCCTGTCTTTACTTTAATCTCTTAATCCTGTTATCTTCGTAAGCTGAGGATGTACGTCACCTCAGGACCGCTGTGACAATTGTGTTAACTCTACAAATTGACGGTGAAACATGTGTGTTTGAACAGCATGAAATCAGTGCACCTTGAAAAAGAATAGAATAACAGCGACTTTTAGGGAACAGGGGAAGACAACGGTAAGGTCTGACTGCCTGCGAGGTCGGGCAAAAAGAGCCATATTTTTCTCCTTCCTTGCAGAGAGCCCGTGAAGGACGTGCAGGTAGGGGAGATGTGGCTAAGACAACCTAAGTGTCCATCGGCCGGGAAATGGATTAACAAAAATGTGGCATATAGACACCATGGAATACTATTTGGCCATAGAAAAGAACGAAATCCTCTGGTCTGCAGCAACAGAGGCGGAGCTAAAGGTCACGATGGAACATCAAACGAGCCGGGCACAGAAAGACAGAGAGGGCAGGTTCTTACTCCAATCCTGGGAGCTCAAAATGTTCACCTTGTGGAGGTAGAGAGTAGAACGATAGACACCAGAGGCTGGAGAGGGTGTGTGGGTGACTGCGGTGAAGAGAGGTTGGTGAAATGGGTCCGAGCATGCGTTTGGATGGAGGGAATACGTCCCAATAATGTTCTACGGCAGAGTAGGGCGACTAGGGGTAACAGCGATGTACTAGTGCTTGTTTCCGAAGAGCTCCTGGAAGACAGCACCTGAGATGCTCCCAACAGGTAGAGATGACAGATGCCCACGGGATGGATGTCCCACATCCCCTCAGTTGACCATCGATCACTACGCGATGTACACGCGTTACCACACGTCACAGGAATCCCATCGATATCATGTCCGCATGAAGAAAAACATAGTCATGCTGCCAGGGTGACTGTCGCAGCTCTGCCTCCCTAGCGCTATGGCCCGTGGTCTCGGCTCCTCAAGTTCCGCTGCCATTTCCACCAAAGCCGCTGACACCCGTGGAGCCCAATCACGGATCCCGCGCTCAGGGTCTGGCACGCCTTGGGAAAGCCAGTGCGCTTGCTGACATGAGTGGCTCTGGCGGGTGGCCCAACCATTAGGCGCAGATCCCCCGCAGCCGAGAGAGAAGTGGCCCGTCAGCCACTCGGCTTGGCTTGGCTTGGCAGAAGCCGCTCCGCTCGAGAGTCCTGGCCCATTCCGTGGCCATCCGAGAGTGCCAGGGTGGCGGTGGTGGTGGTGGCGGGTCACCTGGCGGCCATGGGAGGAGAAAGCCTGACCTGGCCAGTGGGCTTTGCCGCTGAGAAAGAGTGGGAGCGAGGCGAGCACCTGACAAGGAAGGGCTGTGAAGTTGATGTTGCGAAGGTGGCGCCAGCGAGGCCAAAAGGAGGGATGGGTGGAGGTAGGCGGGGAGCGTTGGGGCGCACGTGGAAGCCGCGGGAGGTTGTGGCTGGGGCGCGGGACAAGCGAGCCAGCCTGTTGGTCAAAAGGGGAGGTGTGAAGGGGCCTGGCAGTTGGCAGGCAGAGCCAAAGAAGGAAGGCTTCCCTGACCGGGAATCGAACCCGGGCCGCGGCGGTGAGAGCGCCGAATCCTAACCACTAGACCACCAGGGAGAGGCGGCTTCAGGGCCCGGCTTGCGCCTCCTGGCCCCAGCGCCTCTGGCCCCAGCACTGGGCGCTACCTGGGCGCCTGTCCCCTGCTTCGGTTTAAAACAAACACCCGCAACCGGCCCCCGCGACGCCGGCGGCAACCGGCCTGCCCTCACGAGCAGCTCTGGCCCTGTTCGCAGCACACCCTCCAAACACCGCGCGCCTCCTTCCCGGGCGCACAGGCACGCAGCCACAGGCCAAGCTGCGACGCGAGCTCCGCGACGGGGACCTCCGCAAAAGGTCCGCCCGCTGCGTTGGCCGGGAATCGAACCCGGGTCAACTGCTTGGAAGGCAGCTATGCTCACCACTATACCACCAACGCCGCACGGCGCGGGCAGCCCCGCCACGCCGGCCCGGGGCTCCCACCAGCGCGCCGCCGACGCCCGGGGCAGCCCGGCCCCGACGCCCGGTCCGTCCGCCCGCCCGCAGCTCCGCGCTGCCGCGGCCCCGCCAAAGGCCGCCCCGCGCCCCACCGGTGCAAGGCCAGCGCGGCTGCCCGGTTCCGCCCGCCTGCCTCTGGGGGCGCTCTCGCTCCCTCGCCGCCCCGGGCCGCCAGAGCCCTTCCCCACCAGGTGCCCGGCGGCGACACGGCCGGCGCCGACGGGGTCCCCACTCCTCCGCCTCCCACCGGGCGCCGGGCCCTGTGCCTCGCAGAAAGCCTCTTCCGACACCCACTTTGGGCCGGCAGCTCTCTGGGCGCCGTGGGGGCCAGAGGAGGCCGCCCGGCTGCGGCGACCAAGCCGCGGGCGAGAAGAAAAGGTAGGAGGCCAAGGGGGCCCAGGAGGCCCAGGGGGCCCAGAGGGCCCAGGGGTCCAAGGGGCCAGGCAGGCCAGGCCCGAGATGGCGCCCTGCGACTAGCTGGAGGGCGGAGGAAGGAGAAGGAGGGCCCACAGGCTGGGTCCGAGGCGGCGGCCCAAAAAGCACGGCTGCCTCCCCGTCGGGGAATCGAACCCCGGTCTCCCGCGTGACAGGCGGGGATACTCACCACTATACTAACGAGGACGACGGCGGCGGTCGCCGGGACGCCAGACCCCACTCCGACCGCGGACGCCTAGCCCTGCCTTGATCCCCTCCCCCGACGGCAGGGGCCGGGCGCGTGCTCGCCTTCCACCCGCCACCCGCCACCCGCCACACGCCACCCGTCACCTGCCACCCGCCCCCCGCCACCGTTGGCACGACCTACCCCGACACCCAACAAAGCACCCTGCGATCCCGCTGGGACCCGGAGCCGGAGCCGGAGCCGGACCCCGACAGGTACCGGAGCGGCGTGGAACCTGCCCGTGCGCCCTGCCTGCTGTCTCCAACGCGGGGATCGCGCCGGGGCAGGAGGAGGCGCGGGCGAAACAGTCAGGCCGCTGCTCCTAGGACGCGGTGGGCGCACGCCCTGCGGGGTTCGGCGAGCGGAGGCGCGGGGGCTGGGGCGTGCGGCGGCGGCGGCCGGCCCGACGCGGACCCTTTGGGTCCGGGGTGGGGACGCGGGGGCGTCCACGCCAACGCCAGCCGGCTCCGTTCACTTGGCGCCCGCTCCGCCCGCGCGGTCCGTCGGTTGCGCTCCGAACCCAGACAGGCGCCGGCCAAGGGCGCAGGCGTCCGCGCCGGGTCCCAGCCATGCCAGCAGCGACGCGCCCCGGCGCGCCGTCAGGATGGCCGAGCGGTCTAAGGCGCTGCGTTCAGGTCGCAGTCTCCCCTGGAGGCGTGGGTTCGAATCCCACTCCTGACAAGCCGACCTTTTGGCCCGCCCGCCGGAGGGCAACGCCCATGGCAACCCTGGAGCACCTTTGGCCGCTTCCTGCCTTGAGCCCTTGCCCGCTCTCCAGACTCCAGCCCCCTTGAAGCAAGCCTCCAAAACGCCGCCGCTTCTCAGGCACGTCCGTTCTTCCTGCCCACCCGCCGGCTGTCGCAGAAACAGCCCAGGACCATGCGCCAGCGCCCGCGACCCTCTACCCATTGCCCTTCGGACAGACGCCCTCCCCACCACCTCACACGCCCTCTTCCCTGGCCCCACACACAGCGAGCGACCGCGACCACCTTCCACGCTCTTCCCTGCCTATCTCCTCCACCCGCCTTCTCCTCACTCGTCCAAACAGACACAGCCCAGATTCTTCCCCTATTCCTCCTTTTCCCTCCTTCCTCCCACAGGCCTGCGCCCACCGCCCACCGCCTTGAATCGCCGCTGCGCTGCCCAGAGGCGTCCTGGCCTGCACAGCCCGCCCGGTTTCACCCTCCAACTTCTGACCGCGGAACAGCAGCGAGCGACTCGCTCGTGGAGCCGCACACACGTCTCCCACCAGAGGCACGCCATCCAACATCCTGTCCTTTCCTCCGACCCCTCGGACCCCGGCCGCGCATTCCATTCTCCCGACACCCTAGCCAGGTCGCCGATCCCACCTCGCTACCTGTGCTCCCTTCCCGCTAACACCTGCCTGCCGGCCCACCTGCAGCCCGGACGCCTGCCGGCCAGAGGCAGCGGGAACCCTGCACACAGCCTGGCAGGCGAGTCCAAACCCGAAAAGACAGCCCAAGAGGAATCACGAGCGGAAGCCCTAGATCCCCGTCACCCGCCCACAAACGCCCGGCCCCGCCGGGACCAGCTCTGCGCCACAGCGCATCCCCACGCGGGAAGCCGCGGCCTGGGCCGTCCCAGCCACACCCAGCGCGCCTTCTCCAGGGTCAGCCAGCTGCGGCTCTGCCGAAGCGCTCCTCCGCTCCTTTCTCGCGCTCCAGCCTCCCTACCAGCCCAGGGGGCGGCACCCCAAGTGCGAGCCGGTGGCGTGGGTCAGAGCGCAGGAGCGAGGCGCCCACGGACCTGGTCTGCGTTTCTGAGCCGCAGGCCACGGCTGCGAGACCCGTTCCCCATCGCCGCCCCCGCTCGCTGACACACCACGCCCCCCACCCCCACCTGCAGGTGACACAACTGAGAAGGCCGGTCCGGCGGGGGCTGGGGGGGAGGGGGAAAAACATCCCCCCAAACAAAGAAACAAACAAACAAACAAAAACAAAACACAAAAACTTTGGGTCTGTGCCGGGGATCCGCGCTCAGCATGGCCCGCCACAGCGAATCTGCCCTCACGGGCATTCGGGCGCGGGCCACGGCCGGTCCTTCCCCTGGAGACCCCGGCGGGCAGTCTCTCGACCCTGGGCGGCAGAGAAAGCGCAAGATGGGACGAGTCGGCCTCTCTCCCTCCGCTCTCCCTCCGCGCCCCGCCTCAGGTCCCTCGACGTGACGAGAGCCTCCCCTTCTGCTCGCCCCATCGGGCCAGCCTCTCGTGGACGCTCCAATAGGACGGAGGCCCACGGCAGGCGGTGACCAGTGAACGGCGGCTGGTGGCGAGTTCCGCTGTGCCAGCTTCCGTTGGCGTTTGCCATCGGTGCATGGGTGGTTCAGTGGTAGAATTCTCGCCTGCCACGCGGGAGGCCCGGGTTCGATTCCCGGCCCATGCAGCACGCCCTCCCATTTTGGTGCTGCAGCAGCACCAAGGCGTAGCTGCGCTCGCCTCTGCCGCCTCCTTACACTCGGGGCGCGCGAGCGAGTCCGGCACCGGCTGCGCTCCCACGCGCGACGGCCCTCTGCCCTTTCTTCCGTGCCTCTCTCGACTGACTTAGGGATGAGCCTACCCCCCCGCACCCACACACCTTGGTGACAACAACCCCTCCGAACACGACAGCGCGCCAGACACCAGAACTTAGCAGCCTCCTGGTCCTGTTTCTCTTCATTGCCCTGCCACCGCCTCTGCCCGACGCATTTCACTTCACGGAACACCGCCAGGCACCACGGGCTTGCAGCCACTCGCCCCACCTCTTCTCTTCACATTTCACCACCTCGACCTCGTTCTCTCTCTCTCTCTCTCTCCCCCTCGCTGGCTCCCCACATCCAGCAAATGATGCCATGGTTGCCCTTCCAGTAGGAAGGAAGTCGCGACTCCGGGGAGTAACTCATCACTTTCCCCTAGTTGGTCACACAGTCCTTAACGCGACCACACGAGTGTACGCGTGGCATGTGCACCGTCTATATTCACCGTGTTCCGGCTACTCCACACTCTCTCCCCTCATTCTGCCGGCACCACCACCGCCGTGTCGCAACTCCCAACCTAACCCCAATCCACCACTTTAGTCGAGGATGCTGCCTTCTTTCTCTCCCTCGGACCTCTTTTCATCTCAGCCCCAGACACATGCCTGAGACGTGAATGTGCGTCCTGAAGACGGCTTATTTATGTCTCGGGTCCAGTTGCATGCCCTACCCTTTTGGGACGTGGGACGTGGCCTCCAGTCGCTCTGTCACGATGTCTCTCCCACCCTGGGCTGCTTGCCACCTCACCCCAGCCCCACTCCATACTCTGACCGCCCAGCCCAAGCAGCATCCCAGTCTCGCCGGCGCGGGTCCCCTTTGACCACACACACTTCGCTCCTGCCCAGACCAACCGGCTGAAAATGTACTGTTCCCACCAGCCTTCAGGCTCAGCCCTCCCTCCCCCACCTTTGTCTCACCCCACCCGCCCTTTCACTCACACACACACTCACACACACACACACACACACACACACACACACACACACTCTCACACTCTCACTCTCTCTCTCTCACTCTGTCTTTCTCTGTCTCTCTCTCTCTGTCTCTATGTCTCTATCTCTCTGTCTCTGTCTCGCACAGCCAACTCTCCCTCTCGCCGTCAATTCCCCTCTCTCAGACGACTCATATTCCCCAGTCCTGGCCCCCTTCAGCCTCTTCAGACTCACGCCAGCTCCGCCACCAGCTGGGACCCCTCCGACCTATGGCATAGGCAGCCCGCGAGGTGCCCTAACGCCCCAGGCATCTGCACAACCTCCGTTTGACTGGACAGCCTCACTCCCAGACCTGACCAGCCAGCCCTGTGCACCCCCTGGACACCGTGGACTCCTTCTTCCAGCTCCCAGCACGTGACATGCTTCTCTCCTTTCCTTGGTGTCAGCCCTTTGCCCCGGGCTAGGGTGGACGCCAGCCACGGGAACAGACACCTTTGTCCATCGCTGTCACCCACTGACATCCTGACATCCACCCACATCACGCTGGCAAGCAAGCCAGCCTCCCGTGGGGATGGCAAACATCTCTATCCCCGATAGGGTCTGGTCCCTGCAGGTGATCCGACTGTGCCAAGATCCCACGAATGACACGGGACAGGTTTGTGCAGTTGGTTGGACGTCTACTTTGCCCCTACAGAGCGGTTTTGGCAACAAGTCGACTGACTTCTGCCATTGACCTGGGGAATCAGCCAAACAATAAGATCAATACGGGTTGAATAGAGGGTTGGAGAACTGGGCTCATCTGTGCTAAGGAGGGGATGGGAAAAAAGTCCCACAGCGAATCTTGGCGCTGGGGATAGGTACCATCTGCACATGTTCCTTGACATTTGGAGAGACGATAGAGAGCGTAGGTCAGGCAATGGGAAGCAAACTTCGGCTAGAATTCTATCAGGAACCCCAACCCCGCACGTGCGCTTTGGTCAGCCTGGCCGTTGGGTTTTCCCACGAACTGCTGCATCTCCACGCTTCAATGCCCGTGGCCAGGTTGGTCTGACTAATGGGACCTCTCAAGATTCATTTTCACATCCAGAATAGGCGAGAATCTCAAACCTGTCGACGGTGAGCGGGAGCATGTGTACGCACATGCACGTGTATGTTGCGGGAAGTCAGGGACCCCGAACGGAGGGAGCGGCTGGAGCTGCGGCAGAGGCGCGTAAATTGTGAAGATTTCATTTCAATACGGACATTCATCAGTTCCAAAATTATGCTTTTGTAATTTCTTACGCCTGTCTTTACTTTAATCTCTTAATCCTGTTATCTTCGTAAGCTGAGGATGTACGTCACCTCAGGACCGCTGTGACAATTGTGTTAACTCTACAAATTGACGGTGAAACATGTGTGTTTGAACAGCATGAAATCAGTGCACCTTGAAAAAGAATAGAATAACAGCGACTTTTAGGGAACAGGGGAAGACAACGGTAAGGTCTGACTGCCTGCGAGGTCGGGCAAAAAGAGCCATATTTTTCTCCTTCCTTGCAGAGAGCCCGTGAAGGACGTGCAGGTAGGGGAGATGTGGCTAAGACAACCTAAGTGTCCATCGGCCGGGAAATGGATTAACAAAAATGTGGCATATAGACACCATGGAATACTATTTGGCCATAGAAAAGAACGAAATCCTCTGGTCTGCAGCAACAGAGGCGGAGCTAAAGGTCACGATGGAACATCAAACGAGCCGGGCACAGAAAGACAGAGAGGGCAGGTTCTTACTCCAATCCTGGGAGCTCAAAATGTTCACCTTGTGGAGGTAGAGAGTAGAACGATAGACACCAGAGGCTGGAGAGGGTGTGTGGGTGACTGCGGTGAAGAGAGGTTGGTGAAATGGGTCCGAGCATGCGTTTGGATGGAGGGAATACGTCCCAATAATGTTCTACGGCAGAGTAGGGCGACTAGGGGTAACAGCGATGTACTAGTGCTTGTTTCCGAAGAGCTCCTGGAAGACAGCACCTGAGATGCTCCCAACAGGTAGAGATGACAGATGCCCACGGGATGGATGTCCCACATCCCCTCAGTTGACCATCGATCACTACGCGATGTACACGCGTTACCACACGTCACAGGAATCCCATCGATATCATGTCCGCATGAAGAAAAACATAGTCATGCTGCCAGGGTGACTGTCGCAGCTCTGCCTCCCTAGCGCTATGGCCCGTGGTCTCGGCTCCTCAAGTTCCGCTGCCATTTCCACCAAAGCCGCTGACACCCGTGGAGCCCAATCACGGATCCCGCGCTCAGGGTCTGGCACGCCTTGGGAAAGCCAGTGCGCTTGCTGACATGAGTGGCTCTGGCGGGTGGCCCAACCATTAGGCGCAGATCCCCCGCAGCCGAGAGAGAAGTGGCCCGTCAGCCACTCGGCTTGGCTTGGCTTGGCAGAAGCCGCTCCGCTCGAGAGTCCTGGCCCATTCCGTGGCCATCCGAGAGTGCCAGGGTGGCGGTGGTGGTGGTGGCGGGTCACCTGGCGGCCATGGGAGGAGAAAGCCTGACCTGGCCAGTGGGCTTTGCCGCTGAGAAAGAGTGGGAGCGAGGCGAGCACCTGACAAGGAAGGGCTGTGAAGTTGATGTTGCGAAGGTGGCGCCAGCGAGGCCAAAAGGAGGGATGGGTGGAGGTAGGCGGGGAGCGTTGGGGCGCACGTGGAAGCCGCGGGAGGTTGTGGCTGGGGCGCGGGACAAGCGAGCCAGCCTGTTGGTCAAAAGGGGAGGTGTGAAGGGGCCTGGCAGTTGGCAGGCAGAGCCAAAGAAGGAAGGCTTCCCTGACCGGGAATCGAACCCGGGCCGCGGCGGTGAGAGCGCCGAATCCTAACCACTAGACCACCAGGGAGAGGCGGCTTCAGGGCCCGGCTTGCGCCTCCTGGCCCCAGCGCCTCTGGCCCCAGCACTGGGCGCTACCTGGGCGCCTGTCCCCTGCTTCGGTTTAAAACAAACACCCGCAACCGGCCCCCGCGACGCCGGCGGCAACCGGCCTGCCCTCACGAGCAGCTCTGGCCCTGTTCGCAGCACACCCTCCAAACACCGCGCGCCTCCTTCCCGGGCGCACAGGCACGCAGCCACAGGCCAAGCTGCGACGCGAGCTCCGCGACGGGGACCTCCGCAAAAGGTCCGCCCGCTGCGTTGGCCGGGAATCGAACCCGGGTCAACTGCTTGGAAGGCAGCTATGCTCACCACTATACCACCAACGCCGCACGGCGCGGGCAGCCCCGCCACGCCGGCCCGGGGCTCCCACCAGCGCGCCGCCGACGCCCGGGGCAGCCCGGCCCCGACGCCCGGTCCGTCCGCCCGCCCGCAGCTCCGCGCTGCCGCGGCCCCGCCAAAGGCCGCCCCGCGCCCCACCGGTGCAAGGCCAGCGCGGCTGCCCGGTTCCGCCCGCCTGCCTCTGGGGGCGCTCTCGCTCCCTCGCCGCCCCGGGCCGCCAGAGCCCTTCCCCACCAGGTGCCCGGCGGCGACACGGCCGGCGCCGACGGGGTCCCCACTCCTCCGCCTCCCACCGGGCGCCGGGCCCTGTGCCTCGCAGAAAGCCTCTTCCGACACCCACTTTGGGCCGGCAGCTCTCTGGGCGCCGTGGGGGCCAGAGGAGGCCGCCCGGCTGCGGCGACCAAGCCGCGGGCGAGAAGAAAAGGTAGGAGGCCAAGGGGGCCCAGGAGGCCCAGGGGGCCCAGAGGGCCCAGGGGTCCAAGGGGCCAGGCAGGCCAGGCCCGAGATGGCGCCCTGCGACTAGCTGGAGGGCGGAGGAAGGAGAAGGAGGGCCCACAGGCTGGGTCCGAGGCGGCGGCCCAAAAAGCACGGCTGCCTCCCCGTCGGGGAATCGAACCCCGGTCTCCCGCGTGACAGGCGGGGATACTCACCACTATACTAACGAGGACGACGGCGGCGGTCGCCGGGACGCCAGACCCCACTCCGACCGCGGACGCCTAGCCCTGCCTTGATCCCCTCCCCCGACGGCAGGGGCCGGGCGCGTGCTCGCCTTCCACCCGCCACCCGCCACCCGCCACACGCCACCCGTCACCTGCCACCCGCCCCCCGCCACCGTTGGCACGACCTACCCCGACACCCAACAAAGCACCCTGCGATCCCGCTGGGACCCGGAGCCGGAGCCGGAGCCGGACCCCGACAGGTACCGGAGCGGCGTGGAACCTGCCCGTGCGCCCTGCCTGCTGTCTCCAACGCGGGGATCGCGCCGGGGCAGGAGGAGGCGCGGGCGAAACAGTCAGGCCGCTGCTCCTAGGACGCGGTGGGCGCACGCCCTGCGGGGTTCGGCGAGCGGAGGCGCGGGGGCTGGGGCGTGCGGCGGCGGCGGCCGGCCCGACGCGGACCCTTTGGGTCCGGGGTGGGGACGCGGGGGCGTCCACGCCAACGCCAGCCGGCTCCGTTCACTTGGCGCCCGCTCCGCCCGCGCGGTCCGTCGGTTGCGCTCCGAACCCAGACAGGCGCCGGCCAAGGGCGCAGGCGTCCGCGCCGGGTCCCAGCCATGCCAGCAGCGACGCGCCCCGGCGCGCCGTCAGGATGGCCGAGCGGTCTAAGGCGCTGCGTTCAGGTCGCAGTCTCCCCTGGAGGCGTGGGTTCGAATCCCACTCCTGACAAGCCGACCTTTTGGCCCGCCCGCCGGAGGGCAACGCCCATGGCAACCCTGGAGCACCTTTGGCCGCTTCCTGCCTTGAGCCCTTGCCCGCTCTCCAGACTCCAGCCCCCTTGAAGCAAGCCTCCAAAACGCCGCCGCTTCTCAGGCACGTCCGTTCTTCCTGCCCACCCGCCGGCTGTCGCAGAAACAGCCCAGGACCATGCGCCAGCGCCCGCGACCCTCTACCCATTGCCCTTCGGACAGACGCCCTCCCCACCACCTCACACGCCCTCTTCCCTGGCCCCACACACAGCGAGCGACCGCGACCACCTTCCACGCTCTTCCCTGCCTATCTCCTCCACCCGCCTTCTCCTCACTCGTCCAAACAGACACAGCCCAGATTCTTCCCCTATTCCTCCTTTTCCCTCCTTCCTCCCACAGGCCTCCGCCCACCGCCCACCGCCTTGAATCGCCGCTGCGCTGCCCAGAGGCGTCCTGGCCTGCACAGCCCGCCCGGTTTCACCCTCCAACTTCTGACCGCGGAACAGCAGCGAGCGACTCGCTCGTGGAGCCGCACACACGTCTCCCACCAGAGGCACGCCATCCAACATCCTGTCCTTTCCTCCGACCCCTCGGACCCCGGCCGCGCATTCCATTCTCCCGACACCCTAGCCAGGTCGCCGATCCCACCTCGCTACCTGTGCTCCCTTCCCGCTAACACCTGCCTGCCGGCCCACCTGCAGCCCGGACGCCTGCCGGCCAGAGGCAGCGGGAACCCTGCACACAGCCTGGCAGGCGAGTCCAAACCCGAAAAGACAGCCCAAGAGGAATCACGAGCGGAAGCCCTAGATCCCCGTCACCCGCCCACAAACGCCCGGCCCCGCCGGGACCAGCTCTGCGCCACAGCGCATCCCCACGCGGGAAGCCGCGGCCTGGGCCGTCCCAGCCACACCCAGCGCGCCTTCTCCAGGGTCAGCCAGCTGCGGCTCTGCCGAAGCGCTCCTCCGCTCCTTTCTCGCGCTCCAGCCTCCCTACCAGCCCAGGGGGCGGCACCCCAAGTGCGAGCCGGTGGCGTGGGTCAGAGCGCAGGAGCGAGGCGCCCACGGACCTGGTCTGCGTTTCTGAGCCGCAGGCCACGGCTGCGAGACCCGTTCCCCATCGCCGCCCCCGCTCGCTGACACACCACGCCCCCCACCCCCACCTGCAGGTGACACAACTGAGAAGGCCGGTCCGGCGGGGGCTGGGGGGGAGGGGGAAAAACATCCCCCCAAACAAAGAAACAAACAAACAAACAAAAACAAAACACAAAAACTTTGGGTCTGTGCCGGGGATCCGCGCTCAGCATGGCCCGCCACAGCGAATCTGCCCTCACGGGCATTCGGGCGCGGGCCACGGCCGGTCCTTCCCCTGGAGACCCCGGCGGGCAGTCTCTCGACCCTGGGCGGCAGAGAAAGCGCAAGATGGGACGAGTCGGCCTCTCTCCCTCCGCTCTCCCTCCGCGCCCCGCCTCAGGTCCCTCGACGTGACGAGAGCCTCCCCTTCTGCTCGCCCCATCGGGCCAGCCTCTCGTGGACGCTCCAATAGGACGGAGGCCCACGGCAGGCGGTGACCAGTGAACGGCGGCTGGTGGCGAGTTCCGCTGTGCCAGCTTCCGTTGGCGTTTGCCATCGGTGCATGGGTGGTTCAGTGGTAGAATTCTCGCCTGCCACGCGGGAGGCCCGGGTTCGATTCCCGGCCCATGCAGCACGCCCTCCCATTTTGGTGCTGCAGCAGCACCAAGGCGTAGCTGCGCTCGCCTCTGCCGCCTCCTTACACTCGGGGCGCGCGAGCGAGTCCGGCACCGGCTGCGCTCCCACGCGCGACGGCCCTCTGCCCTTTCTTCCGTGCCTCTCTCGACTGACTTAGGGATGAGCCTACCCCCCCGCACCCACACACCTTGGTGACAACAACCCCTCCGAACACGACAGCGCGCCAGACACCAGAACTTAGCAGCCTCCTGGTCCTGTTTCTCTTCATTGCCCTGCCACCGCCTCTGCCCGACGCATTTCACTTCACGGAACACCGCCAGGCACCACGGGCTTGCAGCCACTCGCCCCACCTCTTCTCTTCACATTTCACCACCTCGACCTCGTTCTCTCTCTCTCTCTCTCTCCCCCTCGCTGGCTCCCCACATCCAGCAAATGATGCCATGGTTGCCCTTCCAGTAGGAAGGAAGTCGCGACTCCGGGGAGTAACTCATCACTTTCCCCTAGTTGGTCACACAGTCCTTAACGCGACCACACGAGTGTACGCGTGGCATGTGCACCGTCTATATTCACCGTGTTCCGGCTACTCCACACTCTCTCCCCTCATTCTGCCGGCACCACCACCGCCGTGTCGCAACTCCCAACCTAACCCCAATCCACCACTTTAGTCGAGGATGCTGCCTTCTTTCTCTCCCTCGGACCTCTTTTCATCTCAGCCCCAGACACATGCCTGAGACGTGAATGTGCGTCCTGAAGACGGCTTATTTATGTCTCGGGTCCAGTTGCATGCCCTACCCTTTTGGGACGTGGGACGTGGCCTCCAGTCGCTCTGTCACGATGTCTCTCCCACCCTGGGCTGCTTGCCACCTCACCCCAGCCCCACTCCATACTCTGACCGCCCAGCCCAAGCAGCATCCCAGTCTCGCCGGCGCGGGTCCCCTTTGACCACACACACTTCGCTCCTGCCCAGACCAACCGGCTGAAAATGTACTGTTCCCACCAGCCTTCAGGCTCAGCCCTCCCTCCCCCACCTTTGTCTCACCCCACCCGCCCTTTCACTCACACACACACTCACACACACACACACACACACACACACACACACACACTCTCACACTCTCACTCTCTCTCTCTCACTCTGTCTTTCTCTGTCTCTCTCTCTCTGTCTCTATGTCTCTATCTCTCTGTCTCTGTCTCGCACAGCCAACTCTCCCTCTCGCCGTCAATTCCCCTCTCTCAGACGACTCATATTCCCCAGTCCTGGCCCCCTTCAGCCTCTTCAGACTCACGCCAGCTCCGCCACCAGCTGGGACCCCTCCGACCTATGGCATAGGCAGCCCGCGAGGTGCCCTAACGCCCCAGGCATCTGCACAACCTCCGTTTGACTGGACAGCCTCACTCCCAGACCTGACCAGCCAGCCCTGTGCACCCCCTGGACACCGTGGACTCCTTCTTCCAGCTCCCAGCACGTGACATGCTTCTCTCCTTTCCTTGGTGTCAGCCCTTTGCCCCGGGCTAGGGTGGACGCCAGCCACGGGAACAGACACCTTTGTCCATCGCTGTCACCCACTGACATCCTGACATCCACCCACATCACGCTGGCAAGCAAGCCAGCCTCCCGTGGGGATGGCAAACATCTCTATCCCCGATAGGGTCTGGTCCCTGCAGGTGATCCGACTGTGCCAAGATCCCACGAATGACACGGGACAGGTTTGTGCAGTTGGTTGGACGTCTACTTTGCCCCTACAGAGCGGTTTTGGCAACAAGTCGACTGACTTCTGCCATTGACCTGGGGAATCAGCCAAACAATAAGATCAATACGGGTTGAATAGAGGGTTGGAGAACTGGGCTCATCTGTGCTAAGGAGGGGATGGGAAAAAAGTCCCACAGCGAATCTTGGCGCTGGGGATAGGTACCATCTGCACATGTTCCTTGACATTTGGAGAGACGATAGAGAGCGTAGGTCAGGCAATGGGAAGCAAACTTCGGCTAGAATTCTATCAGGAACCCCAACCCCGCACGTGCGCTTTGGTCAGCCTGGCCGTTGGGTTTTCCCACGAACTGCTGCATCTCCACGCTTCAATGCCCGTGGCCAGGTTGGTCTGACTAATGGGACCTCTCAAGATTCATTTTCACATCCAGAATAGGCGAGAATCTCAAACCTGTCGACGGTGAGCGGGAGCATGTGTACGCACATGCACGTGTATGTTGCGGGAAGTCAGGGACCCCGAACGGAGGGAGCGGCTGGAGCTGCGGCAGAGGCGCGTAAATTGTGAAGATTTCATTTCAATACGGACATTCATCAGTTCCAAAATTATGCTTTTGTAATTTCTTACGCCTGTCTTTACTTTAATCTCTTAATCCTGTTATCTTCGTAAGCTGAGGATGTACGTCACCTCAGGACCGCTGTGACAATTGTGTTAACTCTACAAATTGACGGTGAAACATGTGTGTTTGAACAGCATGAAATCAGTGCACCTTGAAAAAGAATAGAATAACAGCGACTTTTAGGGAACAGGGGAAGACAACGGTAAGGTCTGACTGCCTGCGAGGTCGGGCAAAAAGAGCCATATTTTTCTCCTTCCTTGCAGAGAGCCCGTGAAGGACGTGCAGGTAGGGGAGATGTGGCTAAGACAACCTAAGTGTCCATCGGCCGGGAAATGGATTAACAAAAATGTGGCATATAGACACCATGGAATACTATTTGGCCATAGAAAAGAACGAAATCCTCTGGTCTGCAGCAACAGAGGCGGAGCTAAAGGTCACGATGGAACATCAAACGAGCCGGGCACAGAAAGACAGAGAGGGCAGGTTCTTACTCCAATCCTGGGAGCTCAAAATGTTCACCTTGTGGAGGTAGAGAGTAGAACGATAGACACCAGAGGCTGGAGAGGGTGTGTGGGTGACTGCGGTGAAGAGAGGTTGGTGAAATGGGTCCGAGCATGCGTTTGGATGGAGGGAATACGTCCCAATAATGTTCTACGGCAGAGTAGGGCGACTAGGGGTAACAGCGATGTACTAGTGCTTGTTTCCGAAGAGCTCCTGGAAGACAGCACCTGAGATGCTCCCAACAGGTAGAGATGACAGATGCCCACGGGATGGATGTCCCACATCCCCTCAGTTGACCATCGATCACTACGCGATGTACACGCGTTACCACACGTCACAGGAATCCCATCGATATCATGTCCGCATGAAGAAAAACATAGTCATGCTGCCAGGGTGACTGTCGCAGCTCTGCCTCCCTAGCGCTATGGCCCGTGGTCTCGGCTCCTCAAGTTCCGCTGCCATTTCCACCAAAGCCGCTGACACCCGTGGAGCCCAATCACGGATCCCGCGCTCAGGGTCTGGCACGCCTTGGGAAAGCCAGTGCGCTTGCTGACATGAGTGGCTCTGGCGGGTGGCCCAACCATTAGGCGCAGATCCCCCGCAGCCGAGAGAGAAGTGGCCCGTCAGCCACTCGGCTTGGCTTGGCTTGGCAGAAGCCGCTCCGCTCGAGAGTCCTGGCCCATTCCGTGGCCATCCGAGAGTGCCAGGGTGGCGGTGGTGGTGGTGGCGGGTCACCTGGCGGCCATGGGAGGAGAAAGCCTGACCTGGCCAGTGGGCTTTGCCGCTGAGAAAGAGTGGGAGCGAGGCGAGCACCTGACAAGGAAGGGCTGTGAAGTTGATGTTGCGAAGGTGGCGCCAGCGAGGCCAAAAGGAGGGATGGGTGGAGGTAGGCGGGGAGCGTTGGGGCGCACGTGGAAGCCGCGGGAGGTTGTGGCTGGGGCGCGGGACAAGCGAGCCAGCCTGTTGGTCAAAAGGGGAGGTGTGAAGGGGCCTGGCAGTTGGCAGGCAGAGCCAAAGAAGGAAGGCTTCCCTGACCGGGAATCGAACCCGGGCCGCGGCGGTGAGAGCGCCGAATCCTAACCACTAGACCACCAGGGAGAGGCGGCTTCAGGGCCCGGCTTGCGCCTCCTGGCCCCAGCGCCTCTGGCCCCAGCACTGGGCGCTACCTGGGCGCCTGTCCCCTGCTTCGGTTTAAAACAAACACCCGCAACCGGCCCCCGCGACGCCGGCGGCAACCGGCCTGCCCTCACGAGCAGCTCTGGCCCTGTTCGCAGCACACCCTCCAAACACCGCGCGCCTCCTTCCCGGGCGCACAGGCACGCAGCCACAGGCCAAGCTGCGACGCGAGCTCCGCGACGGGGACCTCCGCAAAAGGTCCGCCCGCTGCGTTGGCCGGGAATCGAACCCGGGTCAACTGCCTGGAAGGCAGCTATGCTCACCACTATACCACCAACGCCGCACGGCGCGGGCAGCCCCGCCACGCCGGCCCGGGGCTCCCACCAGCGCGCCGCCGACGCCCGGGGCAGCCCGGCCCCGACGCCCGGTCCGTCCGCCCGCCCGCAGCTCCGCGCTGCCGCGGCCCCGCCAAAGGCCGCCCCGCGCCCCACCGGTGCAAGGCCAGCGCGGCTGCCCGGTTCCGCCCGCCTGCCTCTGGGGGCGCTCTCGCTCCCTCGCCGCCCCGGGCCGCCAGAGCCCTTCCCCACCAGGTGCCCGGCGGCGACACGGCCGGCGCCGACGGGGTCCCCACTCCTCCGCCTCCCACCGGGCGCCGGGCCCTGTGCCTCGCAGAAAGCCTCTTCCGACACCCGCTTTGGGCCGGCAGCTCTCTGGGCGCCGTGGGGGCCAGAGGAGGCCGCCCGGCTGCGGCGACCAAGCCGCGGGCGAGAAGAAAAGGTAGGAGGCCAAGGGGGCCCAGGAGGCCCAGGGGGCCCAGAGGGCCCAGGGGTCCAAGGGGCCAGGCAGGCCAGGCCCGAGATGGCGCCCTGCGACTAGCTGGAGGGCGGAGGAAGGAGAAGGAGGGCCCACAGGCTGGGTCCGAGGCGGCGGCCCAAAAAGCACGGCTGCCTCCCCGTCGGGGAATCGAACCCCGGTCTCCCGCGTGACAGGCGGGGATACTCACCACTATACTAACGAGGACGACGGCGGCGGTCGCCGGGACGCCAGACCCCACTCCGACCGCGGACGCCTAGCCCTGCCTTGATCCCCTCCCCCGACGGCAGGGGCCGGGCGCGTGCTCGCCTTCCACCCGCCACCCGCCACCCGCCACACGCCACCCGTCACCTGCCACCCGCCCCCCGCCACCGTTGGCACGACCTACCCCGACACCCAACAAAGCACCCTGCGATCCCGCTGGGACCCGGAGCCGGAGCCGGAGCCGGACCCCGACAGGTACCGGAGCGGCGTGGAACCTGCCCGTGCGCCCTGCCTGCTGTCTCCAACGCGGGGATCGCGCCGGGGCAGGAGGAGGCGCGGGCGAAACAGTCAGGCCGCTGCTCCTAGGACGCGGTGGGCGCACGCCCTGCGGGGTTCGGCGAGCGGAGGCGCGGGGGCTGGGGCGTGCGGCGGCGGCGGCCGGCCCGACGCGGACCCTTTGGGTCCGGGGTGGGGACGCGGGGGCGTCCACGCCAACGCCAGCCGGCTCCGTTCACTTGGCGCCCGCTCCGCCCGCGCGGTCCGTCGGTTGCGCTCCGAACCCAGACAGGCGCCGGCCAAGGGCGCAGGCGTCCGCGCCGGGTCCCAGCCATGCCAGCAGCGACGCGCCCCGGCGCGCCGTCAGGATGGCCGAGCGGTCTAAGGCGCTGCGTTCAGGTCGCAGTCTCCCCTGGAGGCGTGGGTTCGAATCCCACTCCTGACAAGCCGACCTTTTGGCCCGCCCGCCGGAGGGCAACGCCCATGGCAACCCTGGAGCACCTTTGGCCGCTTCCTGCCTTGAGCCCTTGCCCGCTCTCCAGACTCCAGCCCCCTTGAAGCAAGCCTCCAAAACGCCGCCGCTTCTCAGGCACGTCCGTTCTTCCTGCCCACCCGCCGGCTGTCGCAGAAACAGCCCAGGACCATGCGCCAGCGCCCGCGACCCTCTACCCATTGCCCTTCGGACAGACGCCCTCCCCACCACCTCACACGCCCTCTTCCCTGGCCCCACACACAGCGAGCGACCGCGACCACCTTCCACGCTCTTCCCTGCCTATCTCCTCCACCCGCCTTCTCCTCACTCGTCCAAACAGACACAGCCCAGATTCTTCCCCTATTCCTCCTTTTCCCTCCTTCCTCCCACAGGCCTGCGCCCACCGCCCACCGCCTTGAATCGCCGCTGCGCTGCCCAGAGGCGTCCTGGCCTGCACAGCCCGCCCGGTTTCACCCTCCAACTTCTGACCGCGGAACAGCAGCGAGCGACTCGCTCGTGGAGCCGCACACACGTCTCCCACCAGAGGCACGCCATCCAACATCCTGTCCTTTCCTCCGACCCCTCGGACCCCGGCCGCGCATTCCATTCTCCCGACACCCTAGCCAGGTCGCCGATCCCACCTCGCTACCTGTGCTCCCTTCCCGCTAACACCTGCCTGCCGGCCCACCTGCAGCCCGGACGCCTGCCGGCCAGAGGCAGCGGGAACCCTGCACACAGCCTGGCAGGCGAGTCCAAACCCGAAAAGACAGCCCAAGAGGAATCACGAGCGGAAGCCCTAGATCCCCGTCACCCGCCCACAAACGCCCGGCCCCGCCGGGACCAGCTCTGCGCCACAGCGCATCCCCACGCGGGAAGCCGCGGCCTGGGCCGTCCCAGCCACACCCAGCGCGCCTTCTCCAGGGTCAGCCAGCTGCGGCTCTGCCGAAGCGCTCCTCCGCTCCTTTCTCGCGCTCCAGCCTCCCTACCAGCCCAGGGGGCGGCACCCCAAGTGCGAGCCGGTGGCGTGGGTCAGAGCGCAGGAGCGAGGCGCCCACGGACCTGGTCTGCGTTTCTGAGCCGCAGGCCACGGCTGCGAGACCCGTTCCCCATCGCCGCCCCCGCTCGCTGACACACCACGCCCCCCACCCCCACCTGCAGGTGACACAACTGAGAAGGCCGGTCCGGCGGGGGCTGGGGGGGAGGGGGAAAAACATCCCCCCAAACAAAGAAACAAACAAACAAACAAAAACAAAACACAAAAACTTTGGGTCTGTGCCGGGGATCCGCGCTCAGCATGGCCCGCCACAGCGAATCTGCCCTCACGGGCATTCGGGCGCGGGCCACGGCCGGTCCTTCCCCTGGAGACCCCGGCGGGCAGTCTCTCGACCCTGGGCGGCAGAGAAAGCGCAAGATGGGACGAGTCGGCCTCTCTCCCTCCGCTCTCCCTCCGCGCCCCGCCTCAGGTCCCTCGACGTGACGAGAGCCTCCCCTTCTGCTCGCCCCATCGGGCCAGCCTCTCGTGGACGCTCCAATAGGACGGAGGCCCACGGCAGGCGGTGACCAGTGAACGGCGGCTGGTGGCGAGTTCCGCTGTGCCAGCTTCCGTTGGCGTTTGCCATCGGTGCATGGGTGGTTCAGTGGTAGAATTCTCGCCTGCCACGCGGGAGGCCCGGGTTCGATTCCCGGCCCATGCAGCACGCCCTCCCATTTTGGTGCTGCAGCAGCACCAAGGCGTAGCTGCGCTCGCCTCTGCCGCCTCCTTACACTCGGGGCGCGCGAGCGAGTCCGGCACCGGCTGCGCTCCCACGCGCGACGGCCCTCTGCCCTTTCTTCCGTGCCTCTCTCGACTGACTTAGGGATGAGCCTACCCCCCCGCACCCACACACCTTGGTGACAACAACCCCTCCGAACACGACAGCGCGCCAGACACCAGAACTTAGCAGCCTCCTGGTCCTGTTTCTCTTCATTGCCCTGCCACCGCCTCTGCCCGACGCATTTCACTTCACGGAACACCGCCAGGCACCACGGGCTTGCAGCCACTCGCCCCACCTCTTCTCTTCACATTTCACCACCTCGACCTCGTTCTCTCTCTCTCTCTCTCTCCCCCTCGCTGGCTCCCCACATCCAGCAAATGATGCCATGGTTGCCCTTCCAGTAGGAAGGAAGTCGCGACTCCGGGGAGTAACTCATCACTTTCCCCTAGTTGGTCACACAGTCCTTAACGCGACCACACGAGTGTACGCGTGGCATGTGCACCGTCTATATTCACCGTGTTCCGGCTACTCCACACTCTCTCCCCTCATTCTGCCGGCACCACCACCGCCGTGTCGCAACTCCCAACCTAACCCCAATCCACCACTTTAGTCGAGGATGCTGCCTTCTTTCTCTCCCTCGGACCTCTTTTCATCTCAGCCCCAGACACATGCCTGAGACGTGAATGTGCGTCCTGAAGACGGCTTATTTATGTCTCGGGTCCAGTTGCATGCCCTACCCTTTTGGGACGTGGGACGTGGCCTCCAGTCGCTCTGTCACGATGTCTCTCCCACCCTGGGCTGCTTGCCACCTCACCCCAGCCCCACTCCATACTCTGACCGCCCAGCCCAAGCAGCATCCCAGTCTCGCCGGCGCGGGTCCCCTTTGACCACACACACTTCGCTCCTGCCCAGACCAACCGGCTGAAAATGTACTGTTCCCACCAGCCTTCAGGCTCAGCCCTCCCTCCCCCACCTTTGTCTCACCCCACCCGCCCTTTCACTCACACACACACTCACACACACACACACACACACACACACACACACTCTCACACTCTCACTCTCTCTCTCTCACTCTGTCTTTCTCTGTCTCTCTCTCTCTGTCTCTATGTCTCTATCTCTCTGTCTCTGTCTCGCACAGCCAACTCTCCCTCTCGCCGTCAATTCCCCTCTCTCAGACGACTCATATTCCCCAGTCCTGGCCCCCTTCAGCCTCTTCAGACTCACGCCAGCTCCGCCACCAGCTGGGACCCCTCCGACCTATGGCATAGGCAGCCCGCGAGGTGCCCTAACGCCCCAGGCATCTGCACAACCTCCGTTTGACTGGACAGCCTCACTCCCAGACCTGACCAGCCAGCCCTGTGCACCCCCTGGACACCGTGGACTCCTTCTTCCAGCTCCCAGCACGTGACATGCTTCTCTCCTTTCCTTGGTGTCAGCCCTTTGCCCCGGGCTAGGGTGGACGCCAGCCACGGGAACAGACACCTTTGTCCATCGCTGTCACCCACTGACATCCTGACATCCACCCACATCACGCTGGCAAGCAAGCCAGCCTCCCGTGGGGATGGCAAACATCTCTATCCCCGATAGGGTCTGGTCCCTGCAGGTGATCCGACTGTGCCAAGATCCCACGAATGACACGGGACAGGTTTGTGCAGTTGGTTGGACGTCTACTTTGCCCCTACAGAGCGGTTTTGGCAACAAGTCGACTGACTTCTGCCATTGACCTGGGGAATCAGCCAAACAATAAGATCAATACGGGTTGAATAGAGGGTTGGAGAACTGGGCTCATCTGTGCTAAGGAGGGGATGGGAAAAAAGTCCCACAGCGAATCTTGGCGCTGGGGATAGGTACCATCTGCACATGTTCCTTGACATTTGGAGAGACGATAGAGAGCGTAGGTCAGGCAATGGGAAGCAAACTTCGGCTAGAATTCTATCAGGAACCCCAACCCCGCACGTGCGCTTTGGTCAGCCTGGCCGTTGGGTTTTCCCACGAACTGCTGCATCTCCACGCTTCAATGCCCGTGGCCAGGTTGGTCTGACTAATGGGACCTCTCAAGATTCATTTTCACATCCAGAATAGGCGAGAATCTCAAACCTGTCGACGGTGAGCGGGAGCATGTGTACGCACATGCACGTGTATGTTGCGGGAAGTCAGGGACCCCGAACGGAGGGAGCGGCTGGAGCTGCGGCAGAGGCGCGTAAATTGTGAAGATTTCATTTCAATACGGACATTCATCAGTTCCAAAATTATGCTTTTGTAATTTCTTACGCCTGTCTTTACTTTAATCTCTTAATCCTGTTATCTTCGTAAGCTGAGGATGTACGTCACCTCAGGACCGCTGTGACAATTGTGTTAACTCTACAAATTGACGGTGAAACATGTGTGTTTGAACAGCATGAAATCAGTGCACCTTGAAAAAGAATAGAATAACAGCGACTTTTAGGGAACAGGGGAAGACAACGGTAAGGTCTGACTGCCTGCGAGGTCGGGCAAAAAGAGCCATATTTTTCTCCTTCCTTGCAGAGAGCCCGTGAAGGACGTGCAGGTAGGGGAGATGTGGCTAAGACAACCTAAGTGTCCATCGGCCGGGAAATGGATTAACAAAAATGTGGCATATAGACACCATGGAATACTATTTGGCCATAGAAAAGAACGAAATCCTCTGGTCTGCAGCAACAGAGGCGGAGCTAAAGGTCACGATGGAACATCAAACGAGCCGGGCACAGAAAGACAGAGAGGGCAGGTTCTTACTCCAATCCTGGGAGCTCAAAATGTTCACCTTGTGGAGGTAGAGAGTAGAACGATAGACACCAGAGGCTGGAGAGGGTGTGTGGGTGACTGCGGTGAAGAGAGGTTGGTGAAATGGGTCCGAGCATGCGTTTGGATGGAGGGAATACGTCCCAATAATGTTCTACGGCAGAGTAGGGCGACTAGGGGTAACAGCGATGTACTAGTGCTTGTTTCCGAAGAGCTCCTGGAAGACAGCACCTGAGATGCTCCCAACAGGTAGAGATGACAGATGCCCACGGGATGGATGTCCCACATCCCCTCAGTTGACCATCGATCACTACGCGATGTACACGCGTTACCACACGTCACAGGAATCCCATCGATATCATGTCCGCATGAAGAAAAACATAGTCATGCTGCCAGGGTGACTGTCGCAGCTCTGCCTCCCTAGCGCTATGGCCCGTGGTCTCGGCTCCTCAAGTTCCGCTGCCATTTCCACCAAAGCCGCTGACACCCGTGGAGCCCAATCACGGATCCCGCGCTCAGGGTCTGGCACGCCTTGGGAAAGCCAGTGCGCTTGCTGACATGAGTGGCTCTGGCGGGTGGCCCAACCATTAGGCGCAGATCCCCCGCAGCCGAGAGAGAAGTGGCCCGTCAGCCACTCGGCTTGGCTTGGCTTGGCAGAAGCCGCTCCGCTCGAGAGTCCTGGCCCATTCCGTGGCCATCCGAGAGTGCCAGGGTGGCGGTGGTGGTGGTGGCGGGTCACCTGGCGGCCATGGGAGGAGAAAGCCTGACCTGGCCAGTGGGCTTTGCCGCTGAGAAAGAGTGGGAGCGAGGCGAGCACCTGACAAGGAAGGGCTGTGAAGTTGATGTTGCGAAGGTGGCGCCAGCGAGGCCAAAAGGAGGGATGGGTGGAGGTAGGCGGGGAGCGTTGGGGCGCACGTGGAAGCCGCGGGAGGTTGTGGCTGGGGCGCGGGACAAGCGAGCCAGCCTGTTGGTCAAAAGGGGAGGTGTGAAGGGGCCTGGCAGTTGGCAGGCAGAGCCAAAGAAGGAAGGCTTCCCTGACCGGGAATCGAACCCGGGCCGCGGCGGTGAGAGCGCCGAATCCTAACCACTAGACCACCAGGGAGAGGCGGCTTCAGGGCCCGGCTTGCGCCTCCTGGCCCCAGCGCCTCTGGCCCCAGCACTGGGCGCTACCTGGGCGCCTGTCCCCTGCTTCGGTTTAAAACAAACACCCGCAACCGGCCCCCGCGACGCCGGCGGCAACCGGCCTGCCCTCACGAGCAGCTCTGGCCCTGTTCGCAGCACACCCTCCAAACACCGCGCGCCTCCTTCCCGGGCGCACAGGCACGCAGCCACAGGCCAAGCTGCGACGCGAGCTCCGCGACGGGGACCTCCGCAAAAGGTCCGCCCGCTGCGTTGGCCGGGAATCGAACCCGGGTCAACTGCCTGGAAGGCAGCTATGCTCACCACTATACCACCAACGCCGCACGGCGCGGGCAGCCCCGCCACGCCGGCCCGGGGCTCCCACCAGCGCGCCGCCGACGCCCGGGGCAGCCCGGCCCCGACGCCCGGTCCGTCCGCCCGCCCGCAGCTCCGCGCTGCCGCGGCCCCGCCAAAGGCCGCCCCGCGCCCCACCGGTGCAAGGCCAGCGCGGCTGCCCGGTTCCGCCCGCCTGCCTCTGGGGGCGCTCTCGCTCCCTCGCCGCCCCGGGCCGCCAGAGCCCTTCCCCACCAGGTGCCCGGCGGCGACACGGCCGGCGCCGACGGGGTCCCCACTCCTCCGCCTCCCACCGGGCGCCGGGCCCTGTGCCTCGCAGAAAGCCTCTTCCGACACCCACTTTGGGCCGGCAGCTCTCTGGGCGCCGTGGGGGCCAGAGGAGGCCGCCCGGCTGCGGCGACCAAGCCGCGGGCGAGAAGAAAAGGTAGGAGGCCAAGGGGGCCCAGGAGGCCCAGGGGGCCCAGAGGGCCCAGGGGTCCAAGGGGCCAGGCAGGCCAGGCCCGAGATGGCGCCCTGCGACTAGCTGGAGGGCGGAGGAAGGAGAAGGAGGGCCCACAGGCTGGGTCCGAGGCGGCGGCCCAAAAAGCACGGCTGCCTCCCCGTCGGGGAATCGAACCCCGGTCTCCCGCGTGACAGGCGGGGATACTCACCACTATACTAACGAGGACGACGGCGGCGGTCGCCGGGACGCCAGACCCCACTCCGACCGCGGACGCCTAGCCCTGCCTTGATCCCCTCCCCCGACGGCAGGGGCCGGGCGCGTGCTCGCCTTCCACCCGCCACCCGCCACCCGCCACACGCCACCCGTCACCTGCCACCCGCCCCCCGCCACCGTTGGCACGACCTACCCCGACACCCAACAAAGCACCCTGCGATCCCGCTGGGACCCGGAGCCGGAGCCGGAGCCGGACCCCGACAGGTACCGGAGCGGCGTGGAACCTGCCCGTGCGCCCTGCCTGCTGTCTCCAACGCGGGGATCGCGCCGGGGCAGGAGGAGGCGCGGGCGAAACAGTCAGGCCGCTGCTCCTAGGACGCGGTGGGCGCACGCCCTGCGGGGTTCGGCGAGCGGAGGCGCGGGGGCTGGGGCGTGCGGCGGCGGCGGCCGGCCCGACGCGGACCCTTTGGGTCCGGGGTGGGGACGCGGGGGCGTCCACGCCAACGCCAGCCGGCTCCGTTCACTTGGCGCCCGCTCCGCCCGCGCGGTCCGTCGGTTGCGCTCCGAACCCAGACAGGCGCCGGCCAAGGGCGCAGGCGTCCGCGCCGGGTCCCAGCCATGCCAGCAGCGACGCGCCCCGGCGCGCCGTCAGGATGGCCGAGCGGTCTAAGGCGCTGCGTTCAGGTCGCAGTCTCCCCTGGAGGCGTGGGTTCGAATCCCACTCCTGACAAGCCGACCTTTTGGCCCGCCCGCCGGAGGGCAACGCCCATGGCAACCCTGGAGCACCTTTGGCCGCTTCCTGCCTTGAGCCCTTGCCCGCTCTCCAGACTCCAGCCCCCTTGAAGCAAGCCTCCAAAACGCCGCCGCTTCTCAGGCACGTCCGTTCTTCCTGCCCACCCGCCGGCTGTCGCAGAAACAGCCCAGGACCATGCGCCAGCGCCCGCGACCCTCTACCCATTGCCCTTCGGACAGACGCCCTCCCCACCACCTCACACGCCCTCTTCCCTGGCCCCACACACAGCGAGCGACCGCGACCACCTTCCACGCTCTTCCCTGCCTATCTCCTCCACCCGCCTTCTCCTCACTCGTCCAAACAGACACAGCCCAGATTCTTCCCCTATTCCTCCTTTTCCCTCCTTCCTCCCACAGGCCTGCGCCCACCGCCCACCGCCTTGAATCGCCGCTGCGCTGCCCAGAGGCGTCCTGGCCTGCACAGCCCGCCCGGTTTCACCCTCCAACTTCTGACCGCGGAACAGCAGCGAGCGACTCGCTCGTGGAGCCGCACACACGTCTCCCACCAGAGGCACGCCATCCAACATCCTGTCCTTTCCTCCGACCCCTCGGACCCCGGCCGCGCATTCCATTCTCCCGACACCCTAGCCAGGTCGCCGATCCCACCTCGCTACCTGTGCTCCCTTCCCGCTAACACCTGCCTGCCGGCCCACCTGCAGCCCGGACGCCTGCCGGCCAGAGGCAGCGGGAACCCTGCACACAGCCTGGCAGGCGAGTCCAAACCCGAAAAGACAGCCCAAGAGGAATCACGAGCGGAAGCCCTAGATCCCCGTCACCCGCCCACAAACGCCCGGCCCCGCCGGGACCAGCTCTGCGCCACAGCGCATCCCCACGCGGGAAGCCGCGGCCTGGGCCGTCCCAGCCACACCCAGCGCGCCTTCTCCAGGGTCAGCCAGCTGCGGCTCTGCCGAAGCGCTCCTCCGCTCCTTTCTCGCGCTCCAGCCTCCCTACCAGCCCAG